>NW_028273621.1:4800000-5129415 GCF_024610735.1 Ursus americanus
CTTGGGGTGCTGCCATTCATTCAGGGCGGGAGAACGGGCAGGGCCCTCCGAGACACGGTGACTTTCGAATCCCCCTCGCGCCAAAACGCCCGAGCCCACGCTCCCAAACACCAGTGAACTCACCTCGGTCCGCCACTCCACTCTCCACACAGCTGGCAAATAGGACCTGCCGAGTTCCTAGGGGCTAAACCAAAACCTAAGTTGCATCCAAGCGGCCCCTCCCAAGGGGCCTGGCGCCTCATCGCTGGGGATTGGAGATACCTGAGCCGCAGGGCCTGACTCACCCTGCCACCCCTCACGACCCGGCCGCTAGGGGCGCCGCCGTTCCTGCAGGGTGGGAGAATGGGCGGAGCCCTTCGAACCCCCGCTGACCTTTGAAGGAGTTCTGAACCAAAACGCTTGGGCCCAGGCTCATGATCACCAGCATCCTCACCTTGGCCCAACTCTCCCCTTGATTCAGACCCATTGGATAGGGCCTGCCGGGCTCTTGGTTCTAATGAAAACCCTAGGTCGGCCCCGTGGGGCACATCCCAAGGGGCCTGGCTCTGCAACGCTGGGGATTGGTGACTCAGACCCCAGAGCCAGACTCACCCTGCCGCACTGTTGCCACCCGGGCCTCTAGGGGCGCCGCCGGTCATTCAGGGCGAGAGAAGGGCAGGGCCTTCGGAGTCCCCGGTGACCTTCAAAGGCTCACCACGCCAAAATGCTGGTGCCCACGCTCCCGCTCCCCAGCGTCCTCACCTCGACCCGCCCCTCCGTTTGCTGCAAGGCCAGTGGATAGTGCCTGCCGGGCTCCTGGGGGCTAACTGAAAACCTAGGTCGGCCCCGTGGGGCACATCCCAAGGGGTCTGGCTCTGCTATGCTTGGGATTGGTGACTCAGAGCCCCAGAGCCAGACTTGCCCTTCCACACTGTCGCCACCTGGGCAGCTAGGGGTGCCGCCGGTCATTCAGGGTGAGAGAAGTGGCAGGTCCTTCCGAGTTCCTGGTGACCTTCAAAGGCTCCTGGAGCCAAAACGCTGGTGCCCATGCTTCCACTCCCCAGCGCCCTCACCTCGGCCTGCCCCTCCGCTCCCCGCACAGCAGGCGGATCGGGCCTGCCAGCCACCTGGGGGCTAACCCTAACCCTAGGTCGGACCCGAAGGGCCCCTCCCAAGGGGCCTGACGCCACAATGCCGGGGATTGGGGACCCCAAGACTCAGCAACTGACTCACCTGCCGCCCAGCCGCCACTCGGGGGCTTGGGGTGCTGCCGTTCATTCAGGGCAGGAGAAGGGGCAGGGCCCTCAGAGACATGGCGACCTTCAAAGGCCCCGCACGCCAAAACGCCCAGGCCCACCCTCCCACTCACCAGCGCCTTCACCTAGGTCTACCACTCTGCTCTCCACACAGCTGGCGAATAGGGCCTGCTGGCCTCTTAGGGGCTAAACCTAACTCTAGGTTGGCCCCCGAGGGCCCCTCCCAAGGGGCCTGGTGCCGCAACACCAGGGATTGGGACCCCCAAGCCCCAGCGCCCGATGCACCCTGCCACCCCTCCCCACCTGGGCCGCTAGGGGCGCCGCTGTTCATTCACCTTGGAAGGATGGACAGGGCCCTCCGAATCCCCGCCAATTTTCGAAGGTGCCCCGAAACAAAACACTTGGGCCCAGGCTCATATTCACCAGCACCCTCACCTCAGCCCAACTCTCTGCTCGATGCCCAGGTGGTGTATCGGGCCTGCCGGCCTCCTGGGGGCTAACCCTAACCATAGTTCGGCCCCCGAGGGGCACTTCCCAGGGGCCTGGCATGACAACGCTGCGGATGGGGACCCCGAGCCCAAGTGCCGGTCTCACCCTGCTGCCCTTCAGCCACCCGAGCCGCTAGAGACCACTGGTCAATCAGGGTGGGAGAATGGGCAGGGCCCCCGGAGTCCCCGCTGACCTTCAAAGGCGCCCCGTGCAAAAACATTGGCTCCATTCCTCCTGCTCCCCAGCGCCCTCAGCCTGGCCCGCCCCTCCGCTTGCTGCAGAGCCAGTGGATAGTGCCTGCCAGGGTCATGGAGGCTAACTGAAATCCTAGGTAGGCATCATGGGGCACAACCCAAGGGGCCTGGCTCTGCAACGCTGGGGATTGGTGATTCAGAGCCCCAGAGCCAGACTCACCCTGCAGCACCATCGCAACCTAGGCCGCTTGGGGTGCCGCCGCTCATTCAGGGAGGGAGAATGGACAGGGCCTTGGAGAAACGAGTGACATTTGAAGCCTCCTGCGCCAAAATGCAGGGGCCCACGCTCCCGCTCGCCAGAGATTTTACCTCGGACCGTGTACCTCTCGCCGACCAGACAGAGGATTGGGCCTGCTGGCCTCCTGGGTGCTAACTCTAACCCTAGGACTGCCCATGAGGAGCCCCTCCCAAGAGGCCTGGCCCCACAACGCTAGGGATTGGGGATCCCTGAGCCGCAGCATGGACTCACCCTGCCACTCCACCGCCAAGGGAGCTGCTAAGGGCGCCACTGGTTATTCAGGGCAGGAGAACGGGCAGGGCCCTTTGAGCCATGGCAACAGTCGAAGGCCCAGGGCGCCAAAACGCTGGGGACCACGCTCCGGCTCTGCATCACCCTCAACTCGGCCCGCAACTCCGCTCTTCGCA
The DNA here is from genome assembly GCF_024610735.1 of Ursus americanus. NCBI lineage: Eukaryota > Metazoa > Chordata > Mammalia > Carnivora > Ursidae > Ursus > Ursus americanus. The sequence continues at coordinate 4,802,624 of NW_028273621.1, forward strand.
GAGCCAGCGATTCGGGCCTGCCAGCCTCCTGGGAGCTAACCCTAACCCTAGGACAGCCCCTGAAGGTCCCTTCCTAGGGGGCCTGGCGCCACAACGCCAGGGATTGGGGGCCCCCAAGCCCCAGCGCCGGATGCATGCTGCCACCCCAACCCACACAGGCCGCTAGGGGCGCCGCCATTCATTCAGGGTGGGAGAACTGGCAGGGCCCTCCGAACCCCTGCGGACCTTCGAAGGCGCCCCAAAACGCTTGGGCCCGGGCTCATGTTCACCAGCACCAACTCTCCGCTCAACGCACAGGTGGTGTATCGGGCCTGCTGGCCTCCTGGGGGCTAACCCTAACTGTAGGTCGGCCACGGAGGGGCCCTTCCCAAGTGGCCTGGCGCCACAACGCCGGGAAAGGGGACCCCAACCCAAGTGCCGGTCTCACCCTGCTGCCCTTCAGGCACCGGAGCCCCTAGGGGCCCCGCCGGTCATTCAGAGCGGGAGAACAGGCAGGTCCCTCCGAGCCCCCACTGACCTTCGAAGGCCCCCCGCACTAAAACGCTTGGGCTCATGCTCAGTCTCGCCAGCGCCCTCACCTCGGCCCAACCCTCTGCGTGCCGCACAGCCGCTGATCGGGTCCACCGGCCTCCTGGGGGCTAACCGCAACCCGAGATCGACCCCCGAGGGGCCCCTCCCAAGGGATCTGGCGCCGCAACGCTGGGGATTGGGGACCCCCGAGCCTCAGCACTGGACTCACCCTGCCACCCAGCCGCCACCCGGGGGCTTGGGGTGGTGCCGTTCATTCAGGGCGGGAGCACGGGCAGGGCCCTCCAAGACACGGCGACCTTCAAAGGCCCCCCGCGCCAAAACACCCGGGCCCACGCTCCCGCTCACCAGTGCCCTCACCTCGGTCCGCCACTCCAGTCTCCACACGGCTGGCGAATAGGGCCTGCCGGCATCCTAGGGGCTAAACCTAACCCTAGGTCAGGCTCCGAGGGGCCCCTCCCAAGGGGCCTGGCGCTGCAACGCGGTGGATTGGGGACCCCCGAGCCCTATGCCCGGACTTACACGCCGCCCCGCCGCCACCTGGGCTGCTAGGGGCGCTGCCGGTCATTCAGGGAGGAGAATGGGCAGGGCCCGCCGAGTCCCCGGAGACATTCGAAGGCCCCCGGTGCCAAAACGCTTGGGCCCAGGCTCTTGCTCGCCAGCGCCCTCACCTCGGCCCACCCCTCCGCTCCACGCACAGCGGGCAGATCCCGCCTGCCGGCCTCCCGGGTGCTAACCCTAACCCTAGGTCGGCCACCCAGGGGCCCCTCCCAAGGGTCCTGGTGCTGCTTCGCCGGGGATCGGGAACCTCAAGCCCCAGAGCCACACTCACCCTACCGCAACGCCTCCACCCAGGCCGCTAGGAGCACTGCGGGTCATTCAGGGCGAGAGAAGGGGCAGGGCCTTCCGAGCCCCCGGTGGCCTTCAAAGGCTCCCCGTGCCAAAACGCTGGTGCCCACGCTCCCGCTCCCCAACGCCCTCACCTCGGCCCCACCCTCCGCTCCCCGGACAGTGGCTGGATCCCACCTGCTGGCCTCCTGGGGGCTAACCCTAACCCTAGGTCAGCCACCCAGGGGCCCCTCCCAAAGGTCCTGGTGCCGCTACACTGGGGATCAGGGACCCCAAGACCCAGAGCCAGACTCACCCTGCCGCAATGTCGCCACCCCGGACGCTAGTGGCGCCGCCCGTCATTCAGGGCGGGAGAAGGGACAGGGCCCTGGAGAAACCGGCGATATTTGAAGCCTCCTGCGCCAAAATGCAGGGGCCCACGCTCCCGATCGCCAGCGCCTTTACCTCGGGCCGCCCACCTCTCGCCGCCCAGCCAGAGGATTGGGCCTGCTGGCCTCCTGGGTGCTAACTCTAAACCTAGGTCCGCCCACGAGGAGCCCCTCCCAAGAGGCCTGGCCCCACAACGCTGGGGATTGGGGATCCCCGAGCCGCAGCATGGACTCACCCTGCCGCTCCACCGCCAAGGGAGCTGCTAAGGGCGCCGCTGGTTCTTCAGGGCAGGAGAACGGGCAGGGCCCTTTGAGCCATGGCAACAGTCGAAGGCCCAGGGCGCCAAAACGCTGGGGACCACGCTCCAGCTCTGCATCACCCTCAACTCGGCCCGCACCTCCGCTCTTCGCAGAGCCAGGGACTCGGGCCTGCCGGCCTCCGGGGAGCTCACCCTAACCCTAGGACAGCCCCTGAAGGTCCCTTCCTAAGGGGCCTGGCGCTGCAACGCCAGGGATTGGGGGCCCCCAAACTCCAGCGCCGGATGCACGCTGCCACCCCAACCCACACAGGCCGCTAGGGGCGCCGCCATTCATTCAGGCTGGGAGAACTGGCAGGGCCCTCCGAACCCCTGCCGACCTTCGAAGGCGCACCGAACCAAAACGCTTGGGCCCAGGCTCATGTTCACCAGCACCCTCACCTCGGCCCAACTCTCCGCTCGACGCACAGGTGGTGTATCGGGCCTGCGGGGCTCCTGGAGGCTAACCCTAACCATAGGTCGGCCACCGAGGGGCACTTCCCAAGGGGCCTGGCGTCGCAACGCTGGGGATGGGGACCCCGAGCTCATGTGCCGCACTCACCCTGCTGCCCTTCAGCCACCCGAGCCGCTAGAGGCCCCGCCCGTCAATCAGGGCAAGAGATCGCGCAGGGCCCTCCGAGCCCACGCTGACCTTTGAAGGCTCCCCGCGCAAAAACGTTGGCTCCCAGGATCCTGCTCGCCAGCGCCCTCGCCTAGGCCCACCCCACCGCTTGCTTCAGAGCCGGTGGATAGGGCCTGCCGGGCTCCTGGCAGCTAACCAAAACCCTAGGTCGGCCCTGAGGGGACATCCCAAGCGGCCTGGCTCTGCAATGCTGGGGATTGGTGACTCAGAGCCCCAGAGCCGGACTCACCCTGCCGCACTGTCCCCACCTGGGCCGCTAGGGGCGCCGCGGGTCATAGAGGGCGAGAGAAGGGCAGGGCCTTCTGAGTCCCCGGTGACCTTCAAAGGCTCCCCGTGCCAAAACGCTGGTGCCCACGCTCCCGCTCCCCAGCGCCTTCACCTCGGGCCGCACCTCAGCTCGCCGCACAGTGGGCGGTTGGGCCTGACGGTCTCCTGGGGGCTAACCCTAACCCTAGGTCGGCCCCCCAGGGGCCCCTCCCAAGGCTTTTGGTGCCACTACGCCAGGGATCTGGAACCCCAAGCCCCAAAGCCAGACTCACCCTCCCACAACGCTGCCACCCGGGCCGCGAGGGGCGCCGCCGGTCATTCAGGGTGGGAGAACTGACAGGGCCCTGGAGAAACCGGCGACATTTGAAGCCTCCCACCCCAAAATGCAGGGGCCCACAATCCCGCAGCCCAGCGCCTTTACCTCGGCCCGCCCACCTCTCACCGCCCAGCCAGAGGATCTGGCCTGCCGGCCTTATGGGGGCTAACTCTAACCCTGGGTCGGCCCACGAGGAGCCCCTCCCAAGGGGCCTGGCACCACAACGCCGGGGATTGGGGATCCCCGAGCCGCAGCCTGGGATTCACCCTGCTGCCCCACCGCCAACGGAGCCGCTAGGGGCCTTGCTGGTTCTTCAGGGCAGGAGAAAGGGCAGGGCCCTCCGAGCCATGGCAACATTCAAAGGCCCAGGACGCCAAAATGCTGGGGCCCAGCTCCCGCTCGCCATCGCCCTCAACTCGGCCTGCATCTCCACTCCTCGCACAGCCGGCGGATCGGGCCTGCCGGCCTCCTGGGCGCTCACCCTAACCCTAGGACGGCCCCGAGGGTCGCTTCCTAAGGGGCCTGGCGCCGCAACGCCGGGGATTGGGAACCCCCAAGCCCCAGCGCTGGATGCACCCTGCCGCCCTGCCCCACACGTGCCGCTAGGGGCGCCGCCATTCATTCAGGGTGGGAGAACGGGCAGGGCCCTTCGAACCCCCGCCGACCTTCGAAGGCGCCCCGAACCAAAACGCTTGGGCCCGGGCTCATGTTCACCAGCACCCTCACCTCGGCCCAACTCTCCGCTCGACGCACAGGCGGTGTATCGGGCCTGCTGGCCTCCTGGGGGCTAACCCTAACTGTAGGTCGGCCACGGAGGGGCCCTTCCCAAGTGGCCTGGCGCCACAACGCCGGGAATGGGGACCCCAACCCAAGTGCCGGTCTCACCCTGCTGCCCTTCAGGCACCGGAGCCTCTAGGGGCCCCGCCGGTCATTCAGAGCGGGAGAACGGGCAGGTCCCTCCGAGCCCCCACTGACCTTCGAAGGCCCCCCGCACTAAAACGCTTGGGCTCATGCTCAGTCTCGCCAGCGCCCTCACCTCGGCCCAACCCTCCGCGTGCCGCACAGCCGCTGATCGGGTCCACCGGCCTCCTGGGGGCTAACCGCAACCCTAGATCGACCCCCGAGGGGCCCCTCCCAAGGGATCTGGCGCCGCAACGCTGGGGATTGGGGACCCCCGAGCCTCAGCACTGGACTCACCCTGCCACCCAGCCGCCACCCGGGGGCTTGGGGTGGTGCCGTTCATTCAGGGCGGGAGCACGGGCAGGGCCCTCCAAGACACGGCGACCTTCAAAGGCCCCCACGCCAAAACACCCGGGCCCACGCTCCCGCTCACCAGTGCCCTCACCTCGGTCCGCCACTCCAGTCTCCACACGGCTGGCGAATAGGGCCTGCCGGCATCCTAGGGGCTAAACCTAACCCTAGGTCAGCCTCCGAGGGGCCCCTCCCAAGGGGCGTGGCGCCGCAACGCGGTGGACTGGGGACCCCCGAGCCCTATGCCCGGACTTACATGCCGCCCCGCCGCCACCTGGGCGGCTAGGGGCGCCGCCGGTCATTCAGGGAGGAGAATGGGCAGGGCCCGGCGAGTCCCCGGAGACATTCGAAGGCCCCCGGTGCCAAAACGCTTGGGCCCAGGCTCTTGCTCGCCAGCACCCTCACCTCGGCCCGCCCCTCCGCTCCACGCACAGCGGGCGGATCCCGCCTGCCGGCCTCCCGGGTGCTAACCCTAACCCTAGGTCGGCCACCCAGGGGCCCCTCCCAAGGGTCCTGGTGCCGCTTCGCCGGGGATCGGGAACCTCAAGCCCCAGAGCCACACTCACCCTACCGCAACGCCGCCACCCAGGCCGCTAGGAGCACTGGGGGTCATTCAGGGCGAGAGAAGGGGCAGGGCCTTCCGAGCCCCCGGTGGCCTTCAAAGGCTCCCCGTGCCAAAACGCTGGTGCCCACGCTCCCGCTCCCCAACGCCCTCACCTCGGCCCCGCCCTCCGCTCCCCGGACAGTGGCCGGATCCCACCTGCCGGCCTCCTGGGGGCTAACCCTAGCCCTAGGTCAGCCACCCAGGGGTCCCTCCCAAGGGTCCTGGTGCCGCTACACTGGAGATCAGGCACCCCAAGACCCAGAGCCAGACTCACCCTGCCGCCACGTCGCCACCCGGGACGCTAGTGGCGCCGCCCGTCATTCAGGGCGGGAGAAGGGACAGGGCCCTGGAGAAACCGGCGATATTTGAAGCCTCCTGCGCCAAAATGCAGGGGCCCACGCTCCCGATCGCCAGCGCCTTTACCTCGGGCCGCCCACCTCTCGCCGCCCAGCCAGAGGATTGGGCCTGCTGGACTCCTGGGTGCTAACTCTAAACCTAGGTCTGCCCACGAGGAGCCCCTCCCAAGACGCCTGGCCCCACAACGCTGGGGATTGGGGATCCACGAGCCGCAGCATGGACTCACCCTGCCGCTCCACCGCCAAGGGAGCTGCTAAGGGCGCCGCTGGTTCTTCAGGGCAGAGAACGGGCAGGGCCCTTTGAGCCATGGCAACAGTCGAAGGCCCAGGGCGCCAAAACGCTGGGGACCACGCTCCCGCTCTGCATCACCCTCAACTCGGCCCGCACCTCCGCTCTTCGCAGAGCCAGGGACTCGGGCCTGCCGGCCTCCGGGGAGCTCACCCTAACTCTAGGACAGCCCCTGAAGGTCCCTTCCTAAGGGGCCTGGCGCCGCAACGCCAGGGATTGGGGGCCCCCAAGCCCCAGCGCCGGATGCACGCTGCCACCCCAACCCACACAGGCCGCTAGGGGCGCCGCCATTCATTCAGGGTGGGAGAACTGGCAGGGCCCTCCGAACCCCTGCCGACCTTCGAAGGCGCACCGAACCAAAACGCTTGGGCCCAGGCTCATGTTCACCAGCACCCTCACCTCGGCCCAACTCTCCGCTCGACGCACAGGTGGTGTATCGGGCCTGCGGGGCTCCTGGAGGCTAACCCTAACCATAGGTCGGCCACCGAGGGGCACTTCCCAAGGGGCCTGGCGTCGCAACGCTGGGGATGGGGACCCCGAGCTCATGTGCCGCACTCACCCTGCTGCCCTTCAGCCACCGGAGCCGCTAGAGGCCCCGCCCGTCAATCAGGGCAAGAGATCGCGCAGGGCCCTCCGAGCCCACGCTGACCTTTGAAGGCTCCCCGCGCAAAAACGTTGGCTCCCAGGATCCTGCTCGCCAGCGCCCTCGCCTAGGCCCACCCCACCGCTTGCTTCAGAGCCGGTGGATAGGGCCTGCCGGGCTCCTGGCAGCTAACCAAAACCCTAGGTCGGCCCTGAGGGGACATCCCAAGCGGCCTGGCTCTGCAATGCTGGGGATTGGTGACTCAGAGCCCCAGAGCCGGACTCACCCTGCCGCACTGTCCCCACCTGGGCCGCTAGGGGCGCCGCGGGTCATAGAGGGCGAGAGAAGGGCAGGGCCTTCTGAGTCCCCGGTGACCTTCAAAGGCTCCCCGTGCCAAAACGCTGGTGCCCACGCTCCCGCTCCCCAGCGCCTTCACCTCGGGCCGCACCTCAGCTCGCCGCACAGTGTGCGGTTGGGCCTGACGGTCTCCTGGGGGCTAACCCTAACCCTAGGTCGGCCCCCCAGGGGCCCCTCCCAAGGCTTTTGGTGCCACTACGCCAGGGATCTGGAACCCCAAGCCCCAAAGCCAGACTCACCCTCCCACAACGCTGCCACCCGGGCCGCGAGGGGCGCCGCCGGTCATTCAGGGCGGGAGAACTGACAGGGCCCTGGAGAAACCGGCGACATTTGAAGCCTCCCACCCCAAAATGCAGGGGCCCACAATCCCGCAGCCCAGCGCCTTTACCTCGGCCCGCCCACCTCTCACCGCCCAGCCAGAGGATCTGGCCTGCCGGCCTTATGGGGGCTAACTCTAACCCTGGGTCGGCCCACGAGGAGCCCCTCCCAAGGGGCCTGGCACCACAACGCCGGGGATTGGGGATCCCCGAGCCGCAGCCTGGGATTCACCCTGCCGCCCCACAGCCAACGGAGCCGCTAGGGGCCTTGCTGGTTCTTCAGGGCAGGAGAAAGGGCAGGGCCCTCCGAGCCATGGCAACATTCAAAGGCCCAGGACGCCAAAATGCTGGGGCCCAGCTCCCGCTCGCCATCGCCCTCAACTCGGCCTGCATCTCCACTCCTCGCACAGCCGGCGGATCGGGCCTGCCGGCCTCCTGGGCGCTCACCCTAACCCTAGGACGGCCCCGAGGGTCGCTTCCTAAGGGGCCTGGCGCCGCAACGCCGGGGATTGGGAACCCCCAAGCCCCAGCGCTGGATGCACCCTGCCGCCCTGCCCCACACGTGCCGCTAGGGGCGCCGCCATTCATTCAGGGTGGGAGAACGGGCAGGGCCCTTCGAACCCCCGCCGACCTTCGAAGGTGCCCCGAACCAAAACGCTTGGGCCCGGGCTCATGTTCACCAGCACCCTCACCTCGGCCCAACTCTCCGCTCGACGCACAGGCGGTGTATCGGGCCTGCTGGCCTCCTGGGGGCTAACCCTAACTGTAGGTCGGCCACGGAGGGGCCCTTCCCAAGTGGCCTGGCACCACAACGCCGGGAATGGGGACCCCAACCCAAGTGCCGGTCTCACCCTGCTGCCCTTCAGGCACCGGAGCCTCTAGGGGCCCCGCCGGTCATTCAGAGCGGGAGAACGGGCAGGTCCCTCCGAGCCCCCACTGACCTTCGAAGGCCCCCCGCACTAAAACGCTTGGGCTCATGCTCAGTCTCGCCAGCGCCCTCACCTCGGCCCAACCTTCCGCGTGCCGCACAGCCGCTGATCGGGTCCACCGGCCTCCTGGGGGCTAACCGCAACCCTAGATCGACCCCCGAGGGGCCCCTCCCAAGGGATCTGGCGCCGCAACGCTGGGGATTGGGGACCCCCGAGCCTCAGCACTGGACTCACCCTGCCACCCAGCCGCCACCCGGGGGCTTGGGGTGGTGCCGTTCATTCAGGGCGGGAGCACGGGCAGGGCCCTCCAAGACATGGCGACCTTCAAAGGCCCCCGCGCCAAAACACCCGGGCCCACGCTCCCGCTCACCAGTGCCCTCACCTCGGTCCGCCACTCCAGTCTCCACACGGCTGGCGAATAGGGCCTGCCGGCATCCTAGGGGCTAAACCTAACCCTAGGTCAGCCTCCGAGGGGCCCCTCCCAAGGGGCCTGGCGCCGCAATGCGGTGGACTGGGGACCCCGGAGCCCTATGCCCGGACTTACATGCCGCCCCGCCGCCACCTGGGCGGCTAGGGGCGCCGCCGGTCATTCAGGGAGGAGAATGGGCAGGGCCCGCCGAGTCCCCGGAGACATTCGAAGGCCCCCGGTGCCAAAACTCTTGGGCCCAGGCTCTTGCTCGCCAGCACCCTCACCTCGGCCCGCCCCTCCGCTCCACGCACAGCGGGCGGATCCCGCCTGCCGGCCTCCCGGGTGCTAACCCTAACCCTAGGTCGGCCACCCAGGGGCCCCTCCCAAGGGTCCTGGTGCCGCTTCGCCGGGGATCGGGAACCTCAAGCCCCAGAGCCACACTCACCCTACCGCAACGCCGCCACCCAGGCCGCTAGGAGCACTGGGGGTCATTCAGGGCGAGAGAAGGGGCAGGGCCTTCCGAGCCCCCGGTGGCCTTCAAAGGCTCCCCGTGCCAAAACGCTGGTGCCCACGCTCCCGCTCCCCAACGCCCTCACCTCGGCCCCGCCCTCCGCTCCCCGGACAGTGGCCGGATCCCACCTGCCGGCCTCCTGGGGGCTAACCCTAGCCCTAGGTCAGCCACCCAGGGGTCCCTCCCAAGGGTCCTGGTGCCGCTACACTGGAGATCAGGCACCCCAAGACCCAGAGCCAGACTCACCCTGCCGCCACGTCGCCACCCGGGACGCTAGTGGCGCCGCCCGTCATTCAGGGCGGGAGAAGGGACAGGGCCCTGGAGAAACCGGCGATATTTGAAGCCTCCTGCGCCAAAATGCAGGGGCCCACGCTCCCGATCGCCAGCGCCTTTACCTCGGGCCGCCCACCTCTCGCCGCCCAGCCAGAGGATTGGGCCTGCTGGACTCCTGGGTGCTAACTCTAAACCTAGGTCCGCCCACGAGGAGCCCCTCCCAAGACGCCTGGCCCCACAACGCTGGGGATTGGGGATCCACGAGCCGCAGCATGGACTCACCCTGCCGCTCCACCGCCAAGGGAGCTGCTAAGGGCGCCGCTGGTTCTTCAGGGCAGAGAACGGGCAGGGCCCTTTGAGCCATGGCAACAGTCGAAGGCCCAGGGCGCCAAAACGCTGGGGACCACGCTCCCGCTCTGCATCACCCTCAACTCGGCCCGCACCTCCGCTCTTCGCAGAGCCAGGGACTCGGGCCTGCCGGCCTCCGGGGAGCTCACCCTAACTCTAGGACAGCCCCTGAAGGTCCCTTCCTAAGGGGCCTGGCGCCGCAACGCCAGGGATTGGGGGCCCCCAAGCCCCAGCGCCGGATGCACGCTGCTACCCCAACCCACACAGGCCGCTAGGGGCGCCGCCATTCATTCAGGGTGGGAGAACTGGCAGGGCCCTCCGAACCCCTGCCGACCTTCGAAGGCGCACCGAACCAAAACGCTTGGGCCCAGGCTCATGTTCACCAGCACCCTCACCTCGGCCCAACTCTCCGCTCGACGCACAGGTGGTGTATCGGGCCTGCGGGGCTCCTGGAGGCTAACCCTAACCATAGGTCGGCCACCGAGGGGCACTTCCCAAGGGGCCTGGCGTCGCAACGCTGGGGATGGGGACCCCGAGCTCATGTGCCGCACTCACCCTGCTGCCCTTCAGCCACCGGAGCCGCTAGAGGCCCCGCCCGTCAATCAGGGCAAGAGATCGCGCAGGGCCCTCCTAGCCCACGCTGACCTTTGAAGGCTCCCCGCGCAAAAACGTTGGCTCCCAGGATCCTGCTCGCCAGCGCCCTCGCCTAGGCCCACCCCACCGCTTGCTTCAGAGCCGGTGGATAGGGCCTGCCGGGCTCCTGGCAGCTAACCAAAACCCTAGGTCGGCCCTGAGGGGACATCCCAAGCGGCCTGGCTCTGCAATGCTGGGGATTGGTGACTCAGAGCCCCAGAGCCGGACTCACCCTGCCGCACTGTCCCCACCTGGGCCGCTAGGGGCGCCGCGGGTCATAGAGGGCGAGAGAAGGGCAGGGCCTTCTGAGTCCCCGGTGACCTTCAAAGGCTCCCCGTGCCAAAACGCTGGTGCCCACGCTCCCGCTCCCCAGCGCCTTCACCTGGGCCGCACCTCAGCTCGCCGCACAGTGTGCGGTTGGGCCTGACGGTCTCCTGGGGGCTAACCCTAACCCTAGGTCGGCCCCCCAGGGGCCCCTCCCAAGGCTTTTGGTGCCACTACGCCAGGGATCTGGAACCCCAAGCCCCAAAGCCAGACTCACCCTCCCACAACGCTGCCACCCGGGCCGCGAGGGGCGCCGCCGGTCATTCAGGGCGGGAGAACTGACAGGGCCCTGGAGAAACCGGCGACATTTGAAGCCTCCCACCCCAAAATGCAGGGGCCCACAATCCCGCAGCCCAGCGCCTTTACCTCGGCCCGCCCACCACTCACCGTCCAGCCAGAGGATCTGGCCTGCCGGCCTTATGGGGGCTAACTCTAACCCTGGGTCGGCCCACGAGGAGCCCCTCCCAAGGGGCCTGGCACCACAACGCCGGGGATTGGGGATCCCCGAGCCGCAGCCTGGGATTCACCCTGCCGCCCCACAGCCAACGGAGCCGCTAGGGGCCTTGCTGGTTCTTCAGGGCAGGAGAAAGGGCAGGGCCCTCCGAGCCATGGCAACATTCAAAGGCCCAGGACGCCAAAATGCTGGGGCCCAGCTCCCGCTCGCCATCGCCCTCAACTCGGCCTGCATCTCCACTCCTCACACAGCCGGCGGATCGGGCCTGCCGGCCTCCTGGGCGCTAACCCTAACCCTAGGACGGCACCGAGGGTCGCTTCCTAAGGGGCCTGGCGCTGCAACGCCGGGGATTGGGAACCCCCAAGCCCCAGCGCTGGATGCACCCTGCCGCCCTGCCCCACACGTGCCGCTAGGGGCGCCGCCATTCATTCAGGGTGGGAGAACGGGCAGGGCCCTTCGAACCCCCGCCGACCTTCGAAGGCGCCCCGAACCAAAACGCTTGGGCCGGGGCTCATGTTCACCAGCACCCTCACCTCGGCCCAACTCTCCGCTCGACGCACAGGCGGTGTATCGGGCCTGCTGGCCTCCTGGGGGCTAACCCTAACTGTAGGTCGGCCACGGAGGGGCCCTTCCCAAGTGGCCTGGCGCCACAACGCCGGGAATGGGGACCCCAACCCAAGTGCCGGTCTCACCCTGCTGCCCTTCAGGCACCGGAGCCTCTAGGGGCCCCGCCGGTCATTCAGAGCGGGAGAACGGGCAGGTCCCTCCGAGCCCCCACTGACCTTCGAAGGCCCCCCGCACTAAAACGCTTGGGCTCATGCTCAGTCTCGCCAGCGCCCTCACCTCGGCCCAACCCTCCGCGTGCCGCACAGCCGCTGATCGGGTCCACCGGCCTCCTGGGGGCTAACCGCAACCCTAGATCGACCCCCGAGGGGCCCCTCCCAAGGGATCTGGCGCCGCAACGCTGGGGATTGGGGACCCCCGAGCCTCAGCACTGGACTCACCCTGCCACCCAGCCGCCACCCGGGGGCTTGGGGTGGTGCCGTTCATTCAGGGCGGGAGCACGGGCAGGGCCCTCCAAGACACGGCGACCTTCAAAGGCCCCCCGCGCCAAAACACCCGGGCCCACGCTCCCGCTCACCAGTGCCCTCACCTCGGTCCGCCACTCCAGTCTCCACACGGCTGGCGAATAGGGCCTGCCGGCATCCTAGGGGCTAAACCTAACCCTAGGTCAGCCTCCCAGGGGCCCCTCCCAAGGGGCCTGGCGCCGCAACGCGGTGGACTGGGGACCCCCGAGCCCTATGCCCGGACTTCCATGCCGCCCCGCCGCCACCTGGGCTGCTAGGGGCGCCGCCGGTCATTCAGGGAGGAGAATGGGCAGGGCCCGCCGAGAGCCCGGAGACATTCGAAGGCCCCCGGTGCCAAAACGCTTGGGCCCAGGCTCTTGCTCGCCAGCGCCCTCACCTCGGCCCGCCCCTCTGCTCCATGCACAGCGGGCGGATCCCGCCTGCCGGCCTCCCGGGTGCTAACCCTAACCCTAGGTCGGCCACCCAGGGGCCCCTCCCAAGGGTCCTGGTGCCGCTTCGCCGGGGATCGGGAACCTCAAGCCCCAGAGCCACACTCACCCTACCGCAACGCCGCCACCCAGGCCGCTAGGAGCACTGCGGGTCATTCAGGGCGAGAGAAGGGGCAGGGCCTTCCGAGCCCCCGGTGGCCTTCAAAGGCTCCCTGTGCCAAAACGCTGGTGCCCACGCTCCCGCTCCCCAACGCCCTCACCTCGGCCCCGCCCTCCGCTCCCCGGACAGTGGCCGGATCCCACCTGCCGGCCTCCTGGGGGCTAACCCTAACCCTAGGTCAGCCACCCAGGGGCCCCTCCCAAGGGTCCTGGTGCCGCTACACTGGAGATCAGGGACCCCAAGACCCAGAGCCAGACTCACCCTGCCGCCATGTCGCCACCCGGGATGCTAGTGGCGCCGCCCGTCATTCAGGGCGGGAGAAGGGACAGGGCCCTGGAGAAACCGGCGATATTTGAAGCCTCCTGCGCCAAAATGCAGGGGCCCACGCTCCCGATCGCCAGCGCCTTTACCTCGGGCCGCCCACCTCTCGCCGCCCAGCCAGAGGATTGGGTCTGCTGGCCTCCTGGGTGCTAACTCTAAACCTAGGTCCGCCCACGAGGAGCCCCTCCCAAGAGGACTGGCCCCACAACGCTGGGGATTGGGGATCCACGAGCCGCAGCATGGACTCACCCTGCGGCTCCACCGCCAAGGGAGCTGCTAAGGGCGCCGCTGGTTCTTCAGGGCAGGAGAACGGGCAGGGCCCTTTGAGCCATGGCTACAGTCGAAGGCCCAGGGCACCAAAACGCTGGGGACCACGCTCCCGCTCTGCATCACCCTCAACTCGGCCCGCACCTCCGCTCTTCGCAGAGCCAGCGACTCGGGCCTGCCGGCCTCCTGGGAGCTCACCCTAACCCTAGGACAGCCCCTGAAGGTCCCTTCCTAAGGGGCCTGGCGCCGCAACGCCAGGGATTGGGGGCCCCCAAGCCCCAGCGCCAGATGCACGCTGCCACCCCAACCCACACAGGCCGCTAGGGGCACCGCCATTCATTCAGGGTGGGAGAACTGGCAGGGCCCTCCGAACCCCTGCCGACCTTCGAAGGCGCACCAAACCAAAATGCTTGGGCCCAGGCTCATGTTCACCAGCACCCTCACCTCGGCCCAACTCTCCGCTCGACGCACAGGTGGTGTATCGGGCCTGCGGGGCTCCTGGAGGCTAACCCTAACCATAGGTCGGCCACCGAGGGGCACTTCCCAAGGGGCCTGGCGTCGCAACGCTGGGGATGGGGACCCCGAGCTCATGTGCCGCACTCACCCTGCTGCCCTTCAGCCACCCGAGCCACTAGAGGCCCCGCCCGTCAATCAGGGCAAGAGATCTGGCAGGGCCCTCCGAGCCCACGCTGACCTTTGAAGGCTCCCCGCGCAAAAACGTTGGCTCCCAGGATCCTGCTCGCCAGCGCCCTCGCCTAGGCCCACCCCACCGCTTGCTTCAGAGCCGGTGGATAGGGCCTGCCGGGCTCCTGGCAGCTAACCAAAACCCTAGGTCGGCCCTGAGGGGACATCCCAAGCGGCCTGGCTCTGCAATGCTGGGGATTGGTGACTCAGAGCCCCAGAGCCGGACTCACCCTGCCGCACTGTCCCCACCTGGGCCGCTAGGGGCGCCGCGGGTCATAGAGGGCGAGAGAAGGGCAGGGCCTTCTGAGTCCCCGGTGACCTTCAAAGGCTCCCCGTGCCAAAACGCTGGTGCCCACGCTCCCGCTCCCCAGCGCCTTCACCTCGGGCCGCACCTCAGCTCGCCGCACAGTGTGCGGTTGGGCCTGACGGTCTCCTGGGGGCTAACCCTAACCCTAGGTCGGCCCCCCAGGGGCCCCTCCCAAGGCTTTTGGAGCCACTACGCCAGGGATCTGGAACCCCAAGCCCCAAAGCCAGACTCACCCTCCCACAACGCTGCCACCCGGGCCGTGAGGGGCGCCGCCGGTCATTCAGGGCGAGAGAACTGACAGGGCCCTGGAGAAACCGGCGACATTTGAAGCCTCCCACCCCAAAATGCAGGGGCCCACAATCCCGCAACCCAGCGCCTTTACCTCGGCCCGCCCACCTCTCACCGCCCAGCCAGAGGATCTGGCCTGCCGGCCTTATGGGGGCTAACTCTAACCCTGGGTCGGCCCACGAGGAGCCCCTCCCAAGGGGCCTGGCACCACAACGCCGGGGATTGGGGATCCCCGAGCCGCAGCCTGGGATTCACCCTGCCGCCCCACCGCCAACGGAGCCGCTAGGGGCCTTGCTGGTTCTTCAGGGCAGGAGAAAGGGCAGGGCCCTCCGAGCCATGGTAACATTCAAAGGCCCAGGACGCCAAAACGCTGGGGCCCAGCTCCCGCTCGCCATCGCCCTCAACTCGGCCTGCATCTCCACTCGTTGCACACCCGGGGGATCAGGCCTGCCGGCCTCCTGGGCGCTAACCCTAACCCTAGGACGGCCCCGCGGGTCGCTTCCTAAGGGGCCTGGCACCACAACGCCGGGGATTGGGAACCCCTAAGCCCCAGCGCTGGATGCACCCTGCCGCCCTGCCCCACACGTGCCGCTAGGGGCGCCGCCATTCATTCAGGGTGGGAGAATGGGAGGGCCCTTCGAACCTCCGCCGACCTTCGAAGGCGCCTCGAACCAAAACGCTTGGGCCCGGGCTCATGTTCACCAGCACCCTCACCTCGGCCCAACTCTCCGCTCGACGCACAGGCGGTGTATCGGGCCTGCTGGCCTCCTGGGGGCTAACCCTAACTGTAGGTCGGCCACGGAGGGGCCCTTCCCAAGTGGCCTGGCGCCACAACGCCGGGAATGGGGACCCCAACCCAAGTGCCGGTCTCACCCTGCTGCCCTTCAGGCACCGGAGCCTCTAGGGGCCCCGCCGGTCATTCAGAGCGGGAGAACGGGCAGGTCCCTCCGAGCCCCCACTGACCTTCGAAGGCCCCCCGCACTAAAACGCTTGGGCTCATGCTCAGTCTCGCCAGCACCCTCACCTCGGCCCAACCCTCCGCGTGCCGCACAGCCGCTGATCGGGTCCACCGGCCTCCTGGGGGCTAACCACAACCCTAGATCGACCCCCGAGGGGCCTCTCCCAAGGGATCTGGCACCGCAACGCTGGGGATTGGGGACCCCCGAGCCTCAGCACTGGACTCACCCTGCCACCCAGCCGCCACCCGGGGGCTTGGGGTGGTGCCGTTCATTCAGGGCGGGAGCACGGGCAGGGCCCTCCAAGACACGGCGACCTTCAAAGGCCCCCCGCGCCAAAACACCCGGGCCCACGCTCCCTCTCACCAGTGCCCTCACCTCGATCCGCCACTCCAGTCTCCACACGGCTGGCGAATAGGGCCTGCCGGCATCCTAGGGGCTAAACCTAACCCTAGGTCAGCCTCCGAGGGGCCCCTCCCAAGGGGCCTGGCGCCGCAACGCGGTGGACTGGGGACCCCCGAGCCCTATGCCCGGACTTACACGCCGCCCCGCCGCCACCTGGGTTGTGGGGGCGCCGCCGGTCATTCAGGGAGGAGAATGGGCAGGGCCCGCCGAGTCCCCGGAAACATTTGAAGGCCCCCGGTGGCAAAACGCTTCGGCCCAGGCTCTTGCTCGCCAGCGCCCTCACCTCGGCCCGCCCCTCCGCTCCACGCACAGCGGCCGGATCCCGCCTGCCGGCCTCCTGGGGGCTAACCCTAACCCTAGGTCAGCCACCCAGGGGCCCCTCCCAAGGGTCCTGGTGCCGCTACACTGGGGATCAGGGACCCCAAGACCCAGAGCCAGACTCACCCTGCCGCCACTTCGCCACCCGGGACGCTAGTGGCGCCGCCCGTCATTCAGGGCGGGAGAAGGGACAGGGCCCTGGAGAAACCGGCGATATTTGAAGCCTCCTGCGCCAAAATGCACGGGCCCACGCTCCCGATCGCCAGCGCCTTTACCTCGGGCCGCCCACCTCTCGCCGCCCAGCCAGAGGATTGGGCCTGCTGGCCTCCTGGGTGCTAACTCTAAACCTAGGTCCGCCCACGAGGAGCCCCTCCCAAGAGGCCTGGCCCCACAACGCTGGGGATTGGGGATCCACGAGCCGCAGCATGGACTCACCCTGCCGCTCCACCGCCAAGGGAGCTGCTAAGGGCGCTGCTGGTTCTTCAGGGCAGGAGAACGGGCAGGGCCCTTTGAGCCATGGCAACAGTCGAAGGCCCAGGGCGCCAAAACGCTGGGGACCACGCTCCCGCTCTGCATCACCCTCAACTCGGCCTGCACCTCCGCTCTTCGCAGAGCCAGCGACTCGGGCCTGCCGGCCTCCTGGGAGCTCACCCTAACCCTAGGACAGCCCCTGAAGGTCCCTTCCTAAGGGGCCTGGCGCCGCAACGCCAGGGATTGGGGGCCCCCAAGCCCCAGCGCCGGATGCACGCTGCCACCCCAACCCACACAGGCCGCTAGGGGCGCCGCCATTCATTCAGGGTGGGAGAACTGGCAGGGCCCTCCGAACCCCTGCCGACCTTCGAAGGCGCACCGAACCAAAACGTTTGGGCCCAGGCTCATGTTCACCAGCACCCTCACCTCGGCCCAACTCTCCGCTCGACGCACAGGTGGTGTATCGGGCCTGCGGGGCTCCTGGAGGCTAACCCTAACCATAGGTCGGCCACCGAGGGGCACTTCCCAAGGGGCCTGGCGTCGCAACGCTGGGGATGGGGACCCCGAGCTCATGTGCCGCACTCACCCTGCTGCCCTTCAGCCACCCGAGCCGCTAGAGGCCCCGCCGGTCAATCAGGGCAAGAGATCTGGCAGGGCCGTCCGAGCCCACGCTGACCTTTGAAGGCTCCCCGCGCAAAAACGTTGGCTCCCAGGATCCTGCTCGCCAGCGCCCTCGCCTAGGCCCACCCCACCGCTTGCTTCAGAGCCCGTGGATAGGGCCTGCCGGGCTCCTGGAAGCTAACCAAAACCCTAGGTCGGGCCTGAGGGGACGTCCCAAGCGGCCTGGCTTTGCAATGCTGGGGATTGGTGACTCAGAGCCCCAGAGCCGGACTCACCCTGCCGCACTGTCCCCACCTGGGCCGCTAGGGGCGCCGCGGTTCATAGAGGGCGAGAGAAGGGCATGGCCTTCTGAGCCACCTGTAACCTTCAAAGGCTGCCGGTGCTAAAACCCTGGTGCCCATGCTCCCGCTCCCAAGCACCCTTACCTCGGCCCGCACCACCGCTCACCGCACAGTGTGTGGATTGGGCCTGATGTTCTCCTTGGGGATAACCCTAACCCTAGGTCGCCCCCCAAGGGGCCCCTCCCAAGGGTCCTGGTGCCACTATGCCAGGGATCTGGGACCCCAAGCCCCAGAGCCAGACTCACCCTCCCACAACGCTGCCACCCGGGCCTCTAGGGGCTCTGCCGTTCATTCAGGGCGGGAGAAGAGACAGGGCCCTGGAGAAACCAGAGATATTTGAAGCCTCCAGCGCCAAAATGCGGGGGCCCAGAATCTCGCTCCCCAGCGCCCTCACCTCAGCCCACCCCTCCGCTAGCCCCACAGCCATCTTATCGGGCCTGCCGGCCTCCTGGGGGCTAACCCTAACCCTAGGTCGGCCCCCGAAGGGCACTCCCAAAGGGCCTGGCACCACGATTTCGGAGATTGAGGACCCCCAAGCCCCAGCGATGTACTCAACCTGCCCCTCCGCCGCCACCCGGGCCACTTGGGGCGCCACCGGTCATTCAGGGTGGGGGAACGGGCAGGGCCCTCCGAGCCCCCGGCGACATTTATAGGTCCCCCGCGCCAACACGCTGAAGCCCATGCTCCCGCTCTACAGCACCCTCACCTTGGCCCGCCCCCCCTCTAGCCACACAGCTGGCGGATCCGGCCTCCCGGGCTCCTTGGGGCTAACGGTAACCCTAGATGGGCCCCAGAGTGGCCCCTCCCAAGAGGCTTGGTGCCGCAATGGCAGGGATTGGGGACCCGCAAGCCCCAGTGCCGGGTTCCCCCTGCCGCCCCGCCGCCACGCGGGCCGCTAGGAGCGCCTCCAGGCATTCAGGGCGGGATAACAGGCAGGGCCCTCCGAGCCTCCGGTGAAATAAGAAGGCCCCCCACGCCAAAACACTGGGTACCACTCTACTGCTCAACTGCGCCCTACCACGGTCAATCCCTCCTCCGCTCACTGCACAGCCTGCGGATCCAGACTGCTGGCCTCCTGGGGGTTAACCTAACCCTAGGACAGTCCCCGAGGGGCCCCTCCCAAGGGGCCTGGCGCCTCAACGCTGGGGACTGGGGAAACCCAAGCACTAGTGCAGGACTGACCCTGCCACCCCGCTGCCACCCGGGGCGCTAGGGGGGTCGCTGGTCCTTCATGGCGGGAGAAGGAGCAGGGCCCTCCGAGCCCCCTGCGACATTCGAAAGCCCACCGAGCCAAAATGTTGGGGCCCACGCTTCCGTTCGCCAGCGACCTCACCTTGGCCCACCCCCCCATTCACCACAGAGCCCGTGGATTGAGCCTGCCGGCCTCCTGGGGGATAACCCTAACCCTAGGTCGGCCCCCAAGGGGCTCCTCCCAAAGGGACTGCCGCCGATCGCCAGGGATTGGAGACCCCCGAGTCGCAATGCTGGACTCACCATTCCGCTCCGCCCACACCGGGCCGCTAGGGTACCACCAATCATTCAGGGCGGGAGAACGGGCAGGGCCCTCCCTGCCCCGGTGACCTTCGAAGGCCCCCAGCGCCAAAACGCTGGGACCCACTCTCCTGCTCGCCAGCGCCCTGATCTTCGACCACGCCTCCATTCGCCCCAGACTGCGGATCGTGCCTGCCAGCCTCCAGGAGCTAACCTTTACCCTAGTTCGGCCCCCAAGGGGCCCCGCCCAAGGGGCCTGGTGCCGCAACGCCTGGCATTGGGGACCCCCGAGCCTCAGCACCAGACCCACCCTGCAGCCCTGCCACCACTCGCGTTGCTAGGGGAGCCGCCACTCATTCAGGGCGGGAGAACGGGCAGGGCCCTCCGAGTCCCCGGCGACATTCGAGGGCCCCCGGTGCCAAAACTTTGGGTACGACCTTCCAGCTCGCCAGTGCCCTCACCAAGGCCCGCCCCTCCGCTCGCTGCACAGCTGGCATATGGGGCCTGCTGGCCTCCTGGGGGCTAACCCTAACCCTAGGTTGGCCCCAGAGGGGCCCCTCCCAAGGGGACTGATGACCAACGCGGGGATTGGGGACACCTGAGCCGCAGCGCCGGACTCACCCTGCCAACCCGTCAACATCGGGCCCGCTGGGGAGTCGCTGGTCTTTCAGGGTGGGAGAATGGGCAGGGCCCTCGAGACTCCGGTGATTTGGAAGGCCATCCGCGCCAAAACGCTGGGGCCCACGCTGGAGCTCGCCAGCGCCCTCACCTCATCCCGCCCCTCCACTCTCTGCACAGCTGGCGGATCAGGCCTACCGGCCTCCTGGGGGCTAACTCTAATCCTAGGTTGGCCCCAGAGGGGCCCCTCTGAAGGGGCCTGCCGCCACAGCGCCGGGGATTGGGGACCCTCGAGTCGTAATGCTGGACTCTCCCTGCTGCCCCGCTGACACCAGTGGTGCTAGGGCGCCACCGGTCGTTTTGGGTGGGAGAACAGGCAAGGCCTTCTGAGCCCCGGTGAACATTGAAGGCCCCCAGCACCAAAACACTGGGGCCCACGCTCCTATCGCCAGCGCCCTCACCTAGGACCGCGACTCCATTTGCCTCAAGACGGTGGATTGGGCCTGCCGGCCTCCTGAGGGCTAATTCTAACCCTACATCGGCCCCAGAGGGGCCCTTCCGAGGGGCCTGGCACTGCAACGTCGGGTATAGGGAAGCCGGAGCCTCAGCACCGGACTCCCCCTGCCGCCCCGCCATCACACAGGGCGCTAGGGGCGCTGCCGGTCAACCAGGTGAGAGAAGGGGCAGGGCCCTCCAAGTCCAGGTGACCTTCGAAGGCCCCCACTCCAAAACACTTGGGCCCACGCTCCCGCTCGCCAGGGCACTCACCTCGGCCCGCCCCTCTGCTCGCCGCTCAGCAGGCGGATTGGGCCTGCCGGGCTCCTGGGGGCTAAACCTAACCCTAGGTTGGCCCCTGAGGGGCCCCTCCCAAGGGGCCTGTCGCCGCAACACCAGGGATTGATGACCCCCAAGCCCCAGCGCCAGACTCACCCTGCCACCCCGCTGGCACCCATGCCACTAGGGGCGCCACCGGTCATTCAGGGCGGGAGAATGGGCAGGGCCCTCCGAGTCCCGGTGAACATCTAAGGGCCCAAGCACCAAAATGCTTGGGCCAATGCTCCCGCTCACCAGCGCCCTCACCTCGACCCGCCCCTCTGCTCGCCAAACAGCCAGCGGATCGGGACTGCCAGCCTCCTGGGGGCTAACCCTAACCTTAGGTTGGCCCCCAAGGGGAACCTCCCAAGGGGCCTGGCGCAGCAACGCCAGGGATTGGGGACCCCCGAGCCCCAGCGCCATACTCACCGTGCCGCCCCGCCACGACCCAGGTCACTAGGGGCGCCTCTGGCCATTCAGGGCGGGAGAACCGGCAGGGCCATCCAATCCCCAGGCGACCTTCCAAGGCCCCCGTGCCAAAATGCATGGGCCCCCGCCCCAGCTCGCCACCGCCCTCACCTCGGCCTGGCCCTCCGCTATCGCACAGCTGGCGGATCATGTCTACCGGACTCCTGGGTGCTAACAGTAACCCTAGGACGGCCCCAGGGGCCCCTCCCAAGGGCCCTTGCGCTGCAACGCATGGCATTGGGGACCCCCAAACTGTAGTGTCAGACTCACACTGCCACCCCGCCATGACCCAGGCCGCTAGGGGCTCCGCCGGCCATTCAGGGCGGGAGAATGGGCAGGGCCCTCCGAGCCTCTAGTGGTGTTCAAAAGTCCCCTGCGCCAAAACGCGGGATACCATACTCCTGCTCGCCAGCGCCCCCAATCGTCCCACTCCCCCACTCGCCGCACAGCCGGCGCATCTGTCCTGCTGGCCTACTGGGGTCTAACCATAACCCTAAACCCTAAGCCCTAACCTTAAACCTTAAACCTTAACCCCTAATCCTAACCCTAACCCCTAACACTTACCCTAACCCTAACCCTACCCTAAACCTAACCCTAAACCCTAATCCTTAAACCGTAAACCCTAACATTAACACTAAACCCTAAACCCTAACCCCTAACCCTAATCCCGAAACCCTAAACACTAAACCCTAACCTTAACCACTAAACCCAAACCCTAACCCTAAACCCTAACCCAACCCCGACCCCTACCATACTCCTAACCTTACCCCTAACCCTACCCCTTCAGCTAACCCTACCCCTAAACCGTAACCTAAACCTAACCCTAACCCTAACCTGTACCCTAACCCTAACCGTAACCCTAACACGTACTCTAACACATACCCTAACCCTAACCCTAAACTGTACACTAACCCGTAATTTAAACCGTACCCTAAACCTAACCGTAACCCTAACAAGTACCCTAACCCATACCCTAACTTTAACACTAAACCCTAAACCCTGACCCTAACCCATATCCTAACTCGTACCATAATCCGTACCCTAACGCTACCTGTACCCTAACCCTAACCAGTACCCTTACCTTAACCTTAACCCATACCCTTACCTTAACCTTAACCCATACCCTAACCCGTACCCTAACCCATACCCTAACCCGTACCCTATCTCTAAGCCGGACCCTAACCCATAGCCTAACCCATACCTAACCCTAACCTGTACCCTAATCCGTACCCTAACCCATACCCTAACCCTAAACTGTACCCAATCCCTATCCCTAACCCATTCCCTAACCCGTACCCTAACCATAACCCGTACACTAAGCCATACCCAAATCCGTACGCAAACATTTACCCTAAACCGTACCCTAACCCGTACCCTAAACCGTACCCTAATGCGTACACTAACCCATACCCTAACCCTGACCCGTACCCTAAACCTAAACCGGACTCCAACCCAAACCCTAACCCTAAACCCAAACCCAAAACCCTAACCCGTACCCTAAACCCTAATCTGTACCCTAACCCATAACCTCTAACCTGTAACCCCTAAACCCAACCCTAACCCGTACCTTCTCCTTACCCTAACCCTAAACCCTACCCTAACCCATACCCTAACCGTAACCCATACCCTAACCTTAACCCATACCCTAATCCGTACCCTAACCCCGGGAATTGGGTACACATGCGCCCCACCACAGGACTCAGCCTGCCACCCCTCAGGAAACCATGCCCCTTGGGGCGCCGCAGAGCATCCTGTGCAGAAGAACTTGTAGGGCCCCCCTGAGCCCCCAGAGATCCTCGGCGGCCCCCTACACCCCAACCCTGAGGCCCATGCTCATCCCGCCCCACGCCTTCCCTTCAGCTTGCCACCGAGCTCGACGCAGAGCCGGCAGATCAGGCCTGCCGGGTTCCTGAGGCCTAGACCTGACCCTAGGTCCGCTGGGTAGGGCCCCTCCCCTGGGGCCCGGTGCCGCAGCCCCAGGGACTGGGGACACCTGAGCCCCACTGCAGGACAAAGCCTGTCAGCCCGCAGGAAACCGTGCCCCTTGGGAGGCTGTAGAGCATTCAGGGCGGGAGAACCAGGAGGGCCCCCAGAGCCCCCGGTGAACTTCGGTGATCCCTAAACCCACCCTTGAAGCCCATGCTCACCCCATCCCGCACCCTCACCTCAGGCCGCGGCGGAGCTGGCCACATACTGGGCAGATCTGGCCTGCGGGGTTCCTGGGCCCCAACCCTAACCTTAGTTCATCTGTGGAGGGGCCCCTCCCCAGGAGCCTGGAGCCGCAGCCACGGGGATTCGGGACACCTGAGCCCCACAGCAGGACTCAGTCTGCCACCCCGCAGGAAACCGTGTGCCCTGGGAGGCCATAGAGCATTCAGGACAGGAGAACCAGTAGGGCCTTCCTGAGACACCAGCGAACTTCGGTGGCCTCCCAACCCCAACCGTGAGGCCCACGCTCACCCTCCCCACACCCTCACCTCAGCCCGTGTAACTAGCCATACAGCCAGCAGATCGGGCCTGTGGGGCTCCTGGGCCTAAACCTAGCCCTAGGTCGGCTGTGGGTGTGGGGGCCTCCCCAGGAGCCTTACACCGCAGCCCAGGGGAATTGGGATACCTGTGCCCCACTGCAGGTCTCAGCTTGCCACCTGACAGGAAACCGTGCCCCTTGGGGCTCTACGGAGCCTACAGGGCACGAGAACTTGGGGAGGCCCCTGGAGCCCATCCCCATCCTTTGGCAGCCCCCCATACCCCAACCCTGAGGCCCATGCTCACCCTCCCCCATGGCCTCCTCTCAGCCCTCCACAGAGCTCGCCGCACAGCTTGCATATAGTCCCTGCCGGGATCCTGGACCCTAACCCTTACCCTAGGTTGGCCACAGAGGGGCCCCTCCCCAGGGCCCTGGCACCCCACTCCGGGGGATTGGAGACACCCAAGCCCCACTGTAGGACTCAGCCTGCAGCCCACAGAAAACTGTACCATTTGGGGGCACAACAGAGCATTCAGAGCAAGAGAATTGGGGCACCCCCTGAGAGCCCCTTCTGGTGAACCCCGACCTTTGTGGGCCCTTCCAGATGAAACCCCAAGGCTCACACTCACCCGCCCTTGTGCCCTCATCTCACTCAGCCTGGGAGTTCTCTGAGTACTGGGCAGTTCGGACCTGCTGTCTCTTGTGGCCTAACCTAACCCTGGGTCTTCTGCTGAGGGTCCCTCCCCGTTTGCCTGCCTCCAAGGCACAAGGCATTGGGCTCACCTCTGCAAGACTAGAGGACTCAGCCTGCCCCACAGCAGGAAACTGTCCATTTGGGGCTGCAGCAAGGATTCATAGGAAAATCGGAGGGCCCCCCTCAGCCCATCCCAGGCAACCCCCACTTTCAGAGATCTCCCCGGATCCAATTAGTAGCTTCACACTGACCTTTAAACTTGCTCTCCACAGAGATCTTTTGAAATTCTCCACACTTCCAACCAATGGCATCATCCAGCTTCAGTGCCTTCCCCAGCTTTAGGTCTTGAGATAGATTAAAATGGGAAGTCATTTCACTGATAACGACGTACTGGTGATCAAAAGATTCATGCATAAATGCTTCATATCACTTGGCTTCAGGGAAATACAAATCTAAACCCCTATAGATGCCATATCACACGAGGCCGAATATCTAAAAATAAGAAGACATGAAACTATACATTTTGGAGAGGATATGGAGAAACGGGAACCCTCTTACACCCCTGTACGAATGCAGTCCGGTACAGCCACTCTTGAAAATGGTACAGAATTTCCTCAAGAAGTTATAAATAAAGCTACCCTATGTCCCAGCAATTGCACTACTGGGTATTTACCCCTAGAGACAGAGGTAGTGAAGACGGGACACATGCACACCAGTGTTCATAGCAGCAATATCCATAATAGACAAGCTGCGGAAGGAGTGCAGATGACCATGGATAGATGAATGGATAAAGAAGATGTGGATCATATATATAATGGGATATTACTCAGCCATCAGATAGGATGAATACTTACCATCACACCGACCTGGGTGGAGCTGGAGGGTATTATGCTGAGTGGAATAAGTCAATGAAAGAAAGACAATGATCATAGGCTTTCACTCCTATGTGGAATATCAGAAACAAGGAAGAAGACCATAGGGGAAGGAAGGGAAAATAGAATGGGAAGTCATCAGAGAGGGGGAAAACCCATGATGGACTCTTAACTATCGCAAGAAACTGATGATTGTTTGAGGAGAAGTTGGGGGGGGGGGTAACTGGGTGAGTAGCATTAAGGAGGTCACACGATACAATGAGCACTGGGTGATACACATGACAGAAAATTTATTGAAGACTACATCTGAAACGAATGATGTACTGTAAGGTGGCTAACTGAATTTAAATTAAAGAACAAAAGACCTCGAATAAACAATCCTAAATATTTGTATGGAACCACTAAAGATTCCGAACAGACAGTGCAATGTGGAAAAGAAAAACAAAGCTGGAGGACTCACAATTTCAGATTTCGGGTTATACTACAAAGCTGCAGTCATCCTAACAAGACAGTACGGCACAAAAATAGACACAGCGACAAAAGGAACAGGATACAAGTTCAGACAGAAACCCACAATTATGTGGTCCATGAATCTTCCACAAAGCAAGCAACGATATCAAAAGGGAAAAGGACAGTCTCTACAACAAATGGTGTTGGGAAAACTAGACAGCTACGCACAAAAGAATGAAATTAGACTGCTTTCTTACACAATAAAGACAAACACAAAACAGTTTCAAGACCTCAATATGAGACCTGAATCCATAAAAATCCTACAGGAGGGAAGACAGTAACTTCTTGACATGGACCATACCAACGTTTTTCTAGACTGTGTCCTGAGGCAAAGGAAAGTAAAGCAAAAATAAACTATTGGGAATACAGCAAAATAAAAAGTTTCCACACGGCAGAAGAACAATGAAAACGTAAAAATAATAAGACAACCTACTCAAAGGGAGAAGATATTTGCAAAGATCATATGCAATAAAGGGATAGTGTCCAAAACATATACAACTGATACTACTCAACCCCCAAAAAACAAATAATCCAGTTGAAAAATAGGCAGAAGACATGGACAGACATTTCTCCAAAGAAGAAATACAAATGGCCAACAGTCCCGTGAAAAGATGTTCACCATCACCCATCATCAGGAAAATGTAAACCCAAAGGACAATGAGGTAATACCTCAAACCTGTCAGAATGGCTAACATCAAAAGCACAGCAAAGAGCAGGTGTTGGGAGGATGTGGATAAAGGGGAAGCCTCGTGAACTGTGGGTTGGAATGCAAGCTGTGGTGGCCACCGTGGAAAACAGTATGAAGGTTCCTCAAAAAATTAAATATAGAACTACCCTACGATCCAACAATCACACTACTCGTATTTATCCAAAGAATAGGAAAACAGTAACGTAAAAGGATACGTGCACCCCTATATTTCTTGCACCATTATTTGCAATATCACAATATCAAGCAACCCAAGTGTCTGTAGAAAAATTGACAAATGAGATGATAGATGTGTGTATTCACACACACACACACACACACACACACACACACACACACACACACACACAATGGAGTATTACTCGGCTTGAAAAAGAATGAAACCTTGCCATTTGCAGCCATATAGATGGAGCTAGAGAGTATTATCCTAACTAAAATCAGTCAGTCAGTGAAAGACAAATCCCATACGATGTCACTCTAATGGGGTATTTAAGAAACAAACAAAAATAAATAAATAAAAGAGAAAAAGGAGACACACCAAAATACAAACTCTTAACAATAGAGAACAAACGGAAGGTTACCAGAGAGGAGGTGGATAGAGGGATGAGTAAAATAGATGAAGGGGATTAAGAGGACACTTTTCTTGATGACCACTGAGTAATATGTAGAATTACTGAATCACTCTGTTGTACACCTGAAATGAATGTAACACTGTATGTTAGTTCTAATGGAATTAAAATAAATTTTTAAAAAAGATTTTTTTTTCAGAAACCTCTTTGAAAAAGCTTTTCCTGTGCAATGTGCAAAAGCCCTACCTGGGAGGATTCACTCTACAATAATTATTCACTTCATGCCTAAAATTCAGATTTCACTGAGTTCTTACCATGGATCCCAGCCCACGGGAGCCATGGTCCTTTTAAGTCCAGGCTCAGCACCTATGCATTCAAGATTGGAAGAAGAAAGACATATCACTTCACAGTCCAGAAAGCTATTATTGTTTCTGTTTCACTGTGAGAGAGTCACAGACTTTGGGACAGGTTTCAGAGCAGGTTTATTATGGATCCTGGATCTCTACTTCAATGTTCATTGCCTGGATCCATTTGGCTAATAGGTTCCCTGTGGATGGGCTTGCTTCCAAGCACATACATGGAAGATGCAAAGGTGGGTGGGCTTGGTGTGGGACAGGAAGAAGACCAAAAACAGACAAGGGTCCGACACTCCCCTGATCCAGGAACTGCTATGGGAGAGGGTACGGGAGGTAGAATCCATGCGAAACTCCAAGGTCACCAGCTGAACACAGGAGGCACGGGTCAAGGGATCTGGAGATGCAGGGGTTGAAGGCTGCTCTGAGCTACCTCTGGGAGGAAGGTAGGGAAGGAATTAGAAGGAGACACTGCCTGCCCCTGACCCATGCCAGCTGCCCACCGCTCCGACACGCATCAGTCTATGAGCTGACACAGCCTGGGCTCAGGATGGGCTGGCTCGGGTCCCTCAATCCTCAGTGGGACAGCTGGCCTCAGGGCTCAGAGACATGCTGAGGGAGATGAGAGGGAAAGCTGCCCCACCCAGGTCGTCCCCTCCTTGAGCAGACAGCCCTTCAGAACTGCTAAAAAAAACCCCACTAACGGGGTTGAAAGACATGCCATGGATGAACTAAGGCATAGAGATATGTAAAATAACATTCATTTTTAAGTTCAGAGCTGTCAGCTCAGGAAGTGGGGAGAGCTTCCCTGAAGAAGACTGAGGGGAGGGCAGGCCATGCTGAAAAGGGAGACATGGCTCTCCTGATTGGGGACCTGCAGCCCCCTTTCAGGG
Source organism: Ursus americanus (assembly GCF_024610735.1). Lineage (NCBI taxonomy): Eukaryota > Metazoa > Chordata > Mammalia > Carnivora > Ursidae > Ursus > Ursus americanus. The sequence continues at coordinate 4,830,638 of NW_028273621.1, forward strand.
CAGGGCATCATCCTCGCATCACACGAGATCCATGGAAGTGTTCCATCAGGACCAGATGTTTGTCTCGAGAAGGCTACCCTGGCATCGGACTGCACAGGGCACCAGGGACGAGGGCCAGATGGAGGATGGACAATACCCCGGAGGCCATGGGGCAAGAGCAGAGGCACATGACCTTGAAGATGATGATGAAAAGCAGGAGGTGGCAGCATGGAGCTGGCCCGAAAGTACCATGGGAGCAGTGCCCACAGCTACACTGACTGGGTACCTTCTGTGCCCGGTGTGGCTGACTTCAGTGGGCTCCAGACTAGTCCTGACCACAAGTCTAGGAAGTGTGCTCCACCCCCGGCCTCCTCTCCCCTTGCAGCTGCTAGGAATCACGGTCACAGACCCTGGTCAGCTTTCGTGGAAACCAAGCAGTGGCTCCCCCGCATGCTGCGCCTCTGATGGTGGTCCAGTGCGACCCTCGTGCCTGGCCAGACACTGATGTCTACCTGTCTCCACACAAATCCACAGACAGGAGGGTGTCCCTGAATTCCACAGCACCTGATGAGACAGATCCACAGAACCCAACACCCAGTGTGTCACTCGGGACCTCACCTATGGTCATGGAGCTCACCATACCTTATTTCTGTCACTTCCCACAGAAAGCCTGTTTCTGATCAACCACAATACCATACATCCTGGTTGGTGACCTGGGGTCATGCCATGAACCCATATGCCATCTTTCTTTAAGTGAAGGCTATGCCTTCACCTCCTAGAAAATGTTTCTAATGAAGTACAAGTCCATCAGGACTACGATGTGAACGGTAGCACACAGCCTGCATGGTAGTAGTCAGTAATTCTAACAAGGGTTAACCCCAACCCCCGTCTCACAAAACCTTCCTCCATCCCCACTGAACTCATGGTCTGCCCTCAGAAAACCCTCCAGGAAACAAACCTTTCATCTGAATGCTCTCTTCACCTTCTGCTTCAAATCTTGTCCAACCACAATGATATGAAACTAGAAATCAGTCCCAAGAAAAAAATGGGACAGTCAAAAATAGGTGGAGATTTTTGGGGCCTGGGTGGCTCAGTCATTAAGGATCTCCTTTCAGCTCGGGTCTTGATTCCAGGATTCTGGGATCTAGCTCCAAATCAGGCTCGTTGCTCATTCGGAAGCCTGCTTCTCCCTCTCCCACCACCCAGCTTGCGTTCCCTCTCTTGCTGTCTCACTCTCTGTGAGATACTTAAAGAATCTTTAAAAAATATGTGGAGATTTAACAACATGCTACTGAACAACCAACAGTCAAAGAAGAAATCAAAAAATTTTTAGAAGTACCTTGACACTGATGAAAAAGACAACCTACAAAAACTTATGGGATGCAGCAAAAGTAACTTTATGGGGGACATTCATAGAAATTCAAGTCTTCATCAATCCATGAGAATGCTCTCCAATAAACAACCTGATTTATGTGGTAAAGAAGTAGAAAATAAAACAACAAACAAAGCCCCAAATTGGTAGAAATAAGGAAATAACAAAAAGGAATGCATAAATAAATCCAACGGAGACTAAAAAGACAAAAAAAAAACAACAATGAAAATGAGAGCGGCCTTTTTTGGAACGATAAACAAAACTGACAAACTTAGCTAGACTCACCAAGAAAGACAGAGAACTCGAATACAATCAGGAAAATAAGATAATGGATTCCTGTCTCATATCAAAATCAAAAGAACTCTTCAACCTTGAACACAACAACTTCTTGCAAGCCACGTCTCTAAAGGAAAAGGAAATAAATGCAAAAATGAACTATTGGCACTTCATCAGGATAAAAAGCTTCTGCTCGGCAAAGCAAATGATCAAAAAACAAAAAGGCAACCTATGGAATTGAAGAAGATATCTGCAAATGATTTTACAGATAAAGGGCTGGTATCCAAGATCTATAAAGAACTCCTCAAACTCAACACCCAAAAAATGGGCAGAAGACACAAAGAGATACTTCTCCAGAGAAGACTTACAAATGGCCAACAGACACATGAAAAAATGCTCCACATCACTTGCCATCAGGCAAATACAAATCAAAACGACAATGAGATACCACCTTACACCAGTTAGAATGGTTACAATTAACAAGGCAGGGGGCACCTGGGTGTCACAGCGGTTAAGCGTCTGCCTTCGGCTCAGGGCGTGATCCTGGCCTTATGGGATCGAGCCCCACATCAGGCTCCTCCGCTATGAGCCTGCTTCTTCCTCTCCCACTCCCCCTGCTTGTGTTCCCTCTCTCGCTGGCTGTCTCTATCTCTGTGGAATAAATCAATAAAATCTTGGAAAAAAATTAACAAGACAGAAATTTAAAAAAGTCAGAAAGGATCTGAAGAAAGGGGAACCCTCTTACACTACTCGTGAGAATTCAAGCTGGTACAGCCACTTTTGAAACCAATATGGAGGTTCCTCAAGACGTTAAACACAGAGCTATCCTACGACCCACCAATTGCACTACCGGGTATTTACCCCATAGACACAGAGTAATGAAAAGAAGGGCACCTGTATCCCAATGTTCATAGCAGCAATGTCCATAATAGCCAAACTGTGGAAGGAGCCAAGATGTCCTTCAGCAGATGAATGGACAAAGAAGATGTGGTTCATCTATACAATGGACTCAGTCATCAGAAAGGATGAATACCCCCCATTTGCACCAACGTGGATGGATCAGGAGGGGATTATGCTAAGTGAAATTAAGTCAAGCAGAGAAAGACAATTATCATATGGTTTGACTCCTATGTGGAACGGAAGGAATAGCATGGAGGACATTAGGAGAAGGAAGGGAAAAGTGAAGGGGGGGAATGAGAGTGGGAGATGAACCATGAGAGACTACTAACACTGGGAAACAAACTGAAGGTTGCAGAAAGGGAGGGGAAGAGGAATGGGTAATCCTGGTGATGGGTATTAAGGAGGGCACCTGTTGGGGCGCCTGGGTGGCACAGCGGTTAAGCGTCTGCCTTCAGCTCAGGGCGTGATGCCGGCTTTATGGGATCGAGCCCCACAACAGGCTCCTCTGCTGTGAGCCTGCTTCTTCCTCTCCCACTCCCCCTGCCTGTGTTCCCTCTCTCGCTGGCTGTCTCTATATCTGTCGAATAAATAAGTAAATTCTTTAAAAAAAAAGGAGGGCACGTGTCATAATGAGCACTAGGTGTTATATGCAAACAATGAATCATGGAACACTACATCAAAAACAAATGAAGTACTGTAGGGTGACTAACATCATTTTTAAAAAAGAGAAAGATATGAAATCCATACAGGAATACTGTCAATATTTGCAAAGGACATGAAATCCCGAAAGATTCCACACACACACAAAAAATCTGTTAGAATAAACAAATTCAAGAAAGCTGCAGGATATAAAGTCAATATACAGAGACCTGTTGTCTTTTTTTCAGATTTTATTTATTTATTTGATAGGAAGAGAAAAAGTACGAGCAGGGGGAGTGACAGAAAGAGGGAGAAGCAGACCCTTGCTAAGCAGGGAGCCCAACACGGGGCTCCATCCTAGAACTCTGGGTTCATGACCTGAGCTGAAGGCAGACGCTTCACCTATGGGGCCACCCAGATGACCCAACTTCTTGCATTTCTGTATACTGATGACACACTTTCGCAAAGAGAAATTAAAAAAGCAATGCCATTTACCATTGCATCAAAAAAAAAATCTAGGAATAAAAGTAACCAAAAATGAGAAAGACAGTACACTCAACACATGGCAGAAAGGAAATGAAAAACACGTGTGTCAAGGCGGGCAGGATGTATGGGTCAAAGATTTGGAAGGCAACACAAACAAATGGAAACTTACGCCATGCTCCTTAACTGGAAGAGTTAATTATGTGAACATGTACATCGTACCCAAAGCAATCGACAGATGTGATGAAATCCCTATCTGAATTCTAGCGGCATTATTTGAGGAAATAGAAAACAGTCCTCAAACTTGTATGGAATCACAAAAGACCCCAAATACCCAAAGTAACCTGGAGAAAGAAAGGTGCAGTCAACACACTCCTGGATTTTAAGCTAGATTACAAAGCTGTTGTCATCAAAACAGGATGGTACTGGCATAAACACAGACCCAAGGTCAGTGGAACAGAACAGAAAGCTCAGAAACTTACCCACACGTAGATGATCCTAACTTACAACACAGCAGCAGAAGATATGCCATGAGGGAAGGACTGTCTCTTCAGTGAGCGGTAACAGGCAAACTGGACACTAAATGCAGAAGAATATAACTGGGTCACTTTCTTGCACCACACACAAAATTTTTAATGGATGAATGATTTGAACATAAGACCTGAATCCATAAACCTCCAAGAAGACACAGGTACTAAGTCTCTTGACATTGGTTTTGGCAAAGAGTCTTCAGATCGGACACCAAATGCAAAGGCAACAAAAGCAAAAATAAACAAGTGGAACAACTTCAAACTGAAATCTTCCACACGGCAAAAGAAACCAGCAAAAACTAAAAAGGTCACTGACATAATAAGAAAAAAATATCTGCGAATCATATGTGTGAGAAGAGGCTAATATCCAAAATACACACATCACTCATACAAATAAAAAAAAAACTGTATAAAAAATGGGGGGAGTATGTGAATAGATACTTTCTAAAGATGGCACATAGGTGCCAACAGACAGAGAAAGTTGTTCGACATCACTTAATATCCTCAGGGAAACATCATCAAACCCACAATCGGCTATCCCCTCACAACTGTTGGAACAACAATTGTCCCAGAGACAGACACCAGGTGGGGTCAAGGGTGTGCAGATGAGGAGACACTGTGCACTGTTGGTGGGAATGGAAATTGGTGCAGCCACTGTGACAAACGGTATGGAGGTTCCTGAAAAAATAAATGCAACTACCACCTGGACAAGTAATGGCTCTACTGAGTATTGATTTGGAGAACACAAAAATACTGCCTCAAAAAGACAGATGCACTCCCACGTTCACTGCAGCATTATTCACAAGAACCAGACATGGAAACACAGACCTTGGGGGCCTTATGCCAAGTAACTCAGACACAGAAAGACCAATACCAGATGCTCTCATGTACATTCAATGTGGAATAAACAAATACTGAACGCATAGATACTGAGAGCAGATTGGTAGGTGCCAGATTCGGAGATGGGGTGGTGGGTGAAGGTGGTCAAAGTCTCAATGTTTGAGTGAGAAAATCCGACAGTCATGAAATGTTCTGTCCAGCATGGAGACTAAAACTAACCCCGCAGCATGGGGTATAGGTTTCCCTGCTCTTTGAAAGTACATGGATTCTGAGAAAACTTGCACAGCAGAAATGGTGTCAAGAAGGAATGGCCATTAATTTACACGGAACAATTAGATAGTGTCCTCAGACTCCAAAATTCCTTCTCTTTGGCTTTTCTTAGGCCTCAGGACACAAGTTTCTGAAGGAGGCCCAGCATAAATGAAGATAAAGCACAGCAGAGGCTCACAGACACAATTCAAAGTGCTGGTGGCTGGATGCAGAGAGCGGTTCCCAGAGGAAGGACCTGGTTGGGGTGCACGCCGCCTCTGTCGTGCTTCTCCCCAAAACAGATGCTGAATGCTATTCTCACTGTTCACCTTTTTTCATAAGAGGGAAATCCTCTTCAGGTCTCTTCTTCTTACTGAAGCTGGGTAATAACGTTGTTCTTTCAAGAAAGCCCAATGTCTTACTGTGAACGTTTAAAAAGTGGGGAATACTTGTACTTGAGCATTGCTGAGGGAGGAGATGTGAAAGGTTCTCCCAGACACAAACCTCAGCAGATCCACGAGGAAAGGCACATTCCTCAGCATGCGGAACACAGACTACCTCCTACGCCCTGAGAAACCCTCTCCTTCCCCTCGATCAGGACAACCCACAACAGCTGGGAGTTACCCCAACTCCTCCGTTCTCCTGCTCCTAATAGCTAACCCATCAGCAAATCCTGTGAGCTCCATCTTCAAAATGGACCCAGAATAGGTCTAACCACTCCATCCAAGGCCACCTGTCTGGTCCACAGTGCCTGAGTTCCTGGAAAAGCTTCGTCATTGACCTGCCTTGCCATCTTCAACCCTCTGTCATCTGTTCTCAACACTGTAGCCAGGATGGCCCAGTGAAACAGGGTCTCATGGGGTTATAGCCCTGGAATGGTTTTTTCTGTCACCTCTCTGAGGCCATGTCCTAAGCTGTCTCCTGTGGCCACAGGGCCTTCTTGCTGCTCCTGGACATACCTGAAATTCTCCTGCCCCAGAGCCTTTGCACATGCTTTCCCTTCTGGTAAGAATGCTCTTGATGTGTTCTCACTCACCTTCGGAGAAGTCTGAGTTGGAGTGACAGGAACAGAAGATGAGGCTGTGTGTTGTGTGAGGATGGTAGCCCAGAAGAATGTTCTCTGCCAGCTCACAGCCTGTGCCTCCCTTGCCCTCAGCCAGGAACTTGCACACAGCCCTAACCTGTCACAACTCTCACCCAGGAGACCCACAGCCACCCCTGCCCAAACCCTGCTGCAGAATGCATTCAGCTCTCCTCTGGGACCCCTGTCAGCTTTACCCAGACCTGGAACTCCACTGTCTCCTGCAAAGCTCCCGGATTCCACCTCTGCTTCCAAAATCGCAAGGCTTTCATGAGAAAGCTATAATGCTAATTATTGAAAGTTTTGCACCTGCTTTCCCATTCTGTTGCCTCTCTCTCCACCTTCTTTCCTACCTGTGCAAACTGTAACATATCAGTGGAACATGAACATGCTCGGAGACCTGAATCTTTCATTGCGTCTTTCTGAGGACTCCTTATGTGATAAGAAACTAGTGTATCCTACAACAGGGTGTTTTACAACTCTCATCTATAGAATAGTACAGCCCAAATCACTACAATTTTACCTCACTCTTCATGAAGCAGAACACTTTTTCCTTTCTTCTTTTACTTAAATTCCAGTTAGTTCACATGCCATGGAATATTCGCTTCAGGGGTAGGATTTAGTGATTCCTCACTTGCATATAGTACCCGGTGCTCATCACAAGTGCCCTCCTTAATACCCCCCACCCATTTAACTCTTCCCCCCACGCCCCTGTCCTGCAGCAACACTCAGTTTGTTCTCCAAGGTTGAGTCTATTTCCTTGTTTGCCTCTCTCATCACCCCTCCACTCTGTTCATCTGTTTTCTTTCTGAAATTCCACAAGCATGAGAGCATAGGATATTTCTCTTTCCTCAATGATTTTGCTTAGCTCAATACACTCTAGGTCCATCTGCATCCTTGCAAATGGTAAGATTTCATTCTTTTTGAAGCTGGGTCATATTCCATTATATATATGCATCCCACTTCTGCTTTATCCATTCATCAGTGCATGGACTTTGGGATTCTCTCCATAGTTTGGCTACTGTGGACATTGCTGCTATAAACATCATGGTGCATGTACCCCCTTTGAATCTGCATTTTTGTATCCTTTGGGTAAATACCTAGGAGAGCAATTGCTGGATCATGGGGTTGTTCAATGTTTAACTTTTTGAGGAACCTCCACACTGTTTCCCAGACTGGCTGCACCATTTGCATTGCCACCAACAGGATGGGAGGGTTCCCCTTTAAGCAGAACATTATCTGCCGGCAATTTCATAAGAGGAAACAAAACCTCTGGGAGATGCACCCAGGGTCAGGCAAGCAGTTGCAGACTTCACCCCAAGGCTCCTGACGCCAAGCCCCTTGAAGCCACTAGCATGCCACTATCCAAAAGAATTCCCAGACTCTCCTTCTGACTCCACCACCAAAGAAACTACAAAGAGAATAAGGCACCTCAAAATATCGAGATAATACATTTAGTAAAACTAGAAAGTCAAGCTCAACTTTTAAAAAGGAACAGGCCAGTTTGGATAATTTTGAATTTTCCCTCCACCCTAATTTTAACTCTTCTGATGAATAAACTAATCCATGATGAAACATCACCGTTGTCAAATGACATCATCCAAGTCTGTATCAGATGAAAATAAGCCACCTAACTCTAGATGCTGGCCACTCAACCATATCTTAGGCCCAATTGAATAAACACTGTTAGATGAAGGAACAAATTAGATGTTACAAACAGGCACAGAGTGAATCTCACCTTCCTTTTCTAACAAAAGAGGGTTGCTAGGAAACAGATGGGCAAAATACATTTGTAAGCAATAAATGGACAGAGAAATTGTGATCCCCTGCAAAGTTCTACCTGCAGGGAAACTAAGTAATTCTTGTACCAAACCCAGAATGCTGACAGCTACTTCAATTTTACTTTGTGGCTCAACTAGAGAAAAGAGAAAAGCCTAGGAGGTTTTGGGATAAAGAGTGGTTTTACCTCCAGCCCTGACATAGATAGGACATTTTGCCAAGCAAAGCTATGCTTTCTCTGAGCACTGGTGTCCTGTGACAAGCTGCCTTGCTGACTCCGATGCTGACGTTCAAAACCTCGGGTGTCTAGGAGCCAGAGCAGAGAAGTGCTGTCAGCTGGGGAGAAGAAGGCACCTCTGACCTAAAGCCTGCACACCTGCTTCAGTTTCTGGGTGAAGGGGCAACACATACTTGTTGTTTATCAGTAATTATCTTCATTCTCCATAGACCAATGACCTTGCCTTTTCTGGAAGGCAGACTTACTCTTCTAAAGAAACCCTCAATTCGTCTATTCCCAATGCAACTAGAGTGGGGTCTGGTTTATGCCCGCCTCCAGGCCCCCACCTGGAGGATTTTCCTGCATGATTCTAATAGCCAATTACCACTAACCCGGGGGCACACGGGGCATAATGCTGAAGTTGGGGGACGGCTCTGGGGCATGCTACTGCCACACCTGTGCCTGGGGACCAGGGCACACCCTGCTGAACTCAGGGTACTGCTCAAGATGCATCACCTGCACTGTGTCAGAGAACTGAAGGTGGGGATTGTGTGAAGTCCTTACCCGCACTCTTCCCGGGGAACAGGGGAAACCTTGAAATTCTGCAACCCATCCCACAAAAGCTCAGGTGAGTGGGTGTCCTGGAGTTCACGGGTATGGGGAATAAGGTCAGTTGAGGACATGGGGCAGAAGAGACTTTAAAGGGAAAAAGAAAACTCACCTGAGTCCCCACAATGAACCCTCTCCACATGCCCTTCCAGAACCCTGCCTCCCACCTGGGGCGCACCCTACCCCCGGACCCCCACCCCAGTGCTCGCTGCTCACTCACCAGCAGGGATCTCCACAGGGCAACTCTCTCTCTCTCTCAGTGCCCCTTCTTTGCCCTAAGTCTGCAACCTACTGTGAATCTGGGACTGCCCACAGAGACATAGCTCCACCCCCAAGCAGTGAATGGTTGGGGAGGGTGGTGCCTGAGCCCCTTGGATGCTGGGCAACCCGCCCTCAAGCCCCTGGAACCCTGAAAGTGCAGGGGGCCCAAGAGGCGCCTGCTCGACCCAACACCCGGCACAGGCATGGGTGGGGTCGTGGGCCAGGGTCCCCCCACACACCTGGCCCCTTCCAGGGACCCCTCTAGCTGCAGACCACCCTCAGAGTCCTGCCCCTTCCCTTTCTGCACCAGCCCTCCCTGCTGGGGTGTGCCTGGTTCTGGGCAAGGCTCTCAGACCCTCCAAGGCTTGGGCTTTAGGAAATGCAATGTTTTTATGCATTTTCAGTATGTACATGTCAGTATGACTTTAATCTTATGGGAGCCAAAGAGGTTCTTTATTTTTTCTTATCTTTATGTTGGCATTTTTGGTTATTGTTTTCTTCTCGAAGCAGATGTACAACATGTGCTTGGGGCAGAAATAGGGCCCATGCTTTCAGGTTTTGCCCAGTCATTTTGAGCCGGGTAAAATATTAAAGGATAGCTTCCCTGGGAGCCCAGGATCAGGGCCCACAGATGATATAAGATAAAAATTACTTTTATCATTATAATTACTCCTAAATGGAGGAATTTGAGACAAAAGCACCTTCACAAGAGTACCAAGAAATCAAAATGATGCCCACAGAAGGCTACCTGCTCCATGGTCAGCACAGGTAACAGAAGTGTTCATAGTCTCTGGACTCCTGCCCTTCTCTTGCCCAAATCTCTAAAGCACACAGAACACTTAAAATCAGAATTGTAGAACTGCTAGACACCTTAGAGATGTCTGGCACCATTCCCTTGGACTGCAGAATAAAACACAGTAGCTCGTTGTCACAAACTAATTTCAACATGAAGTGCCCCCTGGATGCCCTAAGTTCTTTCTCTGCAAATGTTGACTAATGTAAGTCACAGTCATACCATTTAAAAACTACAATGGCTGGGAAGTCATCGTAGGTAAGGGAATATTTTAGCCATGTTTATAAGCATTGGCTCACTTTGTAGAAGAGGCCGAGCTGAGTGTTTTTAAATACTATTTCAGGTACAAGAGAGGAGTTAAGATGGTGGAGGAGTAGGAGACCCCTTTTTCAGCAGGTCCCCTGAGTTGAGCTGGATAGGTACCAGACCAGCCTAAACAACCACGGAATCAGCCTGAGAGGCAGGAAGATACATCTGGATCTCTACAAATGAACATCTCCAGCGCTGAGTATTGAGGTATGAAGCGGGGAGCCTTGAAACCGGGCACAGATATCAGAAGATAAACGGAAGGGGGGGGGAGCCGCCATGTTCTGTCGCCCGGAAGCAGCAACCACCTGCACCAGGGAGCGGGCAGACTCATGGATGGCACACAGGAGAGAGTGGACTGAGACCGGTGAGCCCAGAGCGTGCGCCACCAGGCTTCTCCTGGAACACCGGAATCCCGGTGTGCTCACCAGGCATAGACTGAGACCAGGAGACCCGGGAGCCCACGGGGCGGCTGGCGGCTGGCAGGCCACCTGCACAGGGGATTTGGCGGACTTGCAGTAGGCACCTGCGAAACAGCAGACTGAGACCCTGAACCAGGTGCCGGAGCCACCAGGCTTCTCATGGAACTCTGGAATCCCGGTGTGCTCAGGGGATCCAGACTGAGACCAGGAGCTTCCAGAGAGAGATCAGGTCGTCTGGCGGCTGGCAGCATTAGAAACACAAAGGACAGAGATGCACTAGCCCCGGAATTGAGGCCAGGGACACCAGATGTGGGGCGCACATCCCAGGATGCTACAGGGTTGAGCAGCACCAACAGTAATGGAGTTAAAGTGGCCAGAACAAGGGTGGAGAACGGGCTGCATTCCCTCTGTTCTGTGACAATTCAGCCTCTGCTGCTCTGACTCTCAGAAGAGGCATAGCAGATCACCAGAGAAAGCCGCCAGGGAACAAAAGCCTGGAAATACTGGCCCAGAGCGTGCCCACCCCCATTCACCCTTGCAGGGGACACGGAAACTCTTCCCAAACAAGGTTGCCTGAGTATGGGCATGGGAAAATACAAACTCTTAACAATAGAGAACAAATGGATGGTTACCAGAGAGGAGGTGGATAGAGGGATGAGTGAAATAGATGAAGCGGATTAAGAGGACACTTTTCTTGATGACCACTGAGTAATATATAGAATTACTGAATCACTCTATTGTACACCTGAAACGAATGTAACACTGTATGTTAGCTCTACTGGAATTAAAACAAATTTTTTAAAAAGATTTTTCTTTCAGGAACCTCTTTGAAAAAGCTTTTCCTGTGCACTGTGCATAAGCCCTACTTGGGAGGATTCACTCTACAATAATTATTTACTCTATGCCTCGAATTCAGATTTCACTGAGTTCTTACTGTGGATCCCAGCCCACGGGAGCCATGGTCCTTTTCTGTCCAGGTTCAGCACCTATGCATTCAAGATTGGAAGTAGAGACACATGTCACTTCACAGTCCAGAAAGCTATTATTGTTTCTGTTTCAGTGTGAGAGAGTCACAGACTTTGGGACAGGTTTCAGAGCAGGTTTATTATGGATCCTGGATCTCTACTTCAATATTCATTGCCTGGATCCATTTGGCTAATAGGTTCCCTGTGGATGGGCTTGCTTCCAAGCACATACGTGGAAGATGCAACGGTGGGTGGGCTTGGTGCGGGACAGGAAGAAGATCAAAAACAGACAAGGGTCCAACCCCTCCCCTGATCCAGGAACTGCTACAGGAGAGGGTACGGGAGGTAGAATCCATGCAAAACTCCAAGGTCACCAGCTGAATACAGAAGGCATAAGTCAAGGGATCTTGAGATGCAGGGGTTGAAGGCTGCTCTGAGCTACCTCTGGGAGGAAGGGAGGGAAGGAATGAGGAGACACTGCCTGCCCCTGGCCCATGCCAGCTGCCCACCACTCCAACACACATCAGTCTACACAACTGACACAGCCTGGGCTCAGGATGGGCTGGCTCAGGTCCCTCAATCCTCAGTGGGACAGCTGGCCTCAGGGCTCAGAGACATGCTGAGGGAGATGAGAGGGAAAGCTGTCCCACCCAGGTCATCCCCTCCATGAGCAGACAGCCCTTCAGAAATGTTAAAAAAAAAAACCCACTAACGGGGTTGAAAGACATGCCATGGATGAACTAAGGCATAGAGATATGTAAAATAATATTCATTTTTAAGTTCAGAGCTGTCCGCTCAGAAAGTTGGGAGAGCTTCCCTGAAGAAGACTGAGGGGAGGGCAGGCCATGCTGAAAAGGGAGACATGGCTCTCCTGATTGGGGACCTGCAGCCCCCTTTCAGGGCAGGGCATCATCCTTGCATCACACGAGATCCATGGAAGTGTTCCATCAGGGCCAGATGTTTGTCTCGAGAAGGGTACCCTGGCATCAGACTGCACAGGGCACCAGGGACGAGGGCCAGATGGAGGACGGGCAATACCCCGGAGGCCATGGGGCAAAAGCAGAGGCACATGACCTTGAAGATGATGATGAAAAGCAGGAGGTGGCAGCATGGAGCTGGCACGAAGTACCATGGGAGCAGTGCCCAAAGCTACACTGACTGGGTGCCTCCTGGCCAGGTGTGGCTGACTTCAGTGGGCTCCAGACTAGTCCTGACCACAAGTCTAGGAAGTGTGCACCACCCCAGGCCTCCTCTCCCCTTGCGGCTGCTAGGAATCACAGTCACAGACACTGGGCAGCTTTCATGGAAACCAAGCAGTGGCTCCCCTGCACGCTGCACCTCTGGTGGTGGTCCAGTGCGACCCTCATGCCTGGCCAGACACTGATGTCTACCTGTCTCCACACAAATCCACAGACAGGAGGGTGTCCCTGAATTCCACAGCACCTGATGAGACAGATCCACAGAACCCAACACCCAGTGGGTCACTCGGGACCTCACCTATGGTCATGGAGCTCACCATACCTTATTTCTGTCACTTCCCACAGAAAGCCTGTTTCTGATCCCCCACAATACCATACATCCTGGTTGCTGACCTGAGGTCATGCCATGAACCCACATGGCACCTTTCTTTAAGTGAAGGCTATGCCTACACCTCCTAGAAAATATTTCTAATGAAGTACAAGTCCATCAGGACTACGGTGTGAACAGTAGCACACAGCCTGCATGGTAGTAGTCAGTAATTCTAACAAGGGTTAACCCCACCCCCATCTCACAAAACCTTCCTCCGTCCCACGGAACTCATGCTCTGCCCTCAGAAAACCCTCCAGGAAACAAACCTTTATCTGAATGCTCTCTTCACCTTCTGCTTCAAATCTTGTCCAACCACAATGATATGAAACTAGAAATCAGTCTCAAGAAAAAAATGGGACAGTCAAAAATAGGTGGAGATTGGGGGGCCTGGGTGGATCAGTTGTTAAGGATCTGCCAGGATCCTGGGATTTAGCCTGGAATCAGGCTCCTTGCTCAGCGGGAAGCCCGCTTCTCCCTCTCCCACCCCCCTGCTTCCATTCCCTCTTTCACTGTCTCACTCTCTGTCAGATACCTAAATAATCTTAAAAAAATATGTGGAGATTTAACAACAAGCTACTGAACAACCAACAGTCAAAGAAGAAATCAAAAAAGATTTTAGAAGTACCTTGACACTGAGGAAAAAGGCAACTTACAAAAACATAAGGGATGCAGCAAAAGTAGCTTTATGGGGGACATTCATAGAAACTCAAGTCTTCATCAATCCATGAGAATGGTCTCCAATAAACAACTTGATTTATGTGGTAAAGAAGTAGAAAATAAAACAACAAACAAAGCCCCAAATTAGTAGAAATAAGGAAATAACAAAAAGGAATGCATAAATAAATCTGACAGAGACTAAAAAGACAAAAAAAAAATGAAAGTGAGAGCTGCCTTTTTTGGAAAGATAAACAAAACTGACAAACTTAGCTAGACTCACCAAGAAAGACAGAGGACTCGAATACAATCAGGAAAGAAAGATAATGGATTCCTGTATCATATCAAAATCAAAAGAACTCTTTAAACTTGGACACAACAACTTCTTGCAAGCCACGTCTCTAAAGGCAAAGGAAATAAAAGCAAAAAAGGAACTATTGGCACTTCACCAAGATAAAAAGCTTCTGCAGGGCAAAGCAAACGATCAACAAAACAAAAAGTCAACCTATGGAATCGAAGAAGATATCTGCAAATGATATTACAGACAAAGGGCTAGTATCCAAGATCTATAAAGAACTCCTCAAACTCAACACCCAAAAATGGGCAGAAGACACAAAGAGATACTTCTCCAAAGAAGACATACAAATGGCCAACAGACACATGAAAAAATGCTCCACATCACTTGCCATCAGGCAAATACAAATCAAAACGACAATGAGATACCACCTTATACCAGTTAGAATGGTTAAAATTAACAAGGCAGGGGGCACCTGGGTAGTACAGAGGTTAAGCGTCTGTCTTCGGCTAAGGGCGTGATCCTGGCATTACGGGATCGAGCCCCACATCAGGCTCCTCTGCTATGAGCCTGCTTCTTCCTCTCCCACTCCCCCTGCTTGTGTTCCCTCTCTCGCTGGCCATCTCTATCTCTGTGGAATAAATAAATAAAATCTTGAAAAACAAATTAACAAGACAGGAAATTACAAAAAGTCAGAGAGTATGTGAAGAAAGGGGAGCCCTCTTACACTACTCGTGAGAATTCAAGCTGGTACAGCCACTTTTGAACAATATGGAGGTTCCTCAAGACATTAAACACAGAGCTATCCTATGACCCACCAATTGCACTACTGGGTATTTACCCCATAGACACACAGTAATGAAAAGAAGGGGCACCTGTATCCCAATGTTCATAGCAACAATGTCCATAATAGCCAAACTGTGGAAGGAGCCAAGATGTCCTTCAGCAAATGAATGGACGAAGAAGATGTGGTTCATCTATACAATGGAATATTACTCAGTCATCAGAAAGGATGAATACCCACCATTTGCACCAACGTGGATGGACCAGGAGGGGATTATGCTAAGTGAAATTAAGTCAAGCAGAGAAAGACAATTATCATATGGTTTGACTCCGATGTGGAATGGAAGGAATAGCATGGAACATTAGAAGAAGGAAGGGAAAAGTGAAGGGGGGGAATGAGAGGGGGAGATGAACCATGAGAGACTATTGAAACTGGGAAACAAACTGAAGGTTGCAGAAAGGGAGGGTAGGGGAATGGGTTATCCTGGTGATGGGTATTAAGGAGGGCACGTGTCATAATGAGCACTAGGGGTTATATGCAAGCAATGAATCATGGAACACTTCATCAAAAACAAATGAAGTACTGTAGGGTGACTAACATCATTTTAAAAAAAGAGAACGATATGAAATCCATACAGGAAAACTGTCACTATTTGCAAATGACATGAAATCCCGAAAATTCCACAAAAAAAAAAAAAAAACTGTTAATTTAAACAAATTCAAGAAAGCTGCAGGATATAAAGTCAATATACAGAGACCTGTTGTCTTTACTTTTTTTCAGATTTTATTTATTTATTTGAGAGGAAGAGAAAAAGCACATGCAGGGGTAGTGTCAGAAAGAGGGAGAAGCAGACCCTCGCTAAGCGGAGAGCCCTACACGGGGCTCAATCCCAGAACTCTGGGATCATGACCTGAGCTGAAGGCAGACGCTTCACCTATGGGGCCACCCAGATGACCCAACTTCTTGCATTTCTGTATACTGATGACACAAAGAGAAATTAAAAGAGAAATTAAAAAAGCAATGCCATTTACAATTGCATCAAAAAAAATCTAGGAATAAAAGTAACCAAAAATGCGAAAGACATAGTACACTCAACACATGGCAGAAAAGAAATGAAAAACATGTGTGTCGAGGGGGGCAGAATGTGTGGTTCAAAGATTTGGAAGGCAACACAAACAAATGGAAGCATACGCCATGCTCCTTAACTGGAAGAGTTAATTATGTGAACATGTCCATCATACCCAAAGCAATCGACAGATGTGATGAAATCCCTATCTGAATTCCAGTGGCATTATTCAAGGAAATAGATAACAGTCCTCAAACTTGTATGGAATCACAAAAGGCCCCAAATACGCAAAGCAACCTGAAGAAAGAAAGGTGCAGTCAACACACTCCTGGATTTCAAGCTAGATTACAAAGATGTTGTCATCAAAACAGGATGGTACTGGCATAAACACAGACCCAAGGTCAGTGGAACAGAACAGAAAGCTCAGAAACTTACCCACACGTAGATGATCCTAACTTACGACACAGCAGCAGAAAATATGCCATGAGGGAAGGACTGTGTCTACAGTGAGCGGTAACAGGCAAACTGGACACTAAATGCAGAAGAATATAACTGGGTCAATTTCTTACACCACCAAAATTTTTAAGGGATGAATGATTTGAACATAAGACCTGAATCCATAAACCTCCAAGAAGACACAGGTACTAAGTCTCTCAACATAGGTTTTGGCAAAGAGTCTTCAGATCCGACACCAAACGCAAAGCAACAAAAGCAAAAATAAACAAGTGGAACAACTTCAAACTGAAATCTTTCACTTGGCAAAAGAAACCAGCAAAAACTTAAAAGGCCACTGACCCAATAAGAAAAAATATCTGCGAATCATATGTGTGAGAAGAGGCTAATATCCAAAATACACACATCACTCGTACAAATCAAAACAAAAAAAATCTGTATTAAAAAATGGGAGAATATGTGAATAGATACTTTCCAAAGATGGCACACAGGTGCCAACAGACAGAGAAAGTTATTCGACATCACTTATATCGTCAAGGAAACATCATCAAAACCACAATCGGCTATCCCCTCACAATTGTTGGAACAGCAATTTTCCCAGAGACAGACACCAGGTGGTGTCAAGGGTGTGCAGACGAGGAGACACTGTGCACTGTTGGTGGGAATGGAAATTGGTGCAGCCATTGTGACAAACGGTATGGAGGTTCCTGAAAAAATAAATACAACTACCACATGACCCAATAATGGCTCTACAGAGTATTGATTTGGAGAATACAAAAATACTGCCTCAAAAAGACAGATGCACTCCCACATTCAGTGCAGCATTATTCACAAGAACCAGACATGGAAACACAGACCTTGGGGGCCTTATGCCAAGTAACTCAGACACAGAAAGACCAATACCAGATGCTCTCATGTACATTCAATGTGGAATAAACAAATACTGAACGCATAGATACTGAGAGCAGATTGGTAGGTGCCAGATTTGGGGATGGGGTGCTAGAAACGGGTGAAAGTGGTCAAAGTCTCAATGTTTGAGTGAGAAAATCCGACAGTCATGAAATGTTCTGTCCAGCATGGAGACTAAAACGAACCCCGCAGCATGGGGTATAGGTTTCCCTGCTCTTTGAAAGTACATGGCTTCTGAGAAACCTTGCACAGCAGAAATGGTGTCAAGAAGGAATGGCCATTAATTTACACGGAACAATTAGACAGTGTGCTCAGACTCCAAAATTCCTCTCTTTGGCTTTTCTTAGGCCTCAGGACACAAGTTTCTAACGGAGGCCCAGCATAAATGAAGATAAAGCAGAAGCAGAGGCTCACAGACACCATTCAAAATGCTGGTGGCTGGATGCGGAGAGCGGTTCCCAGAGGAAGGACCTGGTTGGGGTGCACGCCGCCTCTGTCGTGCTTCTCCCCAAAACAGATGCTGAACGCTATTCTCACTGTTCACCTTTTTTCATAAGAGGGAAATCCTCTTCAGGTCTCTTCCTCTTACTGAAGCTGGGTAATAACATAGTTCTTTCAAGAAAGCCCAGTGTCTTACTGTGAACATTTAAAAAGTGGGGGATACATGTACTTGAGCATTGCTGAGGGAGGAGATGTGAAAGGTCCTCCCAGACACAAACCTCAGCAGATCCACGAGGAAAGGCACATTCCTCAGCATGCGGAACACGGACTACTCCTACGCCCTGAGAAACCCTCTCCTTCCCCTCGATCAGGACAACCCACAACAGCTGGGATTTACTCCAATTCCTCCGTTCTCCAGCTCCTAATAGCTAACCAATCAGCAAATCCTGCGAGCTCCATCTTCAAAATGGACCCAGAATAGGTCTAACCACTCCATCCAAGGGCACCTGTCTGGTCCACAGTGCCTGAGATCCTGGAAAAGTTTCGTCATTGACCTGCCTTGCCATCTTCAACCCTCTGTCATCTGTTCTCAACACTGTAGCCAGGATGGCCCAGTGAAACAGGGTCTCATGGGGTTATAGCCCTGGAATGGCTTTCTGACACCTCTCTGAGGTCATGTCCTAAGTTGTCTCCTGTGGCTACAGGGCCTTCTTGCTGGTCCTGGACATACCTGAAATTCTCCTGCCCCAGAGCCTTTGCACATGCTTTCCCTTCTGTTAAGAATGCTCTTGATGTGTTCTCACTCACCTTCGGAGAAGTCTGAATTGGAGTGACAGGAACAGAAGATGAGGCTGTGTGTTGGGTGAGGATGGTGGCCCAGAAGAAGGTTCTCTGCCAGCTCTCAGCCTGTGCCTCCCTTGTCCTCAGCCAGGAACTTGCACACAGCCCTCACCTGTCACAACACTCACCCAGGAGACCCACAGCCACCCCTGGAGCCCACCCTGCCCACACCCTGCTGCAGAATGCATTCAGCTCTCCTCTGGGACCCCTGTCAGCTTTACCCAGACCTGGAACTCCCCTGTCTCCTGCAAAGCTCCCGGATTCCCCCTCTGCTTCCAAAAGCACACTGACATAAAGCTTTCATGAGAAAGCTATAATGCTAACAAATGAAAGGTTCACACCTGCTTTCCCCTTCTGTTGCCTCTCTCTCCACCTTCTTTCCTACCTGTGCAAACTGTAAAATATCATTGGAACATGAACATGCTCTGAGACTTGAATCTTTCATTGCAGCTTTCTGAGGACTCCTTATGTGATAAGAAACTAGTGTATCCTACAACAGGGTGTTTTACATCTATCCTCTATAGAATAGTACAGCCAAATCACTACAATTTTACCTCACTCTTCATGAAGCAGAACACTTTTTCCTTTCTTCTTTTACTTAAATTCCAGTTAGTTCACATGCCATGGAATATTCGCTTCAGGTGTAGGATTTAGTGATTCCTCACCTGCATACAGTACCCGGTGCTCATCACAAGTGCCCTCCTTAATACCCCTCACCCATTTAACTCTTGCCCCCATGCCCCTGTCCTGAAGCAACACTCAGTTTGTTCTCCAAGGTTGAGTCTATTTCCTAGTTTGCCTCTCTCATCACCCCTCCACTCTGTTCATCTGTTTTCTTTCTGAAATTCCACAAGCGTGAGAGCATAGGATATTTGTCTTTCCTCACTGATTTTGCTTAGCTTAATACACTCTAGGTCCATCCACATCCTTGCAAATGGTAAGATTTCATTCCTTTTGAAGCTGGGTCATATTCCATTATATATATGTATCCCACTTCTGCTTTATCCATTCATCAGTGCATAGACTTTGGGATTCTCTCCATAGTTTGGCTACTGTGGACATTGCTGCTATAAACATCATGGTGCATGTACCCCCTTTGAATCTGCATTTTTGTATCCTTTGGGTAAATACCTAGGAGAGCAATTGCTGGATCATGGGGTTGTTCAATGTTTAACTTTTTGAGGAACCCCCACACTGTTTCCTAGACTGGCTGCACCATTTGCATTGCCACCAACAGGATGGGAGGGTTCCCCTTTAAGCCGAACATTATCTGCTGGCAATTTCATAAGATGAAACAAAACCTCTGTGAGATGCACCCAGGGTCAGGCAAGCAGTTGCAGACTTCACCCCAAGGCTCCTGACGCCAAGCCCCTTGAAGCCACCAGCATGCCACTATCCAAAAGAATTCCCAGACTCTCCTTCTGACTCCACCACCAAAGAAACTACAGAGAGAATATGGCACCTCCAAATATCGAGATAATACATTTAGTAAAACTGGAAAGTCAAGCTCAACTTTTAAACAGGAACAGGCCGCTTTGGATAATTTTCAATTTTCCCTCCACCCTAATTTTAACTCTTCTGGTGAATAAACTAATCAATGATGAAACATCACCTTTGTCAAATGACATCATCCAAGTCTGTATCAGATGAAAAAAAGCCACCTAACTCTAGATGCTGGCCACTCAACCATATCTTAGGCCCAATTGAATAAACACTGTTAGATGAAGGAACAAATTAGATGTTACAAACAGGCACAGAGTGAATCTCACCTCCGCTTTCTAATAAAAGATGGTTCCTAGGAAACAGATGGTCAAAATACATGTGTAAGCAATAAATGGACAGAGAAATTGTGATCCCCTGCAAAGTTCTACCTGCAGGGAAACTAAGTAATTCTTGCACCAAACCCAGAATGCTGACAGCTACTTCAATTTTACTTTGTGGCTCAACTAGAGAAAAGAGAAAAGCCCAGGAGGTTTTGGGATAATGAGAGGTTTTACCTCCAGCCCTGACATAGATAGGACATTTTGCCAAACATACCTGTGCTTTCTCTGAACACTGGCGTCCTGTGACAAGCTGCCTCGCTGACTTCGATGCTGACGTTCAAAACCTCGGGGGTCTTGGAGCCAGAGCAGAGAAGTGTTGTCAGCTGGGGACAAGAAGTCACCTCTGACCTAAAGCCTGCACACCTGCTTCGGTTTCTGGGCGAAGGGGCAACACATGCTTGTTGTTTAGCAGTAATTATCTTCATTCTCAATAGACCAATGACCTTGCCTTTTCTGGAAGGCAGACTTACTCTTCTAAAGAAACCCTCAATTCGTCTATTCCCAATAAAACTAGAGTGGAACATTTATTTCCCACTTAAATAGAAAACACTATTATTGTCGACATTGTGTGAATGAACTTTTAAAAACATTTTAGAGAGAAAGGAAGAGACCTTTATTCAAACCCAAGTCAGGACAGCTGCCTGGGAGACACAATCTTCACCAAGAAGGGAGTGCTCCAGGGAAGGAACATTTGGGGCAGGCTTATATATTTTTTTCTGTTTTCTTTTAAGTACAGAGTTACACACCACAATGAGGATCTTCTTAGATTCCAGAAATTGACAGACTCGTTCTTATGTTTTCAGTATGTACATGTCAGTATGACTTTAATCTTATGGGAGCCAAAGAGGTTCTTTATTTTTTCTTATCTTTATGTTGGCATATTTAGATATTGTTTTCTTCTCGAAACAGATGTACAACATGTGCTTGGGGCAGAAATAGGGCCCATGCTTTGAGGTTTTGCCCAATGAATTTGAGCCAGGTAAAATGTTAAAGGATAGCTTCCCTGGGAGCCCAGGATCAGGGCCCACAGATGATATAAGATAAAAATTACTTTCATCATTATAATGACTACTAAATGGAGGAATTTGAGACAAAAGCACCTTTCACAATAGTACCAAGAATTCAAAATGAATCCCACAGAAGGCTACCTGCTCCATGGTCAGCACAGGTAACAGAAGTGTTCACAGTCTCTGGACTCCTGTCCTTCTCCTGCCCAAATCTCTGAAGCACACAGACCACTTAAAATCAGAATTGTAGAACTGCTAGACACCTTAGAGATGTCTGGCACCATTCCCTTAGACTGCAGAATAAAACACAATAGCTCATTGTCACAAACTAATTTCAACATGAAGTGGCCCCTGGATGCACTAAGTTCTTTCTCTGCAAATGTTGACTAATGTAAGTCACAGTTATACCATATAAACACTATGATGGCTGGGAAGTCATCGTAGGTAAGGGAATATTTTAGCCATATTTATAAGCATTGGCTCACTTTGTAGAAGAGGCTGAGCTGAGTGTTTTTAAATACTATTTCAGACCTGTTTTACAGCACCCTCTGAACATACCAGAGCCTGAATGGACTAAAAAAGATAGTTGGTTTCAGTAACTTTAATACCAGAAAAATATTATACTGTCTCTATTCCTAAGGATCTTTGAGTATCTTACCCACAGGTCCTCCACTGAGATAATGATCTTAATGATCACCATGGGCAGAGGTGAAAAGGCCCGCTGAATTCGTTCCAGTTGTCCACATGACAAGAAAATCCTGATACTTGATAGGTTTCCAGATTGTGAAGACCAGAGATAAGAGGGAAATAGTACCCTGTATGGAACAACAAGGGATTTGGAGTCAATTTGGGGATCCCACTTAGGTTTCTGACACTAAAATCCTCTGTGACTCATATCATCCGAGTCCCTGTCTAACCACCTGAAAATGTGCCTAAAAATATCTACACCCTAGTTGAGAAGTTTAAGAGGCAGAATGCTACAAAGAGCCAGTATGATGTCTCTCAAGAACAAGATCTCAGGAAGCCATAATTGCTATTGGGTCTATTTCTTTTCCAGAAGAAAGTACACATGTTGAATCCATATTTTGAATAGATGACTCACCAGATGATTTTCAAACCTGAAGGAAGGCCAAGAAGTCACTCTTGTGTCATATTTCACTCAGAAATCATGTTGTTGGACCGGTGAGGATGATACGATAGCAACGTCATCACTAACAGTGGGGAGCTTCTAATTTCCATACGACCATGTTGACCCCCTTAGCTCAAAGCCACCAGAGAGGGCAGCTGGGTAGTGGGCACCGTCATCATTATGAGTGGGCAGCTTCCCATTTCCATATGGCCATGTTGACCCCCTTAGCTCAGGACCACCAGAAAGGACAGCTGAGGGGGACCACAGGCCAAGGCTGCCAGGTGTGGCTGGGGTAGGCAGAACTCTGACTTAAGGCTCAACTCCTGTCTAGGTTATTATAATGCTCTTCACAAAGAAAGTGCCATTGTGTGTGAGCCCTCATGTAGAAAAGGTTCAGAATTTCCATTGAGATTCCCTCTCTGACCTTTAGGATATGTAGCAAAGTTCCATTTAATTTTTAAACATTGAAGGACTTCCTGGTTTTCTTTTTGCTATGACTGTGGCTCAATTCCCCTGTGGTCTAAGAATAGAATCTAGTTAATTTCAGGGTTTAACATTTGTAGACTTGATTCATGGCCGCACCTATCATCTATTTGGGTAAAGAGTCTATGACCACTTGAAAATAATGTATTCTGCACTTATTACGGAATGTTCCCTATATGTCAATTAGGTCACATTTGTTACCAATGTTTTGTCTGCTTTTTCTGTCAGATATTGAGAAAGGTATATTAAAATCTTCAAACAATGCTGCTCTATTTATTGTGGCATCGGAGAATCTACCAGTGTTTTAAGGCAAGAGAAACAAAAAGGACAAGAACTGAGGGGATAACTGTGACTATTCACAGATAATACGATTGTGCACATAGAAAATCAAAAACAGTGTTTAAATATCCTATTAGAATTAAAAATGCAATTTAAAATAATAATAATAATAATAATAATAATAATAATAATAATAATAAAAATAAAAGAGGTTTCCTAGGAAACAGATGGTCAAAATACATTTGTAAGCAATAAATGGGCAGAGAAATTGGATTGTAGCTTCCCATTGGACAGTTTCTGAAGAAAACGTAGAACCTGTCAATCTTGGGGTAGGACATAAGGTGCACTAACCATTTAAAAGAATTCAGTGGACTTCATAAAAATGTGACATTTGTAAGCAATAAATGGGCAGAGAAAATGGATTGTAGCTTCCCATTGGACAGTTTCTGAAAGAAAACGTAGAACCTGTCAATCTTGGGGTAGGACATAGGGTGCACTAACCATTTAAAAGAATTCAGTGGAACTTCATAAAAATGTGACATTTCTCCTTATCTTATGACCATAAGAAAATGAAACAGTGAACTGCAGGCTGGGAAGTAAAGATTTGCAATACACACACTGACAAAGACTTGTCCATAAAGAATTCCTGCTCATCAACCATAGAGTCTATTTATAAACGAATACTTCAGAAAAGATTGACTGATGGCCAATAAGAACAGGAAAGGGTGCTCTGCAGTATTATTTTCAGGAACAGCAAGGCCTTTCCTAAAATGAAAACATACACACAAACCAGTATTCCCTAGATGGATGACGTCCTTATTTCTGAGGACAGCTTGAAGAACAGACTAGCATCAAAGTAAAGTGATGCAATTCCTGACACTCAGAGGATGGACAATTGACCTCAAACTACAGTACAATTTCTAGGCATCATTCGGTCCTCTGAAGGCAGACAACTACCACACCCCTTCCTACACCACACAGGTTGCTTCCCAACCCCTACCATAAAAGAAGAAGATGAGAAACAGATAGGACTAGTAGGAAATAGCAAAACTCACATGTGGGGATTATCCTGAAACACACTGATCACATAACTAGTGTAAGGAAGTGTAGGGAACTGACAAGGACAGAGACTCAAGAGGTACTTCTTTGGGAAATGCTGTCTGAAATCGTCACACCTTGGTACCAGCAAATGAGGGCTCTGAGCATACCCTAGGGTTTGCTCACAAGGGTCTGCAACACCATCGCTGAGGACTGAAACTCTTCAAGACCTCAAAGCTTGCCTGATTGACTATTGGACTAAGAGATTCCCATGTTCTGAAAACAGATATCAACTCATTGAAAGGTTCACCTGGGCTCTCTCGGAGGCCCTACAAGAAGCTGAACCATTCACTGAAAATCAATTGCACACACACACACACACACACACACACACACACACACCTGTCATTTCACCAATTACTTAAACATTCAAGGTTCTTCCTACCTTTTCTTTTACACATTGATATTTATACTCATATGAAATGTCATCATTTCTAATGAACACTGATGTCAAAATAGAGATCCATTGACACAATATTCACAAAATGGAACTTCCCTGCTGTCATTTTCAATATAGCGCTTTTTAAAGTTCATACATATTTTAGGATTTTGGTAACTTATACAGGAGAAGATCAGCATTGAAAAACTCTGAATACTGACAATGAGTTTTAAGCCTAGAGAACAAAAATTGTCCAATTTCATAGATAATAAGGAACCAAAGGGAAAGCATGGAAGCTGTAGTCGAATAATTTTACACATATGTATCCTCTCTTATTCTACTACTGAGGGGCGTGTTTTATTACCACTATACATGCATCAATTGTCTTCCACGTGCACCTTCACAGGTATAATGAATTACTACAGTAGAATGAAATGTCTGGGAACTACTTGGCGGCATCTATAATGAACAATGAAATTTCGATCTTATATTTGGTGAACTTCCACTGTCTGTCCCTTTAGACAATGGACCCTAAACAGAAGGGGGAATGAACCACGAGAGACTATGGACTCTGGGAAACAAACTGAGGGCTTCAGAGGGGAGAGGGGTGGGGGATTGGGATGGGCCAGTGATGGGTATTAAGGAAGGTACATATTGCATGGAGCACTGGGTGTTATATGCAAATAATGAATCACGGAACACTACATCAAAAACTAAGGAAATACTCTATAGTGACTAACATATCATAATAAAAATTATTAGTAGAAAAAAATTAAAGGTAAAAAAAAAAACAATACAGCTTTTCTGTTTCAAGAACAATCACAATTGAGAAAAAACTAACTTCCAATCCCTAAAGCAAAACACAGACCAAGTTCCATTTCACTCCCTTTATTCACATTCTCTGTGGGTTCTAAGTTATTTCCCTAACTCCTTTCCTGCTCAGCAGGGAGCCCGGGCTCGATCCCAGAACCCTGGGATCATAACCTGAGCCAAACGCACATGCTTAACTGGCTGAGCCAGCCAGGAGCCCCAGCCATGTTTTTCTTAACCAAAAGGACACTTTCTCACAATGCCTTCACATGACTTCACATGGTACCAGAGACCTGCATTTGCTTCTAGGAGGTTGCAGATGAAGGCAATTGCAAACTCTCACAGTGGTTTATCAAATACAATTACCTGCCTGGTGACAGTGAAACACTTATGAGCCCACGAGAGAGTGCTGTGACACTCAGCTGTGGCTGGGCTGGCACAGAGAACCAAATCCATTTCCCTGCCTGATGTCTGTGAGGAACAGATGCCCCCACTGTGAATGAGACCCTGTCACTGAGCTGTCCAGAGATGACCATTCTCACGGAGGATGAGGATAAAGGACAATGCCTGAGGAGACCTCATCTGTCTCTTATCTTTTCATATTTTTGACAGTGGACAAATCACTGCCTAGGAGTCCCCAACTACCTTAGTTTCATATTTGAATGACCAAGACGTTTTACAAAACACTTAAGATTTTCACCTCACAAATGGCCACAGCCACTTAACATAGGGATTCAACATTAAGCAAAGATACTGTTCGTTGGAAGAGAGGTCCTGCCCACTGTTGTTTCTCACTTATATGCTCATCTTCCTTACCTCATGGTAACATAAGCACCTTGATTCCTGCTTCTGTCTTCAGGAAGGCTGATGTGACTTGAAGGGCATTACCCTGACATCGTTCTTTCTTAGCAATAAGATGTGGACATTTCCCTAGTCCTACACACCCAAAGTTGAATCGGAATCAGGATTGAGGAGGCTGATGAGAGTTGAAGGTGTTTTCCTGTACACGGTGGTTTATTACCAATAAGGATGGGTCAGAGTCCTCGAAATTCCAGAACCTTTTCATTAATGCTTCCTACTCGTGAAAGATGATGTACTTTGGTTTTTCCCTGTATAGTGTGGAGACTCAGAGAAAAGTGCTTAGCCCTTTCGTCAGACTTCCTCGACCACCTTGGGGCTGGCTTCCATATTCACAAAGGATGATGTTAGGGCTAAGAGGGTTCCTGTACACCGTTATTTCTTACAGATAAGTGTATGGCATTTTTGTTACATTGCCAGAACCACTTAGCGCCGGGCTTGCCGTCCTCCTGGGGATGAACCCTAACCCTAGTCAGCCCCCAAGGGGCCCCTCCCAAGGGGCCTGGCACCACAACGCCAGGGATTGGGGACCGCCGAGGCCAGTGCCTGAGTCTCCCTGCCGCCCCGCAGCAACCGGGCTGCTATGGGCGCCGCCAGTCATTCAGGGTGAGAGAATGGGCAGGGCCCTCCAAGCCCCGGCAACATTCGAAGGCCCCCCGCGCCAAAACGCTTAGGCCCACACTCCCTCTCGCCAGCACCTTAACCTCGGCCTGCCCCTCTGCCTGCCGCAGAGCTGGGGGAACGGGCCTGCTGGTCTCCTGGGGGCTAACACTTACCCTAGGTCGGCCCCCGAGAGGCCCCTCCCAAGGAGCCTGGCACCGCAATGCCGGGGATATGGGAACCCCGAGCCCCAGTGCTGGACTCACTCTGCCACCGCGCAAGCACCCAGTGCGCTAGGGGCGTTGCCAGTCATTCAGGAAGTGAGAACGGGCAGGGCCCTCCTATCCCCCTGCAACCTTCGAAGGCCCCCCGTGCAAAAACTCTGGCTCCCACGCTCCTGCTCGCCAGCGCCCTTACCTCGGCCCACCCCTCCGCTCGCTGCAGAGCTGGCAATCGGGCCTGCTGGCTTCCTGGGGGCTAACCCAATCCCTAGTCGCCCCCGAGGGGCCTCTCCCAAGTGGCCTGGCGCCGCATGCCAGGGATTGGGGACCCCCAAGTCACAGCGCCGGACGCACCCTGCCACCCCACCGCCACAGGGGGCGCTAGGGGCGTCGCCAGTCCTTCAGGGCAACAGAACGGGCAGGACTCTCCGAGCCACCTGCGACCTTCGAAGGCACCCCGAGCCAAAGCCAAATGCTCTGGCCCACACTCCTGCTCACCAGCTACCTCACCTCGACCCACACCTCCATTCATCGTACATGGGCGGAACGAGCCTGCCAGCCTCCTGGGGGCGAACCCTAACCCTAGGACGGCCCGCGAGCAGCCCGCCAAAGGGGCCTGTCGCCACAACGCTGTGTATTAGGGACCCCCGAGCCTCAGCGCTGGACTCACCCTGCCGCCCCGCCGCCATCCGGGCCGCTAGGGGTGCCGCTGGTCATTCAGGGCGGGAGAACGGGCAGGGCCCTCTGAGCCCATGGCGACCTTTGAAGGCCCCCCCAACCGAAACGCTTGAGCCCACACTCCCGCTCCTCAGCGCCCTCACCTCGGCCCGCCCCCCGCTCGGTGCAGAGCCGGTGGATGAGGCCTGCCCTCCTCCTGGAGGCTATCCATAACCCTAGGTTGGCCCCTGAGGGGCCCCTCCGTAGGGGCTTGGCACCGCAATGCCTGGGATTGGGGATGCCCGAGCCCCAGTGCCGGACTCACCATGTTGCCCCGCCGCCACCTGGGCCGCTAGGAGCACTGTCGGTCATTCATGGAGAGAGCACAGGCAGATCCCTCCAAGCCCCTGGTGACATTCGAAGGCCCCCCGCGCCAAAACGCTTGGGCCCATGCTCCTGCTCGCCTATGCCCTCACCTCGGTCCACCCCTCCGCTTGCAGCACAGCCAGTGGATTGGGACTGCCAGCCTCCTGGGTGTTACCCTAACCTTTGGTGGGCCCCCGAGGGGCCCATCCCAGGTTCCTATTGCCCCAACACCGGGAATTTGGGAATCCCGAGCCCCAGCGCCCGACTCACCCTCCTGCCCTACCGCCACCTGGACCGCTGGGGCACCGCTGGTCATTCAGGGAGGGAGAAGGGGCAGGGCCCTCCAAGCCTCCAGCAACCTTCGAAGGCCCCCCACACCAAAACGCTAGGGCCCACGCTCCTGCTCGCCAGCGCTCTTACCTCGGCCATCCCCTCAGCTCGCCGCACAGATGGCGGATCGGGCCTGTGGGCCTTCTGGGGGCTAACCCGAACCCTAGGTCGACTCCCTAGTGGCCCCTCCCAAGGGGCCTGGTGCCACAACGAGGAGGATTGGGGACTTCTGAGACCCAGCGCCGGACTCACCATGCCCCCCACCGCCACCCGGGCCACAAGGGGCACCACCAGTCATTCAGGGCGGGAGAACAGTAGGGCCCTCCAAGCCCCCAGTGACTTTCGAAGGCCCCCTGCGCCAAAGCGCTTGGGACCACGCTCCCACTCGCCATCGCCCTTACCTCGGCCTGACCCTCCTCTTGCTGTACAGCCCACGGATCAGGCCTCCCAGCCTCCTGGGGGCTAACCCTAACCCTAGGTAGGCCCCCTAGGGGCCCATCCCAAGGGGCCTGGCGCAGCAACGCTGGGGATTTGGGACTACTGAGCCCCAGCGCCGGACTCACCCTGCAGCTCCGCCACCACCTGGGCCGCTAGGGGAGCCACCGGTCATTCAGTGCGGGAGAACGGGTAGGGCCCTCTGAGCCCCGGGAGACCTTTGAAGGCTCCCCACGACAAAACACTTCGGCCCACGCTCCCACTCGCCAGTGCCCTTACCTCGGCCCTCCCCTCCACTCGCCGCACAGCTGGCGGATCGGGCCTGCGGGCCTTCTGGGGGCTAACCCGAACCCTAGGCCTACCCCCTAGTGGTCCCTCCCAAGGGGCCTGGCACCGCAATGACGATTATTGGGGACTCCTGAGCCCCAGCGCCAGACTCACCATGCCCCCCACCGCCACCTGGGCCACAAGGGGCACCACCGGTCATTTAGGGCAGGAGAACGTCAGGGCCCTCTGAGCCCCCAGCGACTTTCGAAGGCCCCCCGCGCCAAAGCGCTTGGGACAACGCTCCCACTCGCCATCGCCCTTACCTCAGCCTGCCCCTCCGCTCACCGCACAGCCAGCGGATTGGGCCTCCCAGCCTCCTGGGGGCTAACCCTAACCCCAGGTAGGCCCCCTAGGGGCCCATCCCAAGGGGCCTGGAGCTGCAACACAAGGGATTGGGGACGACTGAGCCCCAGCGCCGGACTCACCGTGCCGCCCCACTGCCACCCAGGCCCCTAGCTGCACCGCCGGTCATTCAGGGCGTGAGAACAGGCAGGGCCCTCCGAGCCACGGGCGACCTTCGAAGGCACCCCGCATCAAAACGCTTGCGCCCACGCTATCGCTTGTCAGCGCCCTCACCTCGGCCCGCCCCTCCACTCACCGCAAAGCTGGCCGATCTGGCCTGACGGCCTCCTGGGGGCTAACCCTAACCCTAGATTGGCCCACGAGGGGCCCCTCCCAAGGCACCTGGTGCTGCAATGCCGGGGATTGTGGACCCCTGAGCCCCAGCACCGGACTCACCTTGCTTCCCCGCCAACAACCGGGCTGGTAGAGGCGCTGCTGGTCATTCAGGGAGGGAAAACGGGCAAGGCCCCCTTAGCCCCCGGCGACCTTCGAAGGCCACTCGCGCCAAAACGCTTGGGCCCATGTTCCCGCTCGCCAGCACCCTCATCTCGGCCCGCCCCTCCACTCGCCACACAGCCGGCAGATCGGGCCTGTGGGCCTCCTGGGGGCTAAACCTAACCCTAGGTCCGTCCCCAAGGGGCCCCTCCCAAAGGCCCTGGCGCCGCAAAGCCGGGGATTGGGGAACCCCGAGCCCCAGTGCCACACTCTCCCTGCCGCCCCGCTGCCAACCGGGCCACGAGGGACGCCGTTGGTCATTCAGAGCAGGAGAATGGGCAGGGCCCTCCAAGCCCCTGGCGACCTTTGAAGGCGTCTCGTGCCAAAATGCTTGGGCCCACATTCCCCGCTGGCCAGTGCCCTCATCTCAGCCCGCCCCTCCGCTCGCTGCACAGCTGGCAGATCGGGCCTACTGGCCTCCTGGGGGTAACCCTAACCCTAGGTCGACCCCCAAGCGGGCCTTCCCAAGGGGCCTGGCGCAGCAACGCAGGGGATTGGGGACCCCCGAGCTCCAGCGCCGGACTCACCCTGCCGACCCGACACCACCCGAGCCGCTAGGGGCGCCACCAGTCATTCAGTGCGGGAGAACAGGCAGGGCCCTTCAAGCCCCTGGCGACATTTGAAGGCCGCACTTGCGAAAATGCTTGGGCCCACGCTCCTGCTCCCCAGCACCCACATCTTAGCCCACTCCTCCACTTGCCGCACAGGCTGCAGATCAGGCCTGTCAGCATCCTGGGGGCTAACCCTAACACTTGGTCGGCCCACGAGGGGCCCCGCCCAAGGAGCCTTGCGCCGCAACACCGGGGATTGGGGACACCCGAGCCCCAGCGCCAGACTCTCCCTGCTTCCCCACCGCCAACTGGGATGGTAGGGGCGCCACCGGTCATTCAAGGAGGGAGAAGGGGCAGGGCCCTCTGAGCCCCAGGCAACCTTCGAATACCTCCCTCGCTAAAACGCTTGGGCCCAACTTCCCCATCGCCAGCACCATCACCTTGGCCCGCCCCTCCGCTCACCGCACAACCGGCTGATGAGGCCTGCAGGCCTCCTGTGGGCTAACCCTAACCCTAGGTCGGCCCTCGAGGGGCCCGTCTGATGGGGCCTGGCGCCACAACGCCTGGGATTGCTGACACCCGAGCCCCAGCGCTGGACTAACCGTGCCACCCTGCCGCCACCCGGGCCGCTAGTGGCGCCGCTGGTCATTCAGGGTGGGAGTACGGGCGGGGCCCTCCGAGCCCCCAGCGACTTTTGAAGGACCCCATGCCAAAACGCTTGGGCCAATGCTGCCGCTCGCCAGGCCCTCACCTCGGCCCGCCCCTCCGCTCTCCAAACAGCGGGCGGATTGGGCCTGCCGGACTCCTAGGGGCTAACCCTAACCATAGGTCGGCGCCCAAGGGGCATATCCCAAGGGGCCTGGCTCCGCAACACAGGGCATTGGGGACCCCCAAGCCCCAGTGCCGGACTCACCGTGTCACCCCGCTGCTACCCGGGCCACTAGGGGTGCCGCCGGTCATTCAGGGCGGGAGAACGGGCAGGGCCCTCTGAGCCTCCGGCGACCTTTGAAGGCCCCCCGCGCCAAAACGTTTGGACACACGCTCCCACTCGCTAGCGCCCTCACCTCGGCCCACCCCTTTGCTGCACACCTGGCTGATAGGGACTGCCGACCTCCTGGGGCCTAAGCCTAACCCTAGGTCGGCCCTCGAGGGGCCCGTCCCAAGGGGCCTGGCGCTGCAACCCCGGGTACTGGGGACCCCCGAACCCCAGCGCTGGACTCACTGTGTTGCCCCGCCACCACCCGGGCCACTAGGAGCACTGTCGGTCATTCAGGGAGGGAGTACGGGCAGATCACTCCGAGCCCCTGGCGACCTTCGAAGGCCTCCCCCGCGCCAAAACGCTTGGGCCCATGCTCCCGCTCACCTGTGCCCTTACCTCGTTCCGCCCCTCCGCTCGCTGCACAGCTTGTGGATCGGGACTGCCAGCCTCCTGGGTGTTACCCTAACCTTTGGTGGGCCCCCGAGGGGCCCATCCCAGGTTCCTATTGCCACAATACCGGGGATAGGGGACTCCCGAGCCCCAGCGCCGGACTCACCCTCCCGCCCTACCGCCCCCTGGGCCGCTAGGGGCACTGCCAGTCATTCAGGGAGGGAGAACGGGCAGGGCCCTCCGAGCCACCGGCGACTTTTGAAGGCCCCCCGCACCAAAACGCTTTGGGCCCATGCTCCCGCTCACCTGTGCCCTTACCTCAGTCCGCCACTCCGCTCGCCGCACAGCTGGCGGATCGGGCCTCCCAGACTCCTGGTGGCTAACCCTAACCCTAGGTAGGCCCCCTAGGGGCCCATCCCGAGGGGCATGGCGCCGCAACGCCAGGGATTGAGGACTCCCGAGCCCCAGCGTCGGACTCACCCTGCTGCCCCGCCACACCCGGGCCGCTAGTGGAGCCGATTGTTATTCAGGGCGGGAGAACGGATAGGGCCCTCTGAGCCCCTGGAGACCTTTGAAGGACCCCCGCGACAAAATGCTTCGGCCCACGCTCCCGCTCACCAGTGACCTCACTCGGCTCGCCCCTCCACTCGCCGCACAGCTGGTCGATCAGACCTGCCGGCCTCCTGGGGGCTAACCCTAACCCTAGGTTGTCCCCCGAGGGGCCAGTCCAATGGGGCCTGGCGCCACAACGCCTGGGATTGCTGACCCCTGAGCCACAGAGCCGGACTCACCGTGCCGCCCCACCACCACACGGGCCGCTAGCGGCACCGTCGGTCATTCAGGGCGTGAGAACAGGCAGGGCCCTCCGAGCCACGGGCGACCTTCGAAGGCACCCCTCAACAAAACGCTTGTGCCCACACTCCCACTTGTCAGCGCCCTCACCTCGGCCTGCCCCTCCGCTCACCGCAAAGCTGGCCGATCGGGCCTGCTGGCTTCCTGGGGGCTAACCCTAACCATAGGTCAGCCCATGAGGGGCCCCTCCCAAGGCACCTGGCGCCGCAACGCCAGGGATTGTGGACCCCCGAGCCCCAGCGCCAGAGTCACCCTGCTGCCCCGTTGCCACACGGTCCGCTAGGGGGGCCATTGGTCATTCAGGGCGGGAGAAGGGGCAGGGCCCTCTGAGCCCCAGGCAACTTTCGAAGGCCCCCTGCGCCAAAACGCTTGGGCCCATGCTCCCACGCGCCAGCGCCCTCACCTTGGCCCATCCCTCCGCTAGACTCACAGCCAGCGGATCGGGCCTGCCGGCCTCCTGGGGACTATCCCTATTCCTAGTTTGGCCCACTAGGGGCCCATCCCAAGGGGCCTGGCGCAGCAATGCTGGGGATTGGGAACCCCCGATCCCCAGCGCCAGACTCACCCTACTGCCCCGCTGCCACCCGGGCTGGTAGGGGCGCCGCCGGTCATTCACGGCGACAGAATGGGCAAGGCCCTCCGAGTCCCCGGCAACCATCGAAGTCCCCCCACGCCAAAACGCTTGGGCCCTCGCTCCCGCTCTCCAGAGCCCTCACCTCGGCCCACCCCTCCGCTCGACACACAGCTGGCGGATAGGGCCTGCTGGCCTACCGGGGGCTAACCCTAACCCTAGTTCTGTCCTCAAAGGGCCCCTCCCAAGGGGCCTGGCGCCATAGCGCTGGGGATTGGGGAACCCCGTGCCCCAGCGCCGGACTCACCCTGCCACCCCGCCGCCACCCGGGCCGCTAGGGTTGCCGCCGGATATTCAAGGCTGGAAAACGGGCAGGGCCCTTTGAGCCCCCGGCGACCTTCAAAGTTACCCCGCGCCAAAACGCTTGAACCCAGGCTCCCGCATGCCAGCGCCCTCACTTTGTCCTGCCCCTCCGCTCACCGGATAGCCAGTGGATCAGGCCCGCCAGCCTTCTGGTGGCTAAACCTAACCCTAGGTCAGCCCCCGAGGGGCCCCTCCGATGGGGCCTGGCGCCACAACGGCTGGGATTGCTGACCCCGAGCCCCAGCGCGGGACTAACCGTGCCACCCCGCCGCCACCTGGTTTGCTAGGAGCACCATCAGTCATTCAGGGCGGGAAAACAGGCAGGGCCCTCCAAGGCCCTGGTGACCTTCGAAGACCCCCCGTGCCAAAACGATTGGGCCCAAGCTCCTGCTCGCCTGTGCCCTTACCTCGGACCACCCCTCCGCTCGCCGCATAGCTGGCGGATCGGGCCTGTGGGCCTCCTGGGGGCTAACTTAACCCAAGGTCGACCCCCAAATGGCCCTTCCCAAGGTCCTGGCGCCGCAACGCCGGGCATTGGGGACCCCCGAGACCCAGTGCCAGACTCACCCTGCCGCCCCACTGCCACCAGTGCTGCGAGGGGCGCCGTCGGTCATTCAGGGAGGGAGAACGGGCAGGACGTTCTGAGCCCCTGGCGACCTTCTAGGACCCTTGCTCTAAAACTTTGGTCCCACATTCCCACTCGCCAACGCCCTCATCTCAACCTGCCCCTCCGCTCGCCACACAGCCAGCAGATCGGGTCTTCTGGCCTTCTGGGGGCTAACAGTAACGCTTGGTCGGTCCCCTAGAGCCCTTCCGAAGGGGCTTGGCGCCCCAACGCTGAGGATTGGGGACACCGAGCCCCAGTGCCCGACTCACCCTACCGCCTGTCCTATACCCGGGCCGCTTGGGTAGCCGCCTGTCATTCAGGGTAGAAGAACGTGCAGGGCCCTCCGAGCCCCCGGCAACCTTCGAAGGCCCCCCGCACCAAAACGCTTGGGCCCACACTCCTGCTCGCCAGCGCCCTCATCTTGGCCCACCCCTCCGCTCGTTGCAGAGTGGACGGATCCGGACTGCCGGCCTCCTGGAGGGCAAACTCTAACCCTAGGTTGGCCACAGAGGGGCCCATCCCAAGGTGCCTATCGCCGCAACACTTGGGATTGGGGACCCCCGAGCCCCAGCACCAGACTCTACCCTGCTGTCCTGCCGCAACCCGGGCCACTAGGCATGCTGCCGGTCATTCAGGGCGGGAGAATGGGCAGGGGCTTTCGATCCCCCGGCGACCATCGAAGGCCCCCCACGCCAAAATGCTTGGGCCCACGCTCCCGCTCGCCAGCGCCCACAACTCAGCCTGCCCCTCCACTCGCTGCACAGCAGGCGGATCGGGCCTCCCGGCCTCCTGGGGAAACCCTCACCTTGGGAGGTCCCCGAGGAGACCCTCCCAAGTGGCCTGGCGGCACAACGTGGGGATTGGGGATCCCCGAGCCCCAGCACCAGACTCACACTGCTGCCCCGCCGGCACCCGGGCCGCTATGGGCGCGGCCGGTCTTTCAGGGCGGGAGAACGTGTAGGGCCCTCCAAGCCCCCAGAGACCTTCAAAGGCCCCCCGCGCCAAAACGCTTGGGCCTACTGTCCCATTCGCCAGAGCCCTTACCTCAGCCCGCCCCTCTGCTCACACACAGCCGGCGAATCGGGTCTCCCAGACTCCAGTGGGCTAACCCTAACCCTAGGTCAGCCCCCGAGGGGCCCCTCCCAAGGGGCTTGGCCACGCAATGCCCGGGATTGGGAACCCCTGACCCCCAGCGCTGGACTCAGCCTGCCGCCCAGCCACCACACGGGCCGCTAGGGGCGCCGCAAGACATTCAGTGCGGGAGAATGGGCAGGGTCCTCCAAGTCCCGTTGTCATTCGAAGGCCCACCGCGCCAAAAGGCTTGGGCCCAGGCTCCCGCTGGCCAGCGCCCTCACCTCAGCCCGCCCTTCCGCTCACCACACAACTGGCGGATCGGGCCTGCCGGCCTCCTGGGGGCTAACACTACCCCTAGGGCGGCCTCCGAGGGGCCCTTCCCAAGGGGCCTGGTGCCGCAGCACCAGGGATTGGTGACCCCCGAGCCCCAGCCAGGACTCACTTTGCGGACCTGCTGCCACCCGGGCTGCTAGGGGCACCGCCGGTCATTCAGGCTGGGAGAACGGGCAGGGCCCTCCGAGTCCCAGTGAACTTCTAAGGCCCCATGCGCCAAAATGCTTGGGCCCATGCTCCCGCTCACCAGCACCCTCACCTCGGCCCACCCCTCCGCTCGCCGCACAGCCAGTGGATCGGGCCTGCAAGCCTCCTGGGGGCTAACCCTAACCCTAGGTTTGCCCCTGAGAGTAACCTCCAAAGGGGCCTGGTGCAGCAACTCCAGGGATTGGGGCCCCCGAGCCCCAGTGCCGTACTCACCGTGCCATGCCGCCACCACCTGGGCGGCTAAGGGCGCCTCTGGCCATTCAGGGCGGGAGGACTGGCAGGGCCCTTGAATCCCCCGGCGACCTTCCAAGGCCCCCCGCGCCAAAATGCTTGGGCCCACGCTCCAGCTTGCCGGTGCCTTCACCTTGGCCCGGTCCTATGCTACCACACAGCTGGCGGATCATGCCTGCTGGACTCCTGGGAGCTAACACTAACCCTAGGAGGGCCCCAGAGGTGCCCCTCCCAAGGGGCCTGGCGCTGCAACACACGGCATTGGGGACCCCCAAACCGCAGTGCCAGACTCACACTGCCACACTGCCACCACCCGGGCCGCTAGGGGCACCGCTGGTCATTCAGGGCGGGATAACGGGCAGGGCCCTCCAAGCCTCTACCGACTTTCAAAGGCCCCCAGCGACAAAACGCTGGATACCATACTCCTGCTCGCCATCGCCCTCACCTTGGCCCACTCCTCCGCTTGCCGCACAGCCGGGGCATAGGTCCTGCTGGCATACTGGGGTCTAGCCCTAACCCTAAACCCTAATGCCTAACCTTAAACCCTAACCTTAACCCCTAATCCTAACCCTAACACTAACCCCTAACCCTTACCCTAACCCTAACCCTACCCTAAACCTAAACCTAAACCCTAATCCTTAAACCCTAAACCCTGACATTAACACTAAACCTTAACCCTAACCCCTAACCCTAATCCGGAAACCCTAAACATGAAACCCTAACCTTAACCACTAACCCCAAACCCCAAACCCTAACCGTAAACCCTAACCCTACCCCGACCCCTACCATACCCCTAACCCTACCCCTAACCCTACCCCTTCAGCTAACCCTACCCCTAACCCATAACCTAACCCTAAACCTAACCCTAACCCAAACCCTAACCCGTACTCTAACCCTAACTCTAACCCGTACCCTAAACCTAATCCTAACCTGTACCCTAACCCTAACCGTAACCCTAACACGTACTCTAACCCGTACCCTAACCCGTACCCTAACCTTAACCGTAAACTGTACCCTAACCCGTAACTTAAACCATACCCTAAACCTAACTGTAACCCTAACAAGTACCCTAACCCGTACCCTAACCTTAACCCTAAACCCTGACCTTAACCCATACCCTAACTCGTACCATAACCCGTACCCAAACCCTACCCGTACCCTAACACTAACCCGTACCCTAACTGTAACCCTAAACCCTAAACCGTAACCCGTACCCTAACCCTAACCAGTACCTTTACCTTAACCTTAACCCATACCCTAACCCGTACCATAACCCATACCCTAACCCGTGCCCTATCCCTAACCCGGACCCTAACCCATACCTACCCCTAACCTGTACCCTAACCCGTACCCTAACCCATAACCTAACCCTAAATCGTACCCTATCCCTATAGCTAACCTGTTCCCTAACCCGTACCCTAACCCTAAACCTAAACCGTAACCTAACCTGTACCATAACCCTAAACTGTACCCTAACCCTAACCGGTACCCTAACCCTAACCCGTACCTTAAACCGTACCCAAATTGGTAGGCCAATACTTACCCTAAACTGTACCCTAACCCGTACCCTAAACCGTACCCTAATGCGTACCCTAACCCGTACCCTAACCCTAACCCGTACCCTAAACCTAACCCGTACTACAACCCTAACCCTAAACCCAAACCCTAAACCCTAACCCGTACCCTAAACCCTAATCTGTACCCTAACCCATAACCTCCAACCTGTAACCCCTAAACCCAACCCTAACCCGTACCCTCTCCTTACCCTATCCCTAACCCCTACCCTCACCCATACCCTAACCGTAACCCATACCCTAACCTTAACCCGTACCCTAATCCGTACCCTAACCCCGGGGATTGGGTACACCTGAGCCCCACCACAGGACTCAGCCTGCCACCCCTCAGGAAACCATGCCCCTTGGGGCGCCTCAGAGCATCCCCTGCAGGAGAACTGGTAGGGCCCCCCTGAGCCCCCAGCGATCCTCGGCGACCCCCTACACCCCAACCCTGAGGCCCACGCTCATCCCGCCCCAGGCCTTCCCTTCAGCTTGCCACTGAGCTCGTGGCAGAGCCGGCAGATCAGGCCTGCCGGGTTCCTGGGGCCTAGACCTGCCCTAGGTCGGCTGGGTAAGGCCCCTCCCCTGGGGCCCGGTGCCGCAGCCCCAGGGACTTTAGACACCTGAGCTCCACTGCAGGACAAAGCCTGCCAGCCCGCAGGAAACCGTGCCCCTTGGGAGGCTGTAGAGCATTCAGGGCGGGAAAACCAGGAGGGCCCCCAGAGTCCCCGGTGAACTTCGGCGATCCCTAAACCCAACCTTGAAGCCCAAGCTCACCCCACCCCACACCCTCACCTCAGCCCGCGGTGGAGCTCACCACATACTGGGCAGATCTGGCCTGCGGGGTTCCTGGGCCCCAACCCTAACCCTAGTTCATCTGTGGAGGGGCCCCTCCCCAGGAGCCTGGAGCCGCAGCCACGGGGATTCGGGACACCTGAGCCCCACAGCAGGACTCAGTCTGCCACCCCGCAGGAAACCGTGTGCCTTGGGAGGCCATAGCGAATTCAGGGCGGGAGAAC
Source organism: Ursus americanus (assembly GCF_024610735.1). Lineage (NCBI taxonomy): Eukaryota > Metazoa > Chordata > Mammalia > Carnivora > Ursidae > Ursus > Ursus americanus. The sequence continues at coordinate 4,869,722 of NW_028273621.1, forward strand.
CAGGAGGGCCCTCCTGAGCCACCAGCGAACTTCAGCGGCCACCCGCACCCCAACTCTGAGTCCCACGCTCACCCTCCCCACACCCTCACCTCAGCCCGTGTAGCTCGTCATACAGCCTGCAGATCCAGCCTGCGGGGCTCCTGGGGCCTAACCCTAGCCCTAAGCCGGCCGCGGGTTTGGGGGTCTCCCCAGGAGCCTTATACCACAGACCCGGGGAATTGGGATATCTGTGCCCCACTGCAGGACTCAGCTTGCCACCCGACAGGAAACCATGCCCCTTGGGGCTCTACGGAGCCTACAGGGCACAAGAACTTGGGGAGGCCCCCGGAGCCCATCCCCATCCTTTGGCACCCCCCGTTCCCCAACCCTGAGGCCCATTCTCACCCTCCCCCATGGCCTCCTCTCAGCCGTCCACACAGCTCACCGCACAGCCTAAAGATTGTCCCTGCTGGGCTCCTGGACCCTAACCCTTACCCTAGGTTGGCCACAGAGGGGTCCCTCCCTAGATTCCTGGCACCACACTCCGGGGGATTGGGGAATCCCAAGCCCCACCGTAGGACTCAGCCTGCAGTACACAGTAAACTGCACCATTTTGGGGAACAAGAGAGCATTCAGGGCAAGAGAATTGGGGCACACCCTGAGAGCCACTTCTGGTGAACCCCGACCTTTGTGGGCGCTTCCGGATGAAACCCCAAGGCTAACACTCACCCGCCCTTGTGCCCTCATCTCACTCGGCCTGGAGTTCTCTGAGCACTGGGCAGTTCGGAACTGCTGTCTCTTGAGGCCTAACCTAACCCTGGGTCCTCTGCTGAGTGTCCCTCCCCATTTGCCTGCCTCCAAGGCACCAGGCATTGGGCTCACCTCTGCACGACTAGAGGACTCAGCCTGCCCCACAGCAGGAAACTGTCCATTTGGGGCTGCAGCAAGAATTCATAGGAAAATCGGAGGGCCCCCCTCAGCCCATCCCAGGCAACCCCCACTTTCAGAGATCTCCCCAGATCCAATTAGTAGCTTCACACTGACCTTTAAACTTGCTCTCCACGGAGATCTTTTGAAATTCTCCACACTTCCAACCGATGGCATCATCCAGCTTCAGAGACTTACCCAGCTTTAGGTCTTGAGATGGATTAAAATGGGAAGTCACTTCACTGATGACGACGTACTGGTGACCAAAAGATACATGCATAAATGCTTCATATCACTTGGCTTCAGGGAAATGCAAATCTAAACCCCTATAAATGCCATATCACACGAGGCCGAATATCTAAAAATAAGAAGACATGAAACTATACATGTTGGAGAGGATGTGGAGAAACGGGAACCCTCTTACACCCCTGTACGAATGCAGTCCGGTACAGCCACTCTTGAAAATGGTACGGAGTATCCTCAAGAAGTTATAAATAAAGCTACCGATGTCCCAGCAATTGCACTACTGCGTATTTACCCCCAGAGACAGAGGTAGTGAAGACGGGACACATGCACCCCAGTGTTCATAGCAGCAATATCCATAATAGACAAATTGTGGAAGGAGTGCAGATGACCATGGATAGATGAATGGATAAAGAAGATGTAGATCATATATATAATGGAATATTACTCAGCCATCAGAAAGGATGAATACTTACCATCACACCGACCTGGGTGGAGCTGGAGGGTATTATGCTGAGTGGAATAAGTCAATGAAAGAAAGACAATGATCATATGCTTTCACTCCTATGTGGAATATCAGAAACAAGGAAGAAGACCATAGGGGAAGGAAGGGAAAATAGAATGGGAAGTCATCAGAGAGGGAGAAAACCCATGATGGACTCTTAACTATCGCAAGAAACTGATGATTGTTGGAGGAGAATTTTGGGGGGGGGTAACTGGGTGAGTAGCATTAAGGAGGTCACACGATACAATGAACACTGGGTGTTACACAAGACTGAAAATTTATTGAAGACTACATCTGAAACGAATGATATAGTGTAAGTTGGCTAATTGAATTTAAATTAAAGAATAAAAGACCTCGAATAAGCAATCCTAAATATTTTTATGGAACCACTAAAGATTCCAAACAGACAGTGCAATGTGGAAAAGAAAAACAAAGCTGGAGGACTCACAATTTCAGATTTCAGGTTATACTACAAAGCTGCAGTCATCCTAACAAGACAGTACGGCACAAAAATAGACACAGCGACAAAAGGAACAGGATACAAGTTCAGACAGAAACCCACAATTATGTGGTCCATGAATCTTCCACAAAGCAAGCAACGATATCAAAAGGGAAAAGGACAGTCTCTACAGCAAATGGTGTTGGGAAAACTAGACAGCTACGCACAAAAGAATGAAATTAGACTGCTTTCTTACACAATAAAGACAAACACAAAACAGTTTCAAGACCTCAATATGAGACCTGAATCCATAAAAATCCTACAGAAGGGAAGACAGTAACTTCTTGACATGGACCATACCAACGTTTTTCTAGACTGTGTCCAGAGGCAAAGGAAATGAAAGCAAAAATAAGCTATTGGGAATACAGCAAAATAAAAAGTTTCCACACAGCAGAAGAACAATGAAAACGTAAAAATAATAAGACAACCTACTCAAAGGGAGAAGATATTTGCAAAGATCATATGCAATAAAGGGATAGTGTCCAAAACATATACAAGTGATTCTACTCAACCCCCCAAAAACAAATAATCCAGTTAAAAAATAGGCAGAAGAGGGGCGCCTGGGTGGCACAGCGGTTGAGCGTTTGCCTTCGGCTCAGGGCGTGATCCCGGCGTTCTGGGATCGAGCCCCACATCAGGCTCCTCCGCTATGAGCCTGCTTCTTCCTCTCCCACTCCCCCTGCTTGTGTTCCCTCTCTCGCTGGCTGTCTCTATCTCTGTTGAATGAATAAATAAATAAAATCTTAAAAAAAAAATAGGCAGAAGACATGGACAGACATTTCTCCAAAGAAGAAATACAAATGGCCAACAGTCCCGTGAAAAGATGTTCACCATCATTCATCATCAGGAAAATGTAAACCCAAAGGACAATGAGGTAATACCTCAAACCTGTCAGAATGGCTAACATCAAAAGCACAGCAAAGAGCAGGTGTTGGGAGGATGTGGATAAAGGGGAATCCTCGCGAACTGTGGGTGGGAATGCAAACTGTGGTGGCCACCGTGGAAAACAGTATGAAGGTTCCTCAAAAAATTAAATATAGAACTACCCTACGATCCAACAATCACACTACTCGTATTTACCCAAAGAATAGGAAAACAGTAACTTAAAAGGATATGTGCACCCCTATGTTTCTTGCACCATTATTTACAATATCACAACATGGAAGCAACCCAAGTGTCTGTAGAAAAATTGACAAATGAGATGATAGATGTGTGTATTCACACACACACACACACACACACACATACACACACACACACACACAATGGAGTATTACTCGGCTTGAAAAAGAATGAAACCTTGCCATTTGCAGCCACATGGATGGAGCTAGAGAGTATTATCCTAACTAAAATCAGTCAGTCAGAGAAAGAAAAATCCCATACGATGTCACTCTAATGGGGAATTTAAAAAACAAACAAAAATAAATAACTAAAAGAGAAAAAGGAGACACACCAAAATACAAACTCTTAACAATAGAGAACAAACAGATGGTTACCAGAGAGGAGGTGGATAGAGGGATGAGTGAAATAGATGAAGGGGATTAAGAGGACGCTTTTCTTGATGACCACTGAGTAATATATAGAATTACTGAATCACTCTATTGTACACCTGAAACGAATGTAACACTGTATGTTAGCTCTACTGGAATTAAAATAAATTTTAAAAAAGATTTTTCTTTCAGGAACCTCTTTGAAAAAGCTTTTCCTGTGCAATGTGCATAAGCCCTACTTGGGAGGATTCACTCTACAATAATTATTCACTCCATGCCTCAAATTCAGATTTCACTGAGTTCTTGCCGTGGAATCCAGCCCACGGAAGACATGGTCCTTTTCAGTCCAGGCTCAGCACCTATGCATTCAAGATTGGAAGTAGAGACACATGACACTTCACAGTCCAGAAAGCTATTATTGTTTCTGTTTCAGTGTGAGAGAGTCACAGACTTTGGGACAGGTTTCAGAGCAGGTTTATTATGGATCCTGGATCTCTACTTCAATGTTCATTGCCTGGATCCATTTGGCTAATAGGTTCCCTGTGGATGGGCTTGCTTCCAAGCACATACATGGAAGATGCAAAGGTGGGTGGGCTTGGTGCGGGACAGGAAGAAGACCAAAAACCGACAAGGGTCCGACCCCTCCCCTGATGCAGGAACTGCTACGGGAGAGGGTACGGGAGGTAGAATCCATGCGAAACTCCAAGGTCACCAGCTGAACACAGGAAGCATAGGTCAAGGGATCTGGAGATGCAGGGGTTGAAGGCTGCTCTGAGCTACCTCTGGGAGGAAGGGAGGGAAGGAATGAGAAGGAGACACTGCCTGCCCCTGACCCATGCCAGCTGCCCACCAACACACATCAGTCTATGAGCTGACACAGCCTGGGCTCAGGATGGGCTGGCTCGGGTTCCTCAATCCTCACTGGGATAGCTGGCCCCAGGGCTCAGAGACATGCTGAGGGAGATGAGAGGGAAAGCTACCCCACCCAGGTCATCCCCTCCTTGATCAGACAGCCCTTCAGAACTGCTAAAAAAGAAAAAAAAACCCACTAACGGGATTGAAAGACATGGCATGGATGAACTAAGGCATAGAGATATGTAAAATAACATTCATTTTTGAGTACAGAGCTGTCAGCTCAGGAAGTGGGGAGAGTTTCCCTGAAGAAGACTGAGGGGAGGGCAGGCCATGCTGAAAAGGGAGACATGGCTCTCCTGATTGGGGACCTGCAGCCCCCTTTCAGGGCAGGGCATCATCCTCGCATCACACAAGATCCATGGAAGTGTTCCATCAGGGCCAGATATTTGTCTCAAGAAGGCTACCCTGGCATCGGACTGCACAGGGCACCAGGGACAAGGGCCAGATGGAGGACGGACAATACCCCGGAGGCCATGGGGCAAGAGCAGAGGCACATGACCTTGAAGATGATGATGAAAAGCAGGAGGTGGCAGCATGGAGCTGGCCCGAAAGTACCAAGGGAGCAGTGCCCACAGCTACACTGACTTGGTGCCTTCTGTGCCTTGTGTGGCTGACTTCAGTGGGCTCCAGACTAGTCCTGACCACAACTCTAGGAAGTGTGCACCACCCCCGGCCTCCTCTCCCCTTGCAGCTGCTAGGAATCACGGTCACAGACCCTGGTCAGCTTTCGGGGAAACCAAGCAGTGGCTCCACCGCACGCTGTACCTCTGGTGGTGGTCCAGTGTGACCTTCGTGCCTGGCCAGACACTGATGTCTACCTGTCTCCACACAAATCCACAGACAGGAGGGTGTCCCTGAATTCCACAGCACCTGATGAAACAGATCCACGGAACCCAACACCCAGTGGGTCACTCGGGACCTCACCTATGGTCATGGAGCTCACCATATCTTATTTCTGTCACTTCCCACAGAAAGCCTGTTTCTGATCCCCCACAGTACCATACATCCTAGTTGCTGACCTGGGGTCATGCCATGAACCCACATGGCACCTTTCTTTAAGTGAAGGCTATGCCTACACCTCCTAGAAAATATTTCTAATGAAGTACAAGATCATCAGGACTATGGTGTGAACGGTAGCACACAGCCTGCATGGTAGTAGTCAGTAATTCTAACAAGGGTTATCCCACCCCCCATCTCATAAAACCTTCCTCCTGCCCACTGAACTCATGGTCTGCCCACAGAAAACCCTCCAGGAAACAAACCTTTCATCTGAATGCTCTCTTCACCTTCTGCTTCAAATCTTGTCCAACCACAATGATATGAAACTAGAAATCAGTCTCAAGAAAAAAATGGGACAGTCAAAAATAGGTGGAGATTTTTGGGGCCTGGGTGGCTCAGTCGTTAAGGATCTGCTTTCAGCTCAGGTCGTGATCCCAGGATCCTGGGATCTAGCCCCGAATCAGGCTCCTTGCTCAGTGGGAAGCCCGCTTCTCCCTCTCCCACCCCCCTGCTTGCGTTCCCTCTCTCGCTGTCTCACTCTCTGTCAGATACTTAAAGAATCTTAAAAAATATGTGGAGGTTTAACAACATGCTACTGAACAACCAACAGTCAAAGAAGAAATCAAAAAAATTTTAGAAGTACCTTGACACTGATGAAAAAGACAACCTAGAAAAACTTATGGGATGCAGCAAAAGTGGCTTTATGGAGGACATTCATAGAAATTCAAGTGTTCATCAATCCATGAGAATGCTCTCCAATAAACAACCTGATTTATGTCGTAAAGAATTGGAAAAAAAAAACAACCAACAAAGCCCCAAATTAGTACAAATAAGGAAATAACAAAAAGGAAGGCATAAATAAATCCAACAAAGACTAAAAAGACAAAAAAAAAAAAACAATGAAAATGAGAGCTGCCTTTTTTGGAAAGATAAACAAACTGACAAACTTAGCTAGACTCACCAAGAAAGACAGAGGACTCAAATACAATCAGGAAGGAAAGATAATGGATTCCTGTCTCATATCAAAAGCAAAAGAACTCTTCAACTTTGGACACAACAGCTTCTTGCAAGCCACGTCTCTAAAGGCAAAGGAAATAAAAGCAAAAATGAACTATGGGCACTTCATCAGGATAAAAAGCTTCTGCTCGGCAAAGCAAACAATCAACAAAACAAAAGGCAACCTATGGAATTGAAGAAGATATCTGCAAATGATATTACAGATAAAGGGCTGGTATCCAAGATCTATAAAGAACTCCTCAAACTCGACACCCAAAAAATGGGCAGAAGACACAAAGAGATACTTCTCCAGAGAAGACATACAAATGGCCAACAGACACATGAAAAAATGCTCCAAATCACTTCCCATCAGGCAAATACAAATCAAAACGACAATGAAATACCACCTGACACCAGTTAGAATGGTTAAAATTAACAAGGCAGGGGGCACCTGGGTGGCACAGCGGTTAAGCGTCTGCCTTCAGCTCAGGGCGAGATCCTGGCGTTATGGGATCGAGCCCCACAACAGGCTCCTCCGCTGTGAGCCTCCTTCTTCCTCTCCCACTCCCCCTGCTTGTGTTCCCTCTCTCACTGGCTGTCTCTATCTCTGTTGAATAAATAAATAAATTCTTTAAAAAAAAAAGGAGGGCACTTGTCATAATGAGCACTAGGTGTTATATGCAAACAATGAATCATGGAACACTACATCGAAAACAAATGAAGTACTGTAGGGTGAATAACAATTTAAAAAAAAAAGAGAAAGATATGAAATCCATACAGGAAAACTGTCACAATTTGCAAATGACATGAAATCCCGAAAGATTCCACCAAAAAAAAAAAAACTGTTAGAATAAAAAAATTCAAACAAGCTGCAGGATATAAAGTCAATATGCAGAGACCTGTTGTCATTATTTTTTCAAATATTATTTATTTATTTGACAGGAAGAGAAAAAGCACGAGCAGTGAGAGTGTCAGAAAGAGGGAAAAGCAGACCCTCGCTAAGCAGGGAGCCCAAAACGGGGCTCGATCCCAGAACTCTGGGATCATGACCTGAGCTGAAGGTAGATGCTACACTTATGGAGCCACCCAGATGACCCAACTTCTTGCATTTCTGTATACTGATGACACACTTTTGCAAAGAGAAATTAAAAAAGCAACGCCATTTACAATTCCATAAAAAATCTAGGAATAAAAGTAACCAAGAATGAGAAAGACATAGTACACTCAACACATGGCAGAAAAGAAATGAAAAATATGTGTGTCCAGGGGGGCAGAATGTATGGGTCACAGATTTGGAAGGCAACACAAACAAATGGTAGCATACGCCATGCTCCTTAACTGGAAGAGTTAATTATGTGAACATGTCCATCGTACCCAAAGCAATCGACAGATGTGATGAAATACCTATCTGAATTCCAGTGTCATTATTCGAGCAAGTAGAAAACAGTCCTCAAACTTGTATGGAATCACAAAAGACACCAAATCCGCAAAGCAACCTGGAGAAAGAGGTGCAGTCAACACACTCCTGGATTTCAAGCTGGATTATAAAGCTGTTGTCATCAAAACAGGATGGTACTGGCATAAACAAAGACACCAGGTCAGTGGAACAGTACAGAAAGCTCAGAAACTTACCCACACATAGATGATACTAACTTACGACACAGCAGCAGAAGATATGCCATGAGGGAAGGACTGTCTCTTCATTGAGTGGTAACAGGCAAACTGGACACTAAATGCAGAAGAATATAACTGGGTCACTTTCTTACACCACACACAAAATTTTTAATGGATGAACGATTTGAACATAAGACCTGAATCCATAAACCTCCAAGAAGACACAGGTACTAAGTCTCTCGACGTTGGTTTTGGCAAAGAGTCTTCAGATCGGACACCAAATGCAAAGGCAACAAAAGCAAAAATAAACAAGTGGAACAACATCAAACTGAAATCTTCCACACGGCAAAAGAAACCATCAAAAACTTAAAAGGCCACTGACCCAATAAGAAAAAAATATCTGTGAATCATATGTGTGAGAAGAGGCTAATATACAAAATACACACAACACTCATACAAATCAAAAAAAAAAAACTATATAAAAAATGGGAGGAATATGTGAATAGATACTTTCCAAAGATGGCACATAGGTGCCAACAGACAGAAAAAGTTGTTCGACATCACTAATCATCGTCAGGGAAACATCAGTCAAACCAACAATCGGCTATCCTCTCACAACTGTTGGAACAGCAATTGTCCCAGAGACAGACACCAGGTGGGGTCAAGGGTGTGCAGACGAGGAAACACTGTGCACTGTTGGTGGGAATGGAAATTGGTGCAGCCACTGTGACAAATGGTATGGAGGTTCCTGAAAAAATAAATACAACTACCCCATGACCCAGTAATGGCTCTACTGAGTATTGATTTGAAGAACACAAAAATGCTGCCTCAAAAAGACAGATGCACTCCCACGTTCACTGCAGCATTATTCACAAGAACCAGACATGGAAACACAGACCTTGGGGGCCTTATGCCAAGTAACTCAGACACAGAAAGACCAATACCAGATGCTCTCATGTACATTCCACGTGGAATAAACAAATACTGAACGCATAGATACTGAGAGCAGGTTGGTAGGTGCCAGATTCAGGGATGGGGTGGTAGAAAAGGGTGAAGATGGTCAAAGTCTCAATGTTTGAGTGAGAAAATCCTAGTCATGAAATGTTTTGTCAGGCATGGAGACTAAAACTAACCCCGCAGCATAGGGTATAGGTTTCCCTGCTCTTTGAAAGTACAGGGCTTCTGAGAAACCTTGCACAGCAGAAATGGTGTCAAGAAGGAATGACCATTAATTTACACGAACAATTAGACAGTGTGCTCAGACTCCAAAATTCCTTCTCTTTGGCTTTTCTTAGGCCTCAGGACACAAGTTTCTAACGGAGGCCCAGCATAAATGAAGATGAAGCACAGCAGAGGCTCACAGACACAATTCAAAGTGCTAGTGGCTGGAAGCAGAGAGCGGTTCCCAGAGGAAGGAGCTGGATGGGGTGCACGCCGCCTCTGTCGTGCTTCTCCCCAGAACAGATGCTGACTGTGATTCTCACTGTTCACCTTTTTTCATAAGAGGGAAATCCTCTTCAGGTCTCTTCCTCTTACTGAAGCTGGGTAATAACGTAGTTCTTTCAAGAAAGCCCAGTGTCTTACTGTGAACGTTTAAAAAGTGGGGGATACTTGTACTTGAGCATTGCTGAGGGAAGAGATGTGAAAGGACCTCCCAGACACAAACCTCAGCAGATCCACCGGGAAAGGCACCTTCCTCAGCATGCAGAACACCAACTACCTCCTACCCCCTGAGAAACCCTCTCCTTCCTCTCGATCAGGACAACCCACAACACCTGAGAGTTACCCCAATTCCTCTGTTCTCCTGCTCCTAATAGGTAACCCATCAGCAAATCCTGTGAGCTCCATCTTCAAAATGGACCCAGAAGAGGTCTAACCACTCCATCCAAAGCCACCTGTCCGGTCCACGCTGCCTGAGTTCCTGGAAAAGCTTCATCATTGACCTGCTTTGCCATCTTCAACCCTCTGTAATCTGTTCTCAACACTGTAGCCAGTATGGCCCAGTGAAACAGCTTCTCATCGGGTTATAGCCCTGGAATAGCTTTCTGTCACCCTCTTTCACCTCTCTAAGCTCATGTCCTAAGCTGTCTCCTGTGGCCACAGGTCCTTCTTGCTGCTCCTGGAAATAACTGGAATTCTCCTGCCCCAGAGCCTTTCCACATGCTTTCCCTTCTGTGCAGAATGCTCTTGATGTGTTCTCACTCAACTTCGGAGAAGTCTGAATTGGAGTGAGAGGGACAGAAGATGAGGCTGTGTGTGTTGGGTGAGGCTGGTGGTCCAGAAGAAGGTTCTCTGCCAGCTCTCCGCCTGTGCCTCACTTGTCCTCAGCCAGGAACTTGCACACAGCCCTCACCTGTCACAACTCTCACCCAGGAGACCCACAGCCACCCCTGGAGCCCACCCTGTCCACACCCTGCTGCAGAATGCATTCAACACTCCTCTGGGACCCCTGTCAGTTTACCCAGACCTGGAACTCCCCTGTCTCCTGCAAAGCTCCCGGATTCCCCCTCTGCTTCCAAAATCACACTGGCGCAAGGCTTTCATGAGAAAGCTATAACGCTAACTAATGAAAGTTTCACACCTACTTTCTCTTTCTGTTGCCTTTCTCTCCACCTTCTTTCCTACCTGTGCAAATTGTAACATATCAGTGGAACATGAACATGCTCTGAGATCTGAATCTTTCATTGCAGCTTTCTGAGGACTCCTTATGTGATAAGCAACTAGTGTATCCTACAACAGGGTGTTTTACATCTATCCTCTATAGAATAGTACAGCCCAAATCACTACAATTTTACCTCACTCTTCATGAAGCAGAACACTTTTTCCTTTCTTCTTTTACTTAAATTCCAGTTAGTTCACATGCCATGGAATATTCGCTTCAGGGGTAGGATTTAGTGATTCCTCATCTGCATACAGTACCCGGTGCTCATCACAAGTGCCCTCTTTAATACCCCTCACCCATTTAACTCTTCCCCCCATGCCCCTGTCCTGCAGCAACACTCAGTTTGTTCTGCAAGGTTGAGTCTATTTCCTTGTATGCCTCTCTCATCATCCCTCAACTCTGTTCATCTATTTTCTTTCTGAAATTTCACATGTGTGAGACATAGGGTATTTGTCTTTCCTCACTGATTTTGCTTAGCTTAATACACTCTAGATCCACCCACATCCTTGCAAATGGTAAGATTTCATTCTTTTTGAAGCTGGGTCATATTCCATTATATATATATGTATCCCACATCTGCTTTATCCATTCATCAGTGCATGGACTTTGGGATTCTCTCCATAGTTTGGCTACTGTGATCATTGGTGCTATAAACATCATGGTGCATGTTCCCCCTTTTAATCTGCATTTTTGTATCCTTTGGGTAAATACCTAGGAGAGCAATTGCTGGATCATGTGGTTGTTCAATGTTTAACTTTTTGAGGAACCCCCACACTGTTTCCCAGACTGGCTGCATCACTTTGAATTGCCACCAACAGGATGGGAGGGTTCCCCTTTAAGCAGAACATTATCTGCTGGCAATTTCATAAGAGGAAACAAAACCTCTGGGAGATGCACCCAGGGTCAGGCAAGCAGTTGCAGAATTCACCCCAAGGCTCCTGACGCCAAGCCCCTTGAAGTCACCAGCATGCCACTATCCAAAAGTATTCCCAGACTCTCCTTCTGACTCCACCACCAAAGAAACTACAGAGAGAATATGCACCTCAAAATATCGAGATAATACATTTAGTAAAACTAGAAAGTCAAGCTCAACTTTTAAACAGGAACAGGCTGCTTTGGAATATTTTGAATTTTCCCTCCACCCTAATTTTAACTCTTCTGATGAATAAACTAATCAATGATGAAACATCATCTTTGTCAAATGACATCATCCAAGTCTGTATCAGATGAAAAAAAGCCACCTAACCCTAGATGCTGGCCACTCAACCATATCTTAGGCCCAATTGAATAAACACTGTTAGATGAAGGAACAAATTAGATGTTACAAACAGGCACAGAGTGAATCTCACCTTCCCTTTCTAGTAAAAGAGGGTTCTTAGGAAACAGATGGTTAAAATACATGTGTAAGCAATAAATGGACAGAGAAATTGTGATCCCCTGAAAAGTTCTACCAGCAGGGAAACTAAGTAATTCTTGCACCAAACCCAGAATGCTGACAGCTACTTCACTTTTACTTTGTGGCTCAACTAGAGAAAAGAGAAAAGGCCAGGAGGTTTTGGGATAATGAGAGGTTTTACCTCCAGCCCTGACATAGTTAGGACATTTTGCCAAACATACCTGAGCTTTCTCTGAACACTGGCGTCCTGTGACAAGCTGCCTCGCTGACTCCAATGCTGACGTTCAAAACCTCGGGTGTCTTGGAGCCAGAGCAAAGAAGTGCTGTCAGCTGGGGAGAAGAAGGCACCTCTGACCTAAAGCCTGCACACCTGCTTCGGTTTCTGGGTGAAGGGGCAACACATACTTGTTGTTTAGCAGTAATTATCTTCATTCTCAATAGACCAATGACCTTGCCTTTTCTGGAAAGCTGACTTTTCTAAATAAACCCTCAATTCGTCTATTCCCAATGCAACTAGAGTGGAACATTTATTTCTCACTTAAATAGAAAACACTATTATTGTCGACATTGCATGAATGAACTTTTAAATACATTTTAGAGAGTAAGGAAGAGACCTTTATTCAAACCCAAGTCAGGACAACTGTCTGGGAGACACAATCTTCACCAAGAAGGGAGTGCTCCGGGGAAGGAACATTTGGGGCAGGCTTATATATTTTGTTCTGTTTTGTTTTACATACAGAGTTACACACTACAATGAGGACCTTCTTAGATCCAGAAAGTGACAGATTCTTTCTTATGTTTTCAGTATGTACATGTCAGTATGACCTTAATCTTATGGGAGCCAAAGATGTTCTTTATTTTTTCTTATCTTTATGTTGGCATTTTTTGGTTATTGTTTTCTCCTGGAAGCAGATGTACAACATGTGCTTGGGGCAGAAATAGGGCCCATGCTTTCAGGTTTTTGCCCAGTCATTTTGAGCTGGTAAAATGTTAAAGGATAGCTTCCCTGGGAGCCCAGGATCAGGGCCCACAGATGATATAAGATAAAAATTTCTTTTATCATTATAATTACTCCTAAATGGAGGAATTTGAGACAAAAGCACCTTTCACAAGAGTACCAAGAAATCAAAATGATACCCACGAAAGGCTGCCTGCTCCATAGTCAGTACAGGTAACAGAAGTGTTCACAGTCTCTGGACTCCTGCCCTTCTCCTGCCCAAAGCTCTGAAGCACACAGACCACTTAAAATCAGAATTGTTTAACTGCTAGACACCTTAGAGATGTCTGGCACCATTCCCTTGGACTGCAGAATAAAACACAGTAGCTCGTTGTCACAAAATTATTTCAACATGAAGTGCCCCCTGGATGCCCTAAGTTCTTTCTCTGCAAATGTTGACTAATGTAAGTCACAGTCATACCATATAAACACTACGATGGCTGGGAAGTCGTCGTAGGTAAGGCAATATTTTAGCCATGTTTATAAGCATTGGCTCACGTTGTAGAAGAGGCTGAGCTGAGTGTTTTTAAACACTATCAGACCTGTTTTACAGCACCCTCTGAACATACCAGAGCCTGAATGGACTAAAAAAGATAGTTGGTTTCAGTGATTTTAATACCAGAAAAATATTATACTGTCTGTATTCCTTAGGATCTTTGAGTATCTTACCCAGAGGTCCTCCACTGAGATAATGATCTTAATGATCACCATGGGCAGATGTGAAAAGGCCCGCTGAATTCATTCCAGTTGTCCACATGACAAGAAAATCCTGATACTTGATAGGTTTCCAGATCGAGAAGACCAGAGATAAGAGGAAATAGTACCCTGTATGGAACAACAAGGGATTTGGAGTCAATTTGGGGATCCCACTTAGGTTTCTGACACTAAAATCCTCTGTGACTCATATCATCTGAGTCCCTTTCTAACCACCTGAAAATGTGCCTAAAAATATCTACACCCTAGTTTGAAGTTTAAGAGGCAGAATGCTACAAAGAGCCAGTATGATGTCTCTCAAGAACAGGTGCTCAGGAAGCCATAATTGCTATTGGGTCTATTTCTATTCCAGAAGAAAGAACACATGTTGAATCCATATTTCGAATAGATGACTCACCAGATGATTTTCAAACCTGAAGGAAGGCCAAGAAGTCACTATTGTGTCATAGTTCACTCAGAAATCATGTTGTTGGACTGGTGAGGATGATACGATAGCAACGTCATCACTAAGAGTGGGGAGCTTCTAATTTCCATACGGCCATGTTGACCCCCTTAGCTCAGATCCACCAGAAAGGGCAGCTGGGGAGGGGGCACCGTCATCACTATGAGTGGGGAGCTTCCCATTTCCATATGGCCATGTTGACCCCATTAGCTCAGGGCCACCAGAAAGGACAGCTGAGGGGGACCATAGGCCAAGGCTGCCAGGTGTGGCTGGGGCAGGCAGAACTCTGACTTAAGGCTCAACTCCTGTCTAGGTTATTATAATGCTCTTCACAAATAAAGTATCATTGTGTGTGAGCCCTCATGTAGAAAAGGTTCAGAATTTCCATTGAGATTCCCTCTCTGACCTTTAGGATATGTAGCAAAGTTCCATTTAATTTTAAACATTGAAGGACTTCTTGGTTTTCTTTTCGCTAAGACTGTGGCTCAATTCCCCTGTGGTCTAAGAATAGAATCTAGTTAATTTCAGGGTTTAATATTTGTAGCCTTGATTCGTGGCCCCACCTATCATCTATTTGGGTAAAGAGTCTATGACCACTTGAAAATAATGTATTCTGCACTTATTATGGAATGTTCCCTATATGTCAATTAGGTCACATTTGTTACCAATGTTTTGACTGCTTTTTCTGTCAGATATTGAGAAAGGTATATTAAAATCTTCAAACAATGCGGCTCTACTCAACGTTGCATTGGAGAATTTACCAGTGTTAGAAGGCAAGAAAAACAAAAAGTATAAGAATTGAGGGGATAATTGTGACTATTAACAGATAATACGATTGTGTACATAGAAAATCCAAACCAGTCTATAAATACCCTATTAAATTCAAAATGCAATTTATAAATTTGAGATGGAATGTGCTTCCCATTGGACAGTTTCTGAAAGAAAACGTAGAACCTGTCAATCTTGGGGTAGGACATAGGGTGCACTAACCATTTAAAAGAATTCAGTGGGACTTCATAAAAATGTGACATTTCTCCTTATCTTATGACCATATGAAAATGAAAAAGTGAACCGCAGGCTGGGAAGTAAAGATTTGCAATACACACACTGACAAAGACTTGTCAATAAAGAATTCCTGCTCATCAACCATAAAAAGTCTATTTATAAACAAATACTTCAGAAAAGATTGACTGATGGCCAATAAGAACAGGAAAGGATGCTCTGCAGTATTATTTTCAGGAACAGCAAGGCCTTTCCTAAAATGAAAACATACACACAAACCAGTATTCCCTAGATGGATGATGTCCTTATTTCTGAGGACAGCTTGAAGAACAGACTAGCATCAAAGTAAAGTGATGCAATTCCTGACACTCAGAGGATGGACAATTGACCTCAAACTACAGTACAATTTCTAGGCATCATTCGGTCCTCTGAAGGCAGACAACTACCACACCCCTTCCTACACCACACAGGTTGCTTCCCAACCCCTACCATAAAAGAAGAAGATGAGAAACAGATAGGACTAGTAGGAAATAGCAAAACTCACATGTGGGGATTATCCTGAAACACACTGATCACATAACTAGTGTAAGGAAGTGTAGGGAACTGACAAGGACAGAGACTCAAGAAGTACTTCTTTGGGAAATGCTGTCTGAAATCGTCACACCTTGATACCAGCTAATGAGGGCTCTGACCATACCCTAGGGTTTGCTCACAAGGGTCTGCAACACCATCGCTGAGGACTTCAAGACCTCAAAGCTTGCCTGATTGACTATTGGACTAAGAGATTCCCATGTTCTGAAAACAGATACCAACTCATTGAAAGGTTCACCTGGGCTCTCTCGGAGGCCCTACAAGAAGCTGAACCATTCACTGAAAATCAATTACACACACACACACACACACACACACACACACACACACACACATCTGGCATTTCACCAATTACTTAAACATTCAAGGTTCTTCCTACCTTTTCTTTTTCACATTGATATTTATACTCACATGAAATGTCATCATTTCTAATGAACACTGATGTCAAAATAGAGATCCATTGACACAATATTCACAAAATGGAACTTCCCTACTGTAATTTTCAATATAGCATTTTTTAAAGATCATACATATTTTAGATTTTTGGTAACTTTTACAGGAGAAGATCAGCATTGAAAAACTCTGAATACTTGACAATGAGTTTTAAGCCTAGAGAACAAAAATTGTCCGATTTCATAGATAATAAGGAACCAAAGGGAAAGCATGGAAGCTGTAGTCGAATAATTTTACACATATGTATCCTCTCTTATTCTACTACTGAGGGGCGTGTTTTATTACCACTATGCATGCATCAATTGTCTTCCACGTGCACCTGCACAGGTATAATGAATTACTACAGTAGAATGAAATGTCTGGGAACTACTTGGCGGCATCTATAATGAACAATGAAATTTCGATCTTATATTTGGTGAACTTCCACTGTCTGTCCCTTTAGACAATGGACCCTAAACAGAAGGGGGAATGAACCACGAGCGACTATGGACTCTGGGAAACAAACTGAGGGCTTCAGAGGGGAGAGGGGTGGGGGATTGGGATGGGCCAGTGATGGGTATTAAGGAAGGTACATATTGCATGGAGCACTAGGTGTTATATGCAAATAATTAATCACGGAAC
The DNA here is from genome assembly GCF_024610735.1 of Ursus americanus. NCBI lineage: Eukaryota > Metazoa > Chordata > Mammalia > Carnivora > Ursidae > Ursus > Ursus americanus. Next base: position 4,886,767 of record NW_028273621.1, read on the forward strand.
ACTACATCAAAAACTAAGGAAATACTCTATAGTGACTAACATATCATAATAAAAAATTATTATTAGAAAAAATTAAAGGTAAAAAAAAACCAATACAGCTTTTCTGTTTCAAGAACAATCACAATTGAGAAAAAACTAACTTCCAATCCCTAAAGCAAAACACAGACCAAGTTCCATTTCACTCCCCTTTATTCACATTCTCTGTGGGTTCTAAGCTATTTCCCTACCTCCTTTCCTGCTGAGCAGGGAGCCTCGACTCGATCCCAGAACCCTGGGATCATAACCTGAGCCAAAGGCACATGCTTAACTGGCTGAGCCAGCCAGGAGCCCCAGCTCCATGTTTTTCTTAAGCAAAAGGACACTTTCTCACAATGCCTTCACATGACTTCACATGGTACCAGAGACCTGCATTTGCTTCTTGGAGGTTGCAGATGAAGGCAATTGCAATCTCTTACAGTGGTTTATCAAATACAGTGACCTGCCTGGTGACAGTGAAACACTTATGAGCCCACGAGAGGGTGCTGTGACACTCAGCTGTGGCTGGGCTGGCACAGAGAACCAAATCCATTTCCCTGCCTGATGTCTGTGAGGAACAGATGCCCCCACTGTGAATGAGACCCTGTCACTGAGCTGTCCAGAGATGGCCATCCTCACGGAGGATGAGGATAAAGGACAATGCCTGAGGAGACCTCATCTGTCTCTTTTATCTTTTCATATTTTCGACAGTGGACAAATCACTGCCTAGGAGTCCACAACTACCTTAGTCTCATCTGTGAATGGCCAAGAGGTTTTACAAAACACTTCAGATTTTGACCTCACAAATGCCTACAACCACTTACCATAGGGATTCAACATTAAGCAAAGATACTGTTCATTGGAAGAGAGGTCCTGCCCACTGTTGTTTCTCACTTGTATGCTCATCTTCCTTACCTCATGGTAACATAACCACGTTGATTCCTGCTGCCGTGTTCAGGAAGGCTGATGTGACTTGTAGGGCATTACTCTGACATCGTTCTTTCTTAGCAATAAGATGTGGACATTTCCCTAGTCCTACACACCCAAAGTTGAATCGGAATCAGGATTGAGGAGGCTGATGAGAGTTGAAGGTGTTTTCCTGTACAGGGTGGTTTATTACCAATAAGGATGGGTCAGAGTCCTCGAAATTCCAGAACCTTTTCATTAATGCTTCCTGCTCATGAAAGATGATGTACATTGGTCTTTCCCTGTATAGTGTGGTGACTCAGAGAAAAGTGCTTAGCCCTTTCGTCAGACTTCCACGACCACCTTGGGGCTGGCTTCCATATTCAGAAAGGATGATGTTAGGGCTAAGAGGGTTCCTGTACACTGTTATTTCTTACAGATAAGTGTATGGCATTTTTGTTACATTGAGAGAACCACTTAGCGCGGGCTTGCCGGCCTCCTGGGGACGAACCCTAACCCTAGGTCGGCCCCCGATGGGCCTCTCCCAAGGGGCCTGGCACCACAACGCCGGGGATTGGGGATCCCCGAGCCCAGCGCCGGAGTCACCCTGCCGCCCCGCAGCAACCCGGGTTGCTAGGGGGGCCGCCAGTCTTTCAGGGCGAGAGAAGGGGCAGGGCCCTCCAAGCCCCCGGCGACTTTTGAAGTCCCCCCGCACCAAAATGCTTGGGTCCACACTCCCTCTCGCCAGTGCCCTCACCTCGGCCTGCCCCTACGCCTGCCGCAGAGCTGGGGGAACAGGCCTGCTGCACTCCTGGGGGCTAACGCTTACCCTAGGTCGGCCCCTGAGGTGCCCCTCCCAAGGAGCCTGGCACCTCAATGCCGGGGATTTGGGACCCCCAGCCCCAGTGCTGTACTCACTCTGCCACCCCCAAGCTCGCAGGGCGCTAGGGTCGTTGCCAGTCATTCAGGAAGTGAGAACGGGCAGGGCCCTCCGATCTGCCTGCGACCTTCAAAGGCCCCCCATGCAAAAACTCTGGCTCCCACCCTCCTGCTCGCCAGCACCCTAACCTCGGCCCACCCCTAAGCTCGCTGCAGAGCTGGCGGATCAGGCCTGCTGGCTTCCTGGGGGCTAACCCTATCCCTTGGTCGCCCTCAAATGGCCCCTCCCAAGTGGCCTGGCGCCACATGCCAGGGATTGTGGACCCCCAAGTCCCAGTGCCGGACGCACCCTGCCACCCCACCACCACGTGGGGCACTAGGGGCGTCGCCAGTCCTTCAGGGCAACAGAACGGGCAGGACCCTCCGAGTCACCTGTGACCTTTGAAGGCACCCCGAGCCAAAGCCAAAATGCTCTGGCCCACGCTCCCGCTCTCCAGTGCCCTCACCTCGGCCTGCCCCTCCACTCGCCCCACAGCTGGTGGATCAAGCCTGCCAGCCTCCTGTGCACTAACCCTAACCCTAGGTCGGCGCCGAAGAGGCCGGGTACCGCAACGCCAGGGATGGGGTGCCCCCGAGCCCCTGTGCCGGACTCAACTTGCCACCACCCAGCCACCCAGTCCGCTAGGGGCGCCGTGCGTCATTCAGGGCAGGAGAATGGGCAGGGCCCTCCGAGCCTTCTGTGACCTTTGAAGCCCCCCATGCCAAAACGCTTGGGCCCACGCTCCTTCTCGCCAGCGCCCTCATCTCGGCCTGCCCCTCCACTCCCCTGACAGCGGGCGGATCGGGCCTGCCGGCCTCCTGTGGGCTAACACTATCACTAGGGCGGCCCCCGAGGGGCCCCTCCCAAGGGGCCTGGCGCCGCAAAGCCGGGGATTTGGGACCACAGAGCCCCAGCGTTAGACTCAACCTGCCGCCCTGCCACTACCCGGGCCGCTAGGGGCGCCGCCGCTCATTCAGGGTGGAAGAATGGGAAGGGACTTTCGAGCCCCCGGCCACCTTTGAAGGACCCCCACGCCAAAACGCTTGGGCACACGCTCCCGCTCTCCAGCGCCCACACCTCGGCCTGCCCCTCCGCTCGCTGCACAGCCGGCGGATCGGGCCTCTGGCCCCCTGGGGGCTAACCCTAAACCTAGGTCGGCCCTCGAGGGGCTCATCCGATGGGGCCTGGCGCCACGTCTCTCATTGCTGAACCCCGAGCTGCAGCGCTGGACTCACTGTGCTGCCCCACCAACACCCGGGCCGCTAGCGGCGCCGCCGGTCATTCAGGGCATGAGAACGGGCAGGGCCCTCCAAGCCCCAGGCGACCTTCAAAGGTACCTCCGCCAAAATGTTTCAGCCCACACTCCCGCTCGCCAGCGCCCTCACCTCGGCCCGTCCCTCCACTCGCCACACAACTGGCGGATCGGGCCTGCCGGCCTCCTGGGGGCTAATCCTAATCCTAGGTCAGCTCCCGAGGAGCCCCTCCCAAGGGGCCTAGAGCCGCAACGCCGGGGATTGGGGACCCCTGAGCCCCAGTGTCAGACTCACCCTGCCGGACCGCCGCCACCCGGGCCACTATGGGCGCCACTGGTCACTCAGGGCGGGAGAACGGGCAGGGCCCTCTGAGCCCCTGGCAACTTTCGAAGGTCCCCTGCACCAAAACGCTTGGGCCCGGGCTCACTCTCTCCAGCGCCCTCACATCGGCCCGTCCCTCCGTTCGCCACACAGCTGGCGGATCGGGCCTACCAGCCTCCTGGGGGTTAACCCTAAGCCTAGGTCGGCCCCGGAGGGGCACCTCCCAAGGGGCCTGGCGCCACAACACCGGGGATTGGGGACCCCAGAGCCCCAGCGTTGGACTCAACCTGCCACCCCGCCGCCACCCGGGCCAGTAGGGGCGCCACCGGTCATTCAGGGCGGAGGAACGTGAAGGGCCCTCCGAGCCACCAGAGACCTTCAAAGGCCCCCCGCGCCAAAACGCTTGGGCCCACGCTCCCGCTAGTCAGTGCCCTCACTTCGGCCCGCCCCTCTGCTCGCCGCACAGCCGGCAGATCGGGCCTGCCGGCTTCCTGGGGGCTAACTCTAACCCTAGGTCAGCCCCCGAGTGGTCCATTCCAAGGAGCCTGGCGGCGCAACACCGGGGATTGCGAACCCCCCAGCCCCAGCGCTGGACTCCTCCTGCCGCCCTGCCGCCACCCGGCTGCTAGGGGCGCCACAGGATATTCAGTGCGGGAGAAGGGACAGGGCCCTCCGAGTCCCTGTCATCCTTCGAAGGCCCACCAAGCCAAAACGCTTGGGCCCACGCTCCGGCTCACCAGCGCCTTCACCTCTGCGCCCCTCCGCTCGCCGCACAACTGGCGGATCGGGCCTGCTGGCCTCCTGGGGGCTGACACTAACCCTAGGTCGCCCTCCGAGGGGCCCCTCCCAAGGGGTCTGGCATGGCAAAGCCGGAGATTGGGACCCCCGAGCCCCAGCCAGGACTCACCTTGCTGTCCCGCCACCACCCGGACCGCTAGGGGCACCGCCGGTCATTCAGAGCGGGAGAACAAGCGGGGCTCTCCTAGCCCACGATGACATTCGAAGGAGCCCCGTGCCAAAATGCTTGGGCCCACGGTCCCATTTGCCAGTGCCCTCACTTCGGCCCGCCCTTCCCCTCGCCCCACACCTGGCGGATCGGGCCTGCCGGCCTCCTGGGGGCTAACCCTAACCCTAGGTTGGCCCCGGAGGGGCTCGTACGATGGGGCCTGGCGCCACAACGTGTCTGATTGCTGACCCCCGAGCCGCAGCACCAGACTCACCTTGCCGCCCCGCCAACACCCAGGCCTCTAGCGGCGCCACTGATCATTCAGGGTGTGAGAACAGGCAGGGCCTTCTAAGCCCCGGATGACCTTCGAAGGCACCCCGCGCCAAACCGCTTGGGCCCACGATCACGCTTGCCTGTGCCCTCAGCTCGGCCTGCCCCTCCACTCGCTGCACAGATGGCGGATTGGGGCTGCCTGCCTCCAGGGGGCTAACCCTAACCCTAGGTTGGCCCCCAAGGAGCCCCTCCCAAGGGGCCTGGCCTCGCAACGCAGGGATTGCGAACCCCTGAACCCGAGCTCCGAACACACCGTGCCGCCCCGCCGCCACCCGGCCCACTAGGGGCGCCGCCGGTCATTCAAGGCGGGAGAATGGGTAGGTCCCTCCGAGCCCCCGGCGAACTTCAAAGGCTCCCCGCGCCAAAACGCTTGGGCCCACGCTCCCGCTCACCAACGCTTCACCTCGGCCCACCCCTCCGATCGGCACGCAGCCAGGGGATCAGGCCTGCCAGCATATTTGGGGCTAACCCTAACACTATGTCGGCCCCCGAGGGGCCCTTCCCAAGGGGCCAGGCCAAAAACGTCAGGGATTCAGACCCCCGAGCCCCAGCGCCGGACTCACCCTGCGGCTCAACTGCCACCCGAGCTGCTAGGGGCTCCGCCGGTCATTCAGGGTGGGAGAACGGGCAGGGCCCTCCAAGTCCCCAGCGACTTTTGAATGCACCCCGCGCCAAAACCCTTTGGCCCATGCTCCCGCTCGCCAGCACCATTACGTCGGCCCGCCCCTCTGCTCACCTCACAGCTGCTGGATCAGAACTGCCGGCCTCCTGGGGGCTCACCCTTACCCTAGGACGGGCCCGGAGCTGCCCCTCCCAACGGGCCTGGCGCCGCAACGCCGGGGATTGGGGACCCCCGAGCCCCAGCGCCGGACTCACCCTGCCGCCCCACTGACACCCGGTCCGCTAGGGGTGCCACTGGTCATTCAGGGCGGGAGAACGGACAGGGCCCTCCGAGCCCGCGGCGACATTCGAAGGCCTCCCCATCCAAAACGCTTGAGCCCACGCTCCCGCCCCTCAGCGCCCTCACCTCAGCCCGCCCCTCCGCTTGCCGGAGAGCTGGCGGATGAAGCCTGCCCTCCTCCTGGGGGCTACCAATATGCCCTAGGTGGGCCCCTGAGGGGCCTGTCCGAAGGGGCCTGGCACCGCAATGCCTGGGATTGGGGACCCCCGAGCCCCACCGCCGGACTCACCGTGTCACCCCGCCGCCACCCGGGCTGCTAGGGGCGCCGCCGGTCATTCAGGGAGCGAGAACGGGCAGGGCCCTCCGATCCCCTGGTGATCTTCGAAGGCAACCTGCGCCAAAATGCTTGGGTCCACGCTCTCACTCACCAATGCCCTCACCTCAGCCCACCCCTCCGCTCCCTGCACAGCTGGCAGATCGGGCCTAACAGGCTCTTGGGGGATAACCCTAACCCTAGGTCGACCCCCGAGGGAATCTCCCAAGGGGCCTGGCTGCCCAACGCCAGGGATTGGGACCCCCAAGCCCCAGCGCTGGACTCACACGGCCGCCGCGACGCCACCGGGCTGCTAGGGGTGCCGCTGGTCATTCAGGGTGGCAGAACGGGCAAGCCCTTCCGAGCCACCTGCGACCTTCGAAGGACCCCCGCACCAAAACGCTTGGGTCCACGCTCCCGCTCGCCAGCGCCCTCACCTCGGCCCGCCCCTCCACTCGTCACACAGCCGGTGGATCGGGCCTGCCGGCCTCCTGGGTGCTAACCCTAACTCTTGGTCGACCCCCGATGGGCCCCTCCCAAGGGGCCTGGTGCCACAATACAGGGATTGGGGACACGGAGCCCCAGAGCCAAACTCACGCTGCTGCCCCGCCATCCTCCGGGCCACTAGGGGTGCCACAGCTCATTCAGAGCGGGAGAACTTGTAGGGCCCTCCGAGCCCCTGGCAAACTTCGAAGGCCCCCCGCGCCAAAACGCTTGGGACTATGCTCCCGCTCTCCAGCGCCTGCCCCTCGGCCCGCCCCTCCGCTTGCCACACAGCTGGCGGATTGTGCCTGCCAGCCTCCTGGGGGCTAACCCTAACCCTAGGTCGGACCCGAGGGGCCCCTCCCAAGGGGCTTGGCGCCTCAATGTCGGGGATTGGGGACCCCCGAGCCCCAGGGCCCAACTCAACCTACCGCCCCTCCGCCACCCGGGCTGCTTGGGGCGGCGCCGGTCATTCAGGGCGGGAGAATGGGCAGGGCCCTCCGAGCCCTGGGCGACCTTCAAAGGCCATCTGCGCCAAAACGCTTGGGCCTACGCTCCTGTTCGCCACCGCCGTCACCTCGGCTAGCCCCTCCGCTCACCGCACATACGGCAGATCGGGCCTGCTGGCATCCTTTAGGCTAACCCTACCCTAGGTCGGCCCCCGAGGGACCACTCCCAAGTGCCTGGCGCCGCCATGCCGGGGATTGGGGACCCGCGAGCACTTGCTGCGGGCTCACCCTGCTGCCCCTCCACGACCCAGCCTGCTAGGAGCAATGTCCTCATGGGTCGGGAGAATGGGCAGGGCCCTCCGAGCCCCCGGCGAATGTCCAAGGCCTCCTGCACCAAAACGCTTGGGCCAACGCTACCACTCACCAGCGCCCTCACTTCGGCCCGTCCCTCCACTCTCTGCACAGCTGGCGGATCGGGCCTGCCATTCTCCTGGGGGCTAACCCGAACCCTAGGTCGGTCTCAGAGGGGACCGTCCCAAGGGGTCTGGCACTGCCACGCCGGGGATTGGGGACCCCCGAGCCACAACACCAGATGCACCCTGCCACTCCGCCGCCACCCGGGCCGCTAGGGGCGCCGCCGGTCATTCCGGGCTGGAGAACATGCAGAGCCTTCTGAGCCACCCTCGAACTTCGAAGGCCCCTGTGCCAAAACGCCTAGGACCACGCTCCCGCTCGCCAGAGCCCTCACCTTGGCCCACCACTCCATAATCCGCTCAGCCGGTGGCTGGGGCCTGCCGTCCTCCTTTGGGCTAACCCTAACCCTAGGTCGGCTCACGAGGGGCCCCTCCCAAGGGGCCTGGTGCTGCCACGCCAGGGATTGGGGACCCCCAAGCACCAGGGCCGAACTCACCCTGCCGCCCCACTGCGACCCGGCCCGCTAGGGGCGCCTTCCTCATTCAGGGTGGGATATCGGGCAGGGCCCTCCGAGCCCCCGGCAACCTTCGAAGGCCCCCCGTGCCAAAACGATTGGGCCCAAGCTCCCGTACGCCAGTGCCCTCACCTCGGCCCATCCTCCGCTCGTCACACAGCTGGCGGAAAGGGCCTGCCGGCCTCCTGGGGGCTAACCCTAAACCTAGCTTGGCCCCCAAGGGGCCCCTCCCAAGGTGCCTGGCGCCACCACGCCTGGGATTGGGGTCCCCCAAGCCCCCTCGCCTGACTCACCCTGCCGCCCCGCCGCCACCCGGGCCGCTAGGGGCGCCGCCGTTCATTCAGGGCGTTAGAACAGGCAGGGCTCTCCGAGCCCCCGGCAATCTTCGAAACCCTCTCGCCAAAACGCTTGGGCCCACGCTCCCACTCGCCAGTGCATTCACGTCGACCCGTCCTTCGGCTCACAGTACAGCCTACGGATAGGTCCTGCCGGCCTCCTGGAGCTAACACAAACCCTACGTCGGTGCCCGAGGGGCCCCTCCCAAGGGGCCTGGCTCTGCCATGCTGGGGCTCGGGGACCCCCGAGCCCTGGCGGCAGTCTCACCCTGCCACCGCGCCGTGACCTGGCACACTCGGGGCGCTGTCCTCATTCAGGTGGGAGAACGGGCAGGGCCCTCAGAGCCCCGGGCGACATTTGAAGTCCCCCGCACCAAAACGCTTGGGCCCACGGTCCAGCTCGCCAGCGCCCTCACCTAGGCCAGCCCCTCCGCACACCGCACATGTGGCGGATCGGGCCTGCCAGCTTCCTGGGGGCTAACCCAAACCCTACATCAGCCCCCGAGGGGCCCCTCCCAATGGGCCTGGCGCCACCACGCCGGGGATTGGGGACCCCAGATCCCCAGCTCTGGAGCCGCCCTACCGCCCTGCCTCCACCCGGGCCGTTAGGGGCGCTGCCAGTCATTCAGGGCGGGAGAACGGGCAGGGCCCTCCGAGCCCCCGGCGACCTTCGAAGGCCACCCTTGCCAAAATACTTGGGCCCATGCTCCCACTCGCCAACGCCCTCACCTCGGCCCGCCCCTCCACTCGCCGCACAGCCAGCGGATCGGGCCTGCCGGCCTCCTGGGGGCTAACCCTAAACCTAAGTCAGCCCCCGAGGGGCCTCTCCCAAGGTGCCTGGCGCCACAACGCCGGGGTTTCATGTCACCCGAGCCCCATTGCCAGACTCACCCTCCCGCCCCGCTGCCACCCGGGCCACTAGGGTCCCCGCCGGTCATTAAGGGCAGGAGAACGGGCAGGGCCCTCCGAGCCAATGGCGACCTTCGAAGGCCCCCGTGCGAAAACACTCAGGCCCACGCTCCCGCTCGCCAGAACCCTCACTCCAGCCCGCCACATCACTCGCCATACAGCGGGCAGATCGGGGCTGCTGGCCTCCGGGGGGATAACTCTAAGCCTAGGTCGGCACCCAAGGGGCCCCTCCCAAGGGGCCTGGCACCGCCATGCCGGGGATTGGGGACTCCCGAGCCCCAGCGCCGGACTCACCCTACCGCCTCACTGCGACCCGGCCCGCTAGGGGCAACGTCCTCATTCAGGGCGGGAGATCGGGCAGGGCCCTCCGAGTCCCCGGCGACCTTTGAACCCCCCCCCACGCCAAAACGCTTGGGCCCACGCTCCCGCTCGCCAGCAATCTCACCTCCGCCCGACCATCCACTCGCTGCACAGCTGGCAGATCCAGCCTGCTGGCCTCCTGGAGGCTAACCCAAACCCTAAGTCAGGCCCGAGGGGCCCTTCCCAAGGGGTCTGGTGCCGAAACGCCAGGGATTGGGGATTCCCAAGCCCCAGCACTGGACTCACCCTGCCGCCCCTCTGCAACCCGAGCCGCTAGGTGCACCGTCGGGCTTTCAGCGCAGTAGAACCGGAAGTGCGCTCTGAACCCCCGGTGACTTTCGAATGCCCCCACGCCAAAACGCTTGGGCCCACGCTCCCGCTCTACAGTGCCCTCACCTCGGCCTGCCCCACTGCTCGCTACACAGCTGGCGGATCAGGTCTGCCGGCCTCTTGGGGGCTAACACTAACGCTGGTTCGGACCCCGAGGGCCCTTCCCAAGGGGCCTGGCGCCCCAACGCCGAGTATTGGGGACCCCCGTGCCCCAGAGCTGGACTTACCATGCCGCCCCACCGCAACCCGGGCCACTAGGGGCATCGCCGGTCATTCAGGTTGGGAGAACGGGCAAGGCCTTCCGAGCCCCCAGGGACTTTCGAAGGCCCCCCCCCGCGCCAAAAGGCTTTGCCCACACCCCCGTACGCCAGCGCCCTCACCTCGGCGCGCTGCTCTGCTCACAGCACAGCCAGCGAATGAGGCCTGCCAGGTTCCTGGGGGCTAACCCTAAACCTAGGTCGGCCCCCAATGGGCCCCTCCCAAGGAGCCTGGAGCTGCAAGGCCTGAGATTGTGGACCCCCAAGTCCCAGCGCCTGACGCACGCTGCCGCCCCGCCCCACACGGGCCGCTAGGGGCGCCGCCATTCATTCAGGTTGGGAGAAAGGGCAGGGCCCTCCGAACCCCCGCCGACCTTCGAAGGCGCCCGGAACCAAAACCCTTGGGCCCTGGCTCACGTTCACCAGCACCCTCTCCTTGGCCCAAATCTCCGCTCGATGCACAGGTGGTGTATCGAGCCTGCGGGGCTCCTGGGGGCCAACCCTAACCATAGGTTGGCCCCCGAGGGGCCCTTCCCAAGGGTCCTGGCGACTCAATGCTGCGGAGGGGGACCCGTGCCCAAGTGCCGGACTCACCCTGCTGCCCTTCAGCCACCCAAGCCGCTAGAGGACCACCGGTCAATCAGGACAGGAGAAGGGGCAGGGACCTCCAATCCCCCGCTGACTTTTGAAGGCGCCCCGCGCAAAAACCTTGGCTCCCATGCTCCTGCTCCCAGCGCCCTCACCTCGGCCCGCCCCTCCACTTGATTCAGAGCCGGTGGATAGGGCCTGCCAAGCTCCTGGGGCTAACCAAAACCCTAGGTCGGCCCCGTGGGGCACATCCCAAGGGGCCTGGCTCTGCAATGCTGGGGATTGGTGACTCAGAGCCCCAGAACCCGACTCACCCTGCCGCACTGTCCCCACCCGGGCCGCTAGGGGCGCCACCGGTCATTCAGGGCGGGAGGATGGACAGGGCCCTGGAGAAACCAGCGACTTTTGAAGCCTCCCACCAAAATGCAGGGGCCCAGGCTCCGGCTCGCCAGAGCCTTTACCTCGGCCCGCGCACCTCTCGCCGCCCAGCCAGAGGATTGGGCCTGCCGCCTCCTGAGTGCTAACTCTAACCCTAGGTCGGCCCCCTACGAGCCCCTCCCAAGGGGCCTGGCCCCGCAACGCTGCGGATTGGGGATCCCCGAGCCACAGCGCAGGACTCCCCCTGGCGCCCCACCGCCAACGGAGCCGCTAAGGGCGCCACTGGTTATTCAGGGCAGGAGAACAGGCAGGGCCCTTCGAGCCATGGCAACATTCGAAGGCCCAGGGCCTGCCGGCCTCCTGGGAGCTAACCCTAACCATAGGTCGGCCCCCGAGGGGCCCTTCCCAAGGGGCCTGGCATCGCAACGCCGGGGATTGGGGACCCCCAAGACCCAGTGCCAGATGCACCCTGGCGCCCCGCCTCACACGGGCCGCTAGGGGCGCCGCCATTCATTCAGGGTGGGAGAACTGCCAGGGCCCTCCGAACCCCCACCGACCTTCGAAGGCGCCCTGAACCGAAACGCTTGGGCCCAGGCTCATGTTCACCAGCACCCTCACCTCGGCCCAACTCTCCGCTCGACGCACAGGTGGTGTATCGGGCCTGCCGGCCGCCTGGGGTTAACCCTAAGGGTAGGTCGGCCCCCCGAGGGGCCCTTCCCAAGTGGCCTGGCGCCACAACGCCGGGGATGGGGACCCCGAGCCCAAGTGCTGGACTCACCCTCCTGCCCTTCAGCCACCCGAGCCGCTAGGGGCCCCGCCGGTCATTCAGAGTGGGAGAACGGGCAGGTCCCTCTGCGGCCCTGCCGACCTTCGACGGCCCCCCGCACTAAAAAGCTTGGGCTCATGCTCAGTCTCGCCAGTGCCCTCACCTCGTCCCAACCCTCCGCGTGCCGCACAGCCGCTGATTGGGTCCACTGACCTCCTGGGGGCTAACCATAACCCTAGATCGATCCCCAAAGGTCCACTCCCAAGGGGCTTGGCGCAGCAATGCCGGGGATTGGGGACCCCGAACCTCAGCACCTGACTCACCCTGCCGCCCAGCCACCACCCGGGGGCTTGGGGTGCTGCCGATCATTCAGGGCGGGAGAACAGGCAGGGCCCTCGGAGACACGGCGACCTTCGAAGGCCCCCCAGCGCAAAAACGGCAGACCCACCCTTCCACTCAGCAGCGCCCTCACCTCCGTCCGCCACTGCACTCTCCACACAGCTGGCGAATAGGGCCTGCCGGCCTCCTGGGAGCTAAACCGTACCCTAGGTTGCCCCCGAGGGGCCTCTCCCAAGGGGCCTGGCGCCGCATCGCCGGGGATTGGGGACCCCCAAGCCCCAGCGCCGGATGCACCCTGTTGCCCCTCCCCACTCGGGCCGCTAGGGGCGCCGCCGTTCATTCAAGGTGGGAGAAGGGGCAGGGCCCTCCGAACCCCCGCCTATGCTCCAAGGCGCCCCGAATCAAAACGCTTGGGCCCACGCTCACTTTCACCAGCACCCTCAACTCGGCCCGCACCTCTGCTCCTCACACAGCTGGCGACTAGGGCCTGCTGGCCTCCTGGGAGCTAACCCTAACCCTAGGACGGCCCCTGAGGATCCCTTCCTAAGGGGCCTGGCGCTGCAATGCCGGGGATTGTGGACCCCCAAGTCCCAGTGCCAGACGCACGCTGCCGCCCCGCCCCACACGGGCCGCTAGGGGCGCCGCCATTCATTCAGGTTGGGAGAGCGGGCAGGGCCCTCCGAACCCCCGCCGACCTTCGAAGGCGCCCGGAACCAAAACCCTTGGGCCCTGGCTCACGTTCACCAGCACCCTCTCCTTGGCCCAACTCTCCGCTCGATGCACAGGTGGTGTATCGAGCCTGCGGGGCTCCTGGGGGCCAACCCTAACCATAGGTTGGCCCCCGAGGGGCCCTTCCCAAGGGTCCTGGTGACTCAATGCTGGGGAGGGGGACCCCGTGCCCAAGTGCCGGACTCACCCTGCTGCCCTTCAGCCACCCAAGCCGCTAGGGGACCACCGGTCAATCAGGACAGGAGAAGGGGCAGGGACCTCCAAGCCCCCGCTGACTTTTGAAGGCCCCCCGCGCAAAAACCTTGGCTCCCATGCTCCTGCTCCCAGCGCCCTCACCTCGGCCCGCCCCTCCACTTGATTCAGAGCCGGTGGATAGGGCCTGCCAAGCTCCTGGGGCTAACCAAAACCCCAGGTTGGCCCCGTGGGGCACATCCCAAGGGGCCTGGCTCTGCAACGCTGGGGATTCGTGACTCAGAGCCCCAGAACCCGACTCACCCTGCCCCACTGTCGCCACCCAGACCGATGGGGCGCCGCCGGTCATTCAGGGCAGGAGAACTGACAGGGCCCTGGAGAAACCAGGGACTTTTGAAGCCTCCCGGCAAAATATAGGGGCCCACGCTCCCGCTCCCAGAGCCGTTACCTTGGCCCGCGCACCTCTCGCTGCCCAGCCAGAGGATTGGGCCTGCCGCCTCCTGAGTGCTAACTCTAACCCTAGGTCGGCCCCCTACGAGCCCCTCCCAAGGGGCCTGGCCCCGCAACGCTGGGGATTGGGGATCCCCGAGCCGCAGCGCGGGACTCCCCGTGCCGCCCCACCGCCAAAGGAGCTGCTAAGGGCGCCGCTGGTTATTCAGGGCAGGAGAACAGGCAGGGCCCTTCGAGCCATGGCAACATTCGAAGGCCCAGGGCCTGCCGGCCTCCTGGGAGCTAACCCTAACCATAGGTCAGCCCCCGAGGGGCACTTCCCAAGTGGCCTAGCGCCACAACGCCGGGGATGGGGACCCCGAGCCCAAGTGCTGGACTCACCCTGCTCCCCTTCAGCCACCCGAGCCGCTAGGGGCCCCGCCGGTCATTCAGAGCGGGAGAATGGGCAGGTCTCTCCGAGGCCTCGCTGAGCTTCGAAAGCCCCCGCACTAAAAAGCGTGGGCTCATGCTCAGTCTCGCCAGTGCCCTCACCTCATCCCAACCCTCCGCGTAACGCTCAGCCTCTGATCGTGTCCACCTGCCTCCTGGGGGCTAACTATATCCCTAGATCGATCCCCAAAGGACCACTCCCAAGGGCCTTGGCGCAGCAACGCCGGGATTGGGGACCCCGAACCTCAGCACCTGACTCACCCTGCCGCCCAGCCGTCACCCGGGGGCTTTGGGTGTTGCCGATCATTCAGGGCGGGAGAACAGGCAGGGCCCTCCGAGACATGGTGACCTCCGGAGGCCCCCCCGTGCAAAAACGGCAGACCCACCCTCCCACTCACCAGCGCCCTCACCTCCATCCACCACTCCACTCTCCACACAGCTGGGAATAGGGCCTGCCGGCCTCCTGGGGGCTAAACCTAACCCTAGGTTGCCCCCGAGCGGCCTCTCCCAAGGGGCCTGGCGCGGCATCGCTGGGGATTGGGGACCCCCAAGCCCCAGTGCCGGATGCACCCTGTCGCCCCTCCCCTCACGGGCTGCAGGGGCGCTGCCATTCATTCAGGGTGGGAGAAGGGGCACGGCCATCCGAACCCCCGCCTATGCTCGAAGTCGCCCCGAATCAAAACACTTGGGCCCACGCTCATGTTCACCAGCACCCTCAACTCGGCCCGCACCTCCGCTCCTCGCACAGCCGGCGACTCGGGCCTGCCAGCCTCCTGGGCGCTAACCCTAACCCTAGGACGGCCCCCGAGGGGCCCTTCCCAAGGGTCCTGGTGACACAATGCTGGGGATGGGGACCCCGTGCCCAAGTGCCAGACTCACCCTGCTGCCCTTCAGCCACCCAAGTCGCTAGGGGACCACCGGTCCATCAGGACAGGAGAACGGGCAGGGACCTCCGAGACACGGTGACCTTCGAAGCCCCCCCCCCGCGCAAAAATGGCAGACCCACCCTCCCACTCACCAGCGCCCTCACCTCCGTCCGCCACCCCACTCTCCACACAGCTGGCGAATAGGGCCTGCCGGCCTCCTGGGGGCTAAACCTAACCCTAGGTTGCCCCCGAGGGGCCTCTCCCAAGGGGAAGGGCGCCCCATCGCCGGGGATTGGGGACCCCCAAGCCCCAGCACAGGATGCACCCTGTCGCCCCTCCCCACCCGGGCTGCTGGGGGCGCCGCTGTTCATTCAGGGTGGGAGAAAGGGCAGGGCCCTCCGAACCCCCCCCCATGCTCCAAGGCGCCCCGAATCAAAATGCTTGGGCCCACGCTCACGTTCACCAGCACCCTCAACTCGGCCCGCACCTCCACTCCTTGCACAGCCGGCGGATCGGGCCTGCCGGCCTCCTGGGCGCTAACCCTAACCCTAGGACGGCCCCGAGGGTCTCTTCCTAAGGGGCCTGGCGCCGCAACGCCTGGGATTGGGAACCCCCAAGCCCCAGCGCTGGATGCACCCTGCCGCCCTGCCCCACACGTGCCGCTAGGGGCGCCGCCATTCATTCAGGGTGGGAGAAGGGTCAGGGCCCTTCAAACCCCCGCCGACCTTCGAAGGCGCCCCGAACCAAAACGCTTGGGCCCGGGCTCATGTTCACCAGCACCCTCACCTCGGCCCAACTCTCCGCTCGACGCACAGGCGGTGTATCGGGCCTGCTGGCCTCCTGGGGGCTAACCCTAACTGTAGGTCGGCCACGGAGGGTCCCTTCCCAAGTGGCCTGGCGCCACAACGCCGGGAATGGGGACCCCAACCCAAGTGCCGGTCTCACCCTGCTGCCCTTCAGGCACCGGAGCCTCTAGGGGCCCCGCCGGTCATTCAGAGCGGGAGAACGGGCAGGTCCCTCCGAGCCCCCACTGACCTTCGAAGGCCCCCCGCACTAAAACGCTTGGGCTCATGCTCAGTCTCGCCAGCGCCCTCACCTCGGCCCAACCCTCCGCGTGCTGCACAGCTGCTGATCGGGTCCACCGGCCTCCTGGGGGCTAACCGGAACCCTAGGTCGACCCCCGTGGGGCCCCTCCCAAGGGATCTGGCGCCGCAACGCTGGGGATTGGGGACCCCCGAGCCTCAGCACTGGACTCACCCTGCCACCCAGCTGCCACCCGGGGGCTTGGGGTGGTGCCGTTCATTCAGGGCGGGAGCACGGGCAGGGCCCTCCAAGACACGGCGACCTTCAAAGGCCCCCCGCGCCAAAACACCCGGGCCCACGCTCCCGCTCACCAGTGCCCTCACCTCGGTCCGCCACTCCAGTCTCCACACGGCTGGCGAATAGTGCCTGCCGGCATCCTAGGGGCTAAACCTAACCCTAGGTCAGCCTCCGAGGGGCCCCTCCCAAGGGGCCTGGCGCCGCAACGCGGTGGACTGGGGACCCCCGAGCCCTATGCCCGGACTTACATGCCGCCCCGCCGCCACCTGGGCTGCTAGGGGCGCCGCCGGTCATTCAGGGAGGAGAATGGGCAGGGCCGACCGAGTCCCCGGAGACATTCGAAGGCCACCGGTGCCAAAACGCTTGGGCCCAGGCTCTTGCTCGCCAGCGCCCTCACCTCGGCCCGCCCCTCCGCTCCACGCACAGCGGGCGGATCCCGCCTGCCGGCCTCCCGGGTGCTAACCCTAACCCTAGGTCGGCCACCCAGGGGCCCCTCCCAAGGGTCCTGGTGCCGCTTCGCCGGGGATCGGGAACCTCAAGCCCCAGAGCCACACTCACCCTACCGCAACGCCGCCACCCGGGCCGCTAGGAGCCCTGCGGGTCATTCAGGGCGAGAAAAGGGGCAGGGCCTTCCGAGCCCCCGGTGGCCTTCAAAGGCTCCCCGTGCCAAAACGCTGGTGCCCACGCTCCCGCTCCCCAACGCCCTCACCTCGGCCCCGCCCTCCGCTCCCCGGACAGTGGCCGAATCCCACCTGCCGGCCTCCTGGGGGCTAACCCTAACCCTAGGTCAGCCACCCAGGGGCCCCTCCCAAGGGTCCTGGTGCCGCTACACTGGGGATCAGGGACCCCAAGACCCAGAGCCAGACTCACCCTGCCGCCATGTCGCCATCCGGGACGCTAGTGGCACCGCCCGTCATTCAGGGCGGGAGAAGGGACAGGGCCCTGGAGAAACCGGCGATATTTGAAGCCTCCTGCGCCAAAATGCAGGGGCCCACGCTCCCGATCGCCAGCGCCTTTACCTCGGGCCGCCCACCTCTCGCCGCCCAGCCAGAGGATTGGGCCTGCTGGCCTCCTGGGTGCTAACTCTAAACCTAGGTCCGCGCACGAGGAGCCCCTCCCAAGAGGCCTGGCCCCACAACGCTGGGGATTGGGGATCCCCGAGCCGCAGCATGGACTCACCCTGCCGCTCCACCGCCAAGGGAGCTGCTAAGGGCGCCGCTGGTTCTTCAGGGCAGGAGAACGGGCAGGGCCCTTTGAGCCATGGCAACAGTCGAAGGCCCAGGGCGCCAAAACGCTGGGGACCACGCTCCCGCTCTGCATCACCCTCAACTCGGTCCGCACCTCCACTCTTCGCAGAGCCAGCGACTCGGGCCTGCCGGCCTCCGGGGAGCTCACCCTAACCCTAGGACAGCCCCTGAAGGTCCCTTCCTAAGGGGCCTGGCGCCGCAACGCCAGGGATTGGGGGCCCCCAAGCCCCAGCGCCGGATGCACGCTGCCACCCCAACCCACGCAGGCCGCTAGGGGCGCCGCCATTCATTCAGGGTGGGAGAACTGGCAGGGCCCTCCGAACCCCTGCTGACCTTCGAAGGCGCACCGAACCAAAACGCTTGGGCCCAGGCTCATGTTCACCAGCACCCTCACCTCGGCCCAACTCTCCGCTCGACGCACAGGTGGTGTATCAGGCCTGCGGGGCTCCTGGAGGCTAACCCTAACCATAGGTCGGCCACCGAGGGGCACTTCCCAAGGGGCCTGGCGTCGCAACGCTGGGGATGGGGACCCCGAGCTCATGTGCCGAACTCACCCTGCTGCCCTTCAGCCACCCGAGCAACTAGAGGCCCCGCCGGTCAATCAGGGCAAGAGATCGGGCAGGGCCCTCCGAGCCCACGCTGACCTTTGAAGGCTCCCCGTGCAAAAACGTTGGCTCCCAGGATCCTGCTCGCCAGCGCCCTCACCTAGGCCCACCCCACCGCTTGCTTCAGAGCCGGTGGATAGGGCCTGCCGGGCTCCTGGCAGCTAACCAAAACCCTAGGTCGGCCCTGAGGGGACATCCCAAGCGGCCTGGCTCTGCAATGCTGGGGATTGGTGACTCAGAGCCCCAGAGCCGGACTCACCCTGCCGCACTGTCCCCACCTGGGCCGCTAGGGGCGCCGCGGGTCATAGAGGGCGAGAGAAGGGCAGGGCCTTCTGAGTCCCCGGTGACCTTCAAAGGCTCCTCCTGCCAAAACGCTGGTGCCCACGCTCCCGCTCCCCAGCGCCTTCACCTCGGGCCGCACCTCAGCTCGCCGCACAGTGTGCGGTTGGGCCAGACGGTCTCCTGGGGGCTAACCCTAACCCTAGGTCGGCCCCCCAGGGGCCCCTCCCAAGGCTTTTGGTGGCACTACGCCAGGGATCGGGAACCCCAAGCCCCAAAGCCAGACTCACCCTCCCACAACGCTGCCACCCGGGCCGCGAGGGGCGCCGCCGGTCATTCAGGGCGGGAGAACTGACAGGGCCCTGGAGAAACCGGCGACATTTGAAGCCTCCCACCCCAAAATGCAGGGGCCCACAATCCCGCACCCCAGCGCCTTTACCTCGGCCCGCCCACCTCTCACCGCCCAGCCAGAGGATCTGGCCTGCCGGCCTTATGGGGGCTAACTCTAACCCTGGGTTGGCCCATGAGGAGCCCCTCCCAAGGGGCCTGGCACCACAACGCCGGGGATTGGGGATCCCCGAGCCGCAGCCTGGGATTCACACTGCCACCCCACTGCCAACGGAGCCGCTAGGGGCGTTGCTGGTTCTTCAGGGCAGGAGAAAGGGCAGGGCCCTCCGAGCCATGGCAACATTCAAAGGCCCAGGACGCCAAAACGCTGGGGCCCAGCTCCCGCTCGCCATCGCCCTCAACTCGGCCTGCATCTCCACTCCTCGCACAGCCGGCGGATCAGGCCTGCCGGCCTCCTGGGCGCTAACCCTAACCCTAGGACGGCCCCGAGGGTCTCTTCCTAAGGGGCCTGGCGCCGCAACGCCGGGGATTGGGAACCCCCAAGCCCCAGCGCTGGATGCACCCTGCCGCCCTGCCCCACACGTGCCGCTAGGGGCGCCGCCATTCATTCAGGGTGGGAGAATGGTCAGGGCCCTTCAAACCCCCGCCGACCTTCGAAGGCGCCCCGAACCAAAACGCTTGGGCCCGGGCTCATGTTCACCAGCACCCTCACCTCGGCCCAACTCTCCGCTCGACGCACAGGCGGTGTATCGGGCCTGCTGGCCTCCTGGGGGCTAACCCTAACTGTAGGTCGGCCACGGAGGGGCCCTTCCCAAGTGGCCTGGCGCCACAACGCCGGGAATGGGGACCCCAACCCAAGTGCCGGTCTCACCCTGCTGCCCTTCAGGCACCGGAGCCTCTAGGGGCCCCGCCGGTCATTCAGAGCGGGAGAACGGGCAGGTCCCTCCGAGCCCCCACTGACCTTCGAAGGCCCCCCGCACTAAAACGCTTGGGCTCATGCTCAGTCTCGCCAGCGCCCTCACCTCGGCCCAACCCTCCACGTGCCGCACAGCTGCTGATCGGGTCCACCGGCCTCCTGGGGGCTAACCGGAACCCTAGATCGACCCCCGTGGGGCCCCTCCCAAGGGATCTGGCGCCGCAACGCTGGGGATTGGGGACCCCCGAGCCTCAGCACTGGACTCACCCTGCCACCCAGCTGCCACCCGGGGGCTTGGGGTGGTGCCGTTCATTCAGGGCGGGAGCACGGGCAGGGCCCTCCAAGACACGGCGACCTTCAAAGGCCCCCCGTGCCAAAACACCCGGGCCCACGCTCCCGCTCACCAGTGCCCTCACCTCGGTCCACCACTCCAGTCTCCACACGGCTGGCGAATAGGGCCTGCCGGCATCCTAGGGGCTAAACCTAACCCTAGGTCAGCCTCCGAGGGGCCCCTCCCAAGGGGCCTGGCGCCGCAACGCAGTGGACTGGGGACCCCCGAGCCCTATGCCCGGACTTACATGCCGCCCCGCCGCCACCTGGGCTGCTAGGGGCGCCGCCGGTCATTCAGGGAGGAGAATGGGCAGGGCCCGCCGAGTCCCCGGAGACATTCGAAGGCCACCGGTGCC
The DNA here is from genome assembly GCF_024610735.1 of Ursus americanus. Taxonomy (NCBI): domain Eukaryota; kingdom Metazoa; phylum Chordata; class Mammalia; order Carnivora; family Ursidae; genus Ursus; species Ursus americanus. The sequence goes on from NW_028273621.1 coordinate 4,906,863, forward strand.
AAAACGCTTGGGCCCAGGCTCTTGCTCGCCAGCGCCCTCACCTCGGCCCGCCCCTCCGCTCCACGCACAGCGGGCGGATCCCGCCTGCCGGCCTCCCGGGTGCTAACCCTAACCCTAGGTCGGCCACCCAGGGGCCCCTCCCAAGGGTCCTGGTGCCGCTTCGCCGGGGATCGGGAACCTCAAGCCCCAGAGCCACACTCACCCTACCGCAACGCCGCCACCCGGGCCGCTAGGAGCCCTGCGGGTCATTCAGGGCGAGAAAAGGGGCAGGGCCTTCCGAGCCCCCGGTGGCCTTCAAAGGCTCCCCGTGCCAAAACGCTGGTGCCCACGCTCCCGCTCCCCAACGCCCTCACCTCGGCCCCGCCCTCCGCTCCCCGGACAGTGGCCGAATCCCACCTGCCGGCCTCCTGGGGGCTAACCCTAACCCTAGGTCAGCCACCCAGGGGCCCCTCCCAAGGGTCCTGGTGCCGCTACACTGGGGATCAGGGACCCCAAGACCCAGAGCCAGACTCACCCTGCCGCCATGTCGCCATCCGGGACGCTAGTGGCACCGCCCGTCATTCAGGGCGGGAGAAGGGACAGGGCCCTGGAGAAACCGGCGATATTTGAAGCCTCCTGCGCCAAAATGCAGGGGCCCACGCTCCCGATCGCCAGCGCCTTTACCTCGGGCCGCCCACCTCTCGCCGCCCAGCCAGAGGATTGGGCCTGCTGGCCTCCTGGGTGCTAACTCTAAACCTAGGTCCGCGCACGAGGAGCCCCTCCCAAGAGGCCTGGCCCCACAACGCTGGGGATTGGGGATCCCCGAGCCGCAGCATGGACTCACCCTGCCGCTCCACCGCCAAGGGAGCTGCTAAGGGCGCCGCTGGTTCTTCAGGGCAGGAGAACGGGCAGGGCCCTTTGAGCCATGGCAACAGTCGAAGGCCCAGGGCGCCAAAACGCTGGGGACCACGCTCCCGCTCTGCATCACCCTCAACTCGGTCCGCACCTCCACTCTTCGCAGAGCCAGCGACTCGGGCCTGCCGGCCTCCGGGGAGCTCACCCTAACCCTAGGACAGCCCCTGAAGGTCCCTTCCTAAGGGGCCTGGCGCCGCAACGCCAGGGATTGGGGGCCCCCAAGCCCCAGCGCCGGATGCACGCTGCCACCCCAACCCACGCAGGCCGCTAGGGGCGCCGCCATTCATTCAGGGTGGGAGAACTGGCAGGGCCCTCCGAACCCCTGCTGACCTTCGAAGGCGCACCGAACCAAAACGCTTGGGCCCAGGCTCATGTTCACCAGCACCCTCACCTCGGCCCAACTCTCCGCTCGACGCACAGGTGGTGTATCAGGCCTGCGGGGCTCCTGGAGGCTAACCCTAACCATAGGTCGGCCACCGAGGGGCACTTCCCAAGGGGCCTGGCGTCGCAACGCTGGGGATGGGGACCCCGAGCTCATGTGCCGAACTCACCCTGCTGCCCTTCAGCCACCCGAGCAACTAGAGGCCCCGCCGGTCAATCAGGGCAAGAGATCGGGCAGGGCCCTCCGAGCCCACGCTGACCTTTGAAGGCTCCCCGTGCAAAAACGTTGGCTCCCAGGATCCTGCTCGCCAGCGCCCTCACCTAGGCCCACCCCACCGCTTGCTTCAGAGCCGGTGGATAGGGCCTGCCGGGCTCCTGGCAGCTAACCAAAACCCTAGGTCGGCCCTGAGGGGACATCCCAAGCGGCCTGGCTCTGCAATGCTGGGGATTGGTGACTCAGAGCCCCAGAGCCGGACTCACCCTGCCACACTGTCCCCACCTGGGCCGCTAGGGGCGCCGCGGGTCATAGAGGGCGAGAGAAGGGCAGGGCCTTCTGAGTCCCCGGTGACCTTCAAAGGCTCCTCCTGCCAAAACGCTGGTGCCCACGCTCCCGCTCCCCAGCGCCTTCACCTCGGGCCGCACCTCAGCTCGCCGCACAGTGTGCGGTTGGGCCAGACGGTCTCCTGGGGGCTAACCCTAACCCTAGGTCGGCCCCCCAGGGGCCCCTCCCAAGGCTTTTGGTGGCACTACGCCAGGGATCGGGAACCCCAAGCCCCAAAGCCAGACTCACCCTCCCACAACGCTGCCACCCGGGCCGCGAGGGGCGCCGCCGGTCATTCAGGGCGGGAGAACTGACAGGGCCCTGGAGAAACCGGCGACATTTGAAGCCTCCCACCCCAAAATGCAGGGGCCCACAATCCCGCACCCCAGCGCCTTTACCTCGGCCCGCCCACCTCTCACCGCCCAGCCAGAGGATCTGGCCTGCCGGCCTTATGGGGGCTAACTCTAACCCTGGGTTGGCCCACGAGGAGCCCCTCCCAAGGGGCCTGGCACCACAACGCCGGGGATTGGGGATCCCCGAGCCGCAGCCTGGGATTCACACTGCCACCCCACTGCCAACGGAGCCGCTAGGGGCGTTGCTGGTTCTTCAGGGCAGGAGAAAGGGCAGGGCCCTCCGAGCCATGGCAACATTCAAAGGCCCAGGACGCCAAAACGCTGGGGCCCAGCTCCCGCTCGCCATCGCCCTCAACTCGGCCTGCATCTCCACTCCTCGCACAGCCGGCGGATCAGGCCTGCCGGCCTCCTGGGCGCTAACCCTAACCCTAGGACGGCCCCGAGGGTCTCTTCCTAAGGGGCCTGGCGCCGCAACGCCGGGGATTGGGAACCCCCAAGCCCCAGCGCTGGATGCACCCTGCCGCCCTGCCCCACACGTGCCGCTAGGGGCGCCGCCATTCATTCAGGGTGGGAGAATGGTCAGGGCCCTTCAAACCCCCGCCGACCTTCGAAGGCGCCCCGAACCAAAACGCTTGGGCCCGGGCTCATGTTCACCAGCACCCTCACCTCGGCCCAACTCTCCGCTCGACGCACAGGCGGTGTATCGGGCCTGCTGGCCTCCTGGGGGCTAACCCTAACTGTAGGTCGGCCACGGAGGGGCCCTTCCCAAGTGGCCTGGCGCCACAACGCCGGGAATGGGGACCCCAACCCAAGTGCCGGTCTCACCCTGCTGCCCTTCAGGCACCGGAGCCTCTAGGGGCCCCGCCGGTCATTCAGAGCGGGAGAACGGGCAGGTCCCTCCGAGCCCCCACTGACCTTCGAAGGCCCCCCGCACTAAAACGCTTGGGCTCATGCTCAGTCTCGCCAGCGCCCTCACCTCGGCCCAACCCTCCACGTGCCGCACAGCTGCTGATCGGGTCCACCGGCCTCCTGGGGGCTAACCGGAACCCTAGATCGACCCCCGTGGGGCCCCTCCCAAGGGATCTGGCGCCGCAACGCTGGGGATTGGGGACCCCCGAGCCTCAGCACTGGACTCACCCTGCCACCCAGCTGCCACCCGGGGGCTTGGGGTGGTGCCGTTCATTCAGGGCGGGAGCACGGGCAGGGCCCTCCAAGACACGGCGACCTTCAAAGGCCCCCCGTGCCAAAACACCCGGGCCCACGCTCCCGCTCACCAGTGCCCTCACCTCGGTCCACCACTCCAGTCTCCACACGGCTGGCGAATAGGGCCTGCCGGCATCCTAGGGGCTAAACCTAACCCTAGGTCAGCCTCCGAGGGGCCCCTCCCAAGGGGCCTGGCGCCGCAACGCGGTGGACTGGGGACCCCCGAGCCCTATGCCCGGACTTACATGCCGCCCCGCCGCCACCTGGGCTGCTAGGGGCGCCGCCGGTCATTCAGGGAGGAGAATGGGCAGGGCCCGCCGAGTCCCCGGAGACATTCGAAGGCCCCCGGTGCCAAAACGCTTGGGCCCAGGCTCTTGCTCGCCAGCGCCCTCACCTCGGCCCGCCCCTCCGCTCCACGCACAGCGGGCGGATCCCGCCTGCCGGCCTCCCGGGTGCTAACCCTAACCCTAGGTCGGCCACCCAGGGGCCCCTCCCAAGGGTCCTGGTGCCGCTTCGCCGGGGATCGGGAACCTCAAGCCCCAGAGCCACACTCACCCTACCGCAACGCCCCCACCCAGGCCGCTAGGAGCACTGCGGGTCATTCAGGGCGAGAGAAGGGGCAGGGCCTTCCGAGCCCCCGGTGGCCTTCAAAGGCTCCCCGTGCCAAAACGCTGGTGCCCACGCTCCCGCTCCCCAACGCCCTCACCTCGGCCCCGCCCTCCGCTCCCTGGACAGTGGCCGAATCCCACCTGCCTGCCTTCTGGGGGCTAACCCTAACCCTAGGTCAGCCACCCAGGGGCCCCTCCCAAGGGTCCTGGTGCCGCTACACTGGGGATCAGGGACCCCAAGACCCAGAGCCAGACTCACCCTGCCGCCACGTCGCCATCCGGGACGCTAGTGGCGCCGCCCGTCATTCAGGGCGGGAGAAGGGACAGGGCCCTGGAGAAACCGGCGATATTTGAAGCCTCCTGCGCCAAAATGCAGGGGCCCACGCTCCCGATCGCCAGCGCCTTTACCTCGGGCCGCCCACCTCTCGCCGCCCAGCCAGAGGATTGGGCCTGCTGGCCTCCTGGGTGCTAACTCTAAACCAAGGTCCGCGCACGAGGAGCCCCTCCCAAGAGGCCTGGCCCCACAACGCTGGGGATTGGGGATCCCCGAGCCGCAGCATGGACTCACCCTGCCGCTCCACCGCCAAGGGAGCTGCTAAGGGCGCCGCTGGTTCTTCAGGGCAGGAGAACGGGCAGGGCCCTTTGAGCCATGGCAACAGTCGAAGGCCCAGGGCGCCAAAACGCTGGGGACCACGCTCCCGCTCTGCATCACCCTCAACTCGGCCCGCACCTCCACTCTTCGCAGAGCCAGCGACTCGGGCCTGCCGGCCTCCTGGGAGCTCACCCTAACCCTAGGACAGCCCCTGAAGGTCCCTTCCTAAGGGGCCTGGCGCCGCAACGCCAGGGATTGGGGGCCCCCAAGCCCCAGCGCCGGATGCACGCTGCCACCCCAACCCACGCAGGCCGCTAGGGGCGCCGCCATTCATTCAGGGTGGGAGAACTGGCAGGGCCCTCCGAACCCCTGCCGACCTTCGAAGGCGCACCGAACCAAAACGCTTGGGCCCAGGCTCATGTTCACCAGCACCCTCACCTCGGCCCAACTCTCCGCTCGACGCACAGGTGGTGTATCGGGCCTGCGGGGCTCCTGGAGGCTAACCCTAACCATAGGTCGGCCACCGAGGGGCACTTCCCAAGGGGCCTGGCGTCGCAACGCTGGGGATGGGGACCCCGAGCTCATGTGCCGCACTCACCCTGCTGCCCTTCAGCCACCCGAGCCGCTAGAGGCCCCGCCGGTCAATCAGGGCAAGAGATCGGGCAGGGCCCTCCGAGCCCACGCTGACCTTTGAAGGCTCCCCGCGCAAAAACGTTGGCTCCCAGGATCCTGCTCGCCAGCGCCCTCACCTAGGCCCACCCCACCACTTGCTTCAGAGCCGGTGGATAGGGCCTGCCGGGCTCCTGGCAGCTAACCAAAACCCTAGGTCGGCCCTGAGGGGATATCCCAAGCGGCCTGGCTCTGCAATGCTGGGGATTGGTGACTCAGAGCCCCAGAGCCGGACTCACCCTGCCACACTGTCCCCACCTGGGCCGCTAGGGGCACCGCGGGTCATAGAGGGCGAGAGAAGGGCAGAGCCTTCTGAGTCCCCGGTGACCTTCAAAGGCTCCCCGTGCCAAAACGCTGGTGCCCACGCTCCCGCTCCCCAGCGCCTTCACCTCGGGCCGCACCTCAGCTCGCCGCACAGTGTGCGGTTGGGCCAGACGGTCTCCTGGGGGCTAACCCTAACCCTAGGTCGGCCCCCCAGGGGCCCCTCCCAAGGCTTTTGGTGGCACTACGCCAGGGATCTGGAACCCCAAGCCCCAAAGCCAGACTCACCCTCCCACAACGCTGCCACCCGGGCCGCGAGGGGTGCCGCCGGTCATTCAGGGCGGGAGAACTGACAGGGCCCTGGAGAAACCGGCGACATTTGAAGCCTCCCACCCCAAAATGCAGGGGCCCACAATCCCGCACCCCAGCGCCTTTACCTCGGCCCGCCCACCTCTCACCGCCCAGCCAGAGGATCTGGCCTGCCGGCCTTATGGGGGCTAACTCTAACCATGGGTTGGCCCACGAGGAGCCCCTCCCAAGGGGCCTGGCACCACAACGCCGAGGATTGGGGATCCCCGAGCCGCAACCTGGGATTCACCCTGCCGCCCCACTGCCAACGGAGCCGCTAGGGGCGTTGCTGGTTATTCAGGGCAGGAGAAAGGGCAGGGCCCTCCGAGCCATGGCAACATTCAAAGGCCCAGGACGCCAAAACGCTGGGGCCCAGCTCCAGCTCGCCATCAACCTCAACTCGGCCTGCATCTCCACTCCTTGCACAGCCGGCGGATCGGGCCTACCGGCCTCCTGGGCGCTAACCCTAACCCTAGGACGGCCCCGAGGGTCGCTTCCTAAGGGCCTGGCGCCGCAACGCCACGGATTGGGAACCCCCAAGCCCCAGCGCTGGATGCACCCTGCCGCCCTGCCCCACACGTGCCGCTAGGGGCGCCGCCATTGATTCAGGGTGGGAGAAAGGGCAGGGCCTTTCGAACCCCCGCCGACCTTCGAAGGCGCCCCGAACCAAAACACTTGGGCCCAGGCTCTTGCTCGCCAGCGCCCTCACCTCGGCCCGCCCCTCCGCTCCACGCACAGCGGGCGGATCCAGCCTGCCGGCCTCCCGGGTGCTAACCCTAACCCTAGGTCGGCCACCCAGGGGCCCCTCCCAAGGGTCCTGGTGCCGTTTCGCCGGGGATCGGGAACCTCAAGCCCCAGAGCCACACTCACCCTACCGCAACGCCGCCACCCAGGCTGCTAGGAGCACTGCGGGTCATTCAGGGCGAGAGAAGGGGCAGGGCCTTCCGAGCCCCCGGTGGCCTTCAAAGGCTCCCCGTGCCAAAACGCTGGTGCCCACGCTCCCGCTCCCCAACGCCCTCACCTCGGCCCCGCCCTCTGCTCCCCAGACAGTGGCCGGATCCCACCTGCCGGCCTCCTGGGGGCTAACCCTAACCCTAGGTCAGCCACCCAGGGGCCCCTCCCAAGGGTCCTGGTGCCGCTACACTGGGGATCAGGGACCCCAAGACCCAGAGCCAGACTCGCCCTGCCGCCACGTCGCCACCCGGGCTGCTAGTGGCGCCGCCCGTCATTCAGGGCGGGAGAAGGGACAGGGCCCTGGAGAAACCGGCGATATTTGAAGCCGCCTGCGCCAAAATGCACGGGCCCAAGCTCCCGATCGCCAGCGCCTTTACCTCGGGCCGCCCACCTCTCGCCGCCCAGCCAGAGGATTGGGCCTGCTGGCCTCCTGGGTGCTAACTCTAAACCTAGGTCCGCCCAAGAGGAGCCCCTCCCAAGAAGCCTGGCCCCACAACGCTGGGGATTGGGGATCCACGAGCCGCAGCATGGACTCACCCTGCCGCTCCACCGCCAAGGGAGCTGCTAAGGGCGCCGCTGGTTCTTCAGGGCAGGAGAACGGGCAGGGCCCTTTGAGCCATGGCAACAGTCGAAGGCCCAGGGCGCCAAAACGCTGGGGACCACTCTCCTGCTCTGCATCACCCTCAACTCGGCCCGCACCTCCGCTCTTCGCAGAGCCAGCGACTCAGGCCTGCCGGCCTCCTGGGAGCTCACCCTAACCCTAGGACAGCCCCTGAAGGTCCCTTCCTAAGGGGCCTGGCGCCGCAACCCCAGGGATTGGGGGCCCCCAAGCCCCAGCGCCGGATGCACGCTGCCACCCCAACCCACACAGGCCGCTAGGGGCGCCGCCATTCATTCAGGGTGGGAGAACTGGCAGGGCCCTCCGAACCCCTGCCGACCTTCGAAGGCGCACCGAACCAAAACGCTTGGGCCCAGGCTCATGTTCACCAGCACCCTCACCTCGGCCCAACTCTCCGCTCGACCCACAGGTGGTGTATCGGGCCTGCGGGGCTCCTGGAGGCTAACCCTAAGCATAGGTCGGCCACCGAGGGGCACTTCCCAAGGGGCCTGGCGTCGCAACGCTGGGGATGGGGACCCCGAGCTCATGTGCCGCACTCACCCTGCTGCCCTTCAGCCACCTGAGCCGCTAGAGGCCCCGCAGGTCAATCAGGGCAAGAGATCGGGCAGGGCCCTCCGAGCCCACGCTGACCTTTGAAGGCTCCCCGCGCACAAACGTTGGCTCCCAGGATCCTGCTCGCCAGCGCCCTCACCTAGGCCCACCCCACCGCTTGCTTCAGAGCCCGTGGATAGGGCCTGCCGGGCTCCTGGCAGCTAACCAAAACCCTAGGTCGGCCCTGAGGGGACATCCCAAGGGGCCTGGCTCTGCAATGCTGGGAATTGGTGACTCAGAGCCCCAGAGCTGGACTCACCCTGCCGCACTGTCCCCACCTGGGCCGCTAGGGGCGCCGCGGGTCATAGAGGGCGAGAGAAGGGCAGGGCCTTCTGAGTCCCCAGTGACCTTCAAAGGCTCCCTGTGCCAAAACGCTGGTGCCCACGCTCCCGCTCCCCAACGCCTTCACCTCGGGCCGCACCTCAGCTCGCCGCACAGTGTGCGGTTGGGTCTGACGGTCTCCTGGGGGCTAACCCTAACCCTAGGTCGGCCCCCCAGGGGCCCCTCCCAAGGGTTTTGGTGCCACTACGCCAGGGATCTGGAACCCCAAGCCCCAAAGCCAGACTCACCCTCCCACAACGCTGCCACCCGGGCCGCGAGGGGCGCCGCCGGTCCTTCAGGGCGGGAGAACTGACAGGGCCCTGGAGAAACCGGTGACATTTGAAGCCTCCCACCCCAAAATGCAGGGGCCCACAATCCCGCACCCCAGCGCCTTTACCTCGGCCCGCCCACCTCTCACCGCCCAGCCAGAGGATCTGGCCTGCCGGCCTTATGGGGGCTAACTCTAACCCTGGGTTGGCCCACGAGGAGCCCCTCCCAAGGGGCCTGGCACCACAACGCCGGGGATTGGGGATCCCCGAGCCGCAGCCTGGGATTCACCCTGCCGCCCCACCGCCAACGGAGCCGCTAGGGGCCTTGCTGTTTCTTCAGGGCAGGAGAAAGGGCAGGGCCCTCCGAGCCATGGCAACATTCAAAGGCCCAGGACGCCAAAACGCTGGGGCCCAGCTCCCGCTCGCCATCGCCCTCAACTTGGCCTGCATCTCCACTCCTTGCACAGCCGGCGGATCGGGCCTACAGGTCTCCTGGGCGCTAACTCTAACCCTACGACGGCCCCGAGCATCGCTTCCTAAGGGGCCTGGCGCCGCAACGCCGGGGATTGGGAACCCCCAAGCCCCAGCGCTGGATGCACCCTGCCGCCCCGCCTCACACGTGCCGCTAGGGGCGCCGCCATTCATTCAGGGTGGGAGAATGGGCAAGGCCCTTCGAATCCCCGCTGACCTTCGAAGGTGCGCCTAACCAAAACGCTTGGGCCCAGGCTCATGTTCACCAGCACCCTCACCTCGGCCCAACTGTCCGCTCGACGCGCAGGCGGTGTATCGGGCCTGCTGGCCTCCTGGGGGTTAACCCTAATTGTAGGTCGGCCACAGAGGGGCCCTTCCCAAGTGCCCTGGCCCCACAACGCCGGGAATGGGGACCCCAACCCAAGTGACGGACTCACCCTGCTGCCTTTCAGGCACCAGAGCCTCTAGGGGACCCGCCGGTCATTCAGAGCGGGAGAACAGGCAGGTCCCTACGAGCCCCCACCGACCTTCGAAGGCCCCCCGCATTAAAACGCTTGTGCTCATGCTCAGTCTCGCCAGCGCCCTCACCTCGGCCCAACCCTCCGCGTGCGGCACAGCCGCTGATCGGGTCCACCATCCTCCTGGGGGCTAACCGCAACCCTAGATCGACCCCCGAGGGGCCCCTCCCAAGGGATCTGGCGCCGCAACGCTGGGGATTGGGGACCCCCGAGCCTCAGCACTGGACTCACCCTGCCACCCAGCCGCCACACGGGGGCTTGGGGTGGTGCAGTTCATTCAGGGCGGGAGCACGGGCAGGGCCCTCCAAGACACGGCGACCTTCAAAGGCCCCCCGCGCCAAAACACCCGGGCCCACGCTCCCGCTCACCAGTGCCCTCACCTCGGTCCGCCACTCCAGTCTCCACACAGCTGGCGAATAGGGCCTGCCGGCATCCTAGGGTCTAAACCTAACCCTAAGTCAGCCTCCGAGGGGCCGCTCCCATGGGGCCTGGCGCCGCAACACAGTGGACTGGGGACCCCCGAGCCCTATGCCCGGACTTACATGCTGCCCCGCCGACACCTGGGATGCTAGGGGTGTCGCGGGTTATTCAGGGAGGAGAATGGGCAGGGCCTGCCGAGTCCCTGGAGACATTCCAAGGCCCCCGGTGCCAAAACGCTTGGGCCCAGGCTCTTGCTCGCCAGCGCCCTCACCTCGGCCCGCCCCTCCGCTCCACGCACAGCGGGTGGATCCCGCCTGCCGGCCTCCCGGGTGCTAACCCTAACCCTAGGTCGGCCACCCAGGGGCCCCTCCCAAGGGTCCTGGTGCCGCTTCGCCGGGGATCGGGGACCTCAAGCCCCAGAGCCACACTCACCCTACCGCAACGCCGCCACCCGGGCCGCTAGGAGCCCTGCGGGTCATTCAGGGCGAGAGAAGGGGCAGGGCCTTCCGAGCCCCCGGTGGCCTTCAAAGGCTCCCCGTGCCAAAACGCTGGTGCCCACGCTCCCGCTCCCCAACGCCCTCACCTCGGCCCCGCCCTCCGCTCCCCGGACAGTGGCCGAATCCCACCTGCCGGCCTCCTGGGGGCTAACCCTAACCCTAGGTCAGCCACCCAGGGGCCCCTCCCAAGGGTCCTGGTGACGCTACACTGGGGATCAGGGACCCCAAGACCCAGAGCCAGACTCACCCTGCCGCAACGTCGCCACCGGGGCCGCTAGTGGCGCCGCCCGTCATTCAGGGCGGGAGAAGGGACAGGGCCCTGGAGAAACCGGCGATATTTGAAGCCTCCTGCGCCAAAATGCAGGGGCCCACGCTCCCGATCGCCAGCGCCTTTACCTCGGGCCGCCCACCTCTCGCCGCCCAGCCAGAGGATTGGGCCTGCTGGCCTCCTGGGTGCTAACTCTAAACCTAGGTCCGCCCACGAGGAGCCCCTCCCAAGAGGCCTGGCCCCACAACGCTGGGGATTGGGGATCCACTAGCCGCAGCATGGACTCACCCTGCCGCTCCACTGCCAAGGGAGCTGCTAAGGGCGCCGCTGGTTATTCAGGGCAGGAGAACGGGCAGGGCCCTTTGAGCCATGGCAACAGTCGAAGGCCCAGGGCGCCAAAACGCTGGGGACCACGCTCCCGCTCTGCATCACCCTCAACTCGGCCCGCACCTCCGCTCTTCGCAGAGCCAGCGACTTGGGCCTGCCGGCCTCCTGGGAGCTCACCCTAACCCTAGGACAGCCCCTGAAGGTCCCTTCCTAAGGGGCCTGGCGCCGCAACGCCAGGGATTGGGAGCCCCCAAGCCCCAGCGCCGGATGCACGCTGCCACCCCAACCCACACAGGCCGCTAGGGGCGCCGCCATTCATTCAGGGTGGGAGAACTGGCAGGGCCCTCCGAACCCCTGCCGACCTTCGAAGGCGCACCGAACCAAAACGCTTGGGCCCAGGCTCATGTTCACCAGCACCCTCACCTCGGCCCAACTCTCCGCTCGACGCACAGGTGGTGTATCGGGCCTGCGGGGCTCCCGGAAGCTAACACTAACCATAGGTTGGCGACCGAGGGGCACTTCCCAAGGGGCCTGGCGTCGCAACGCTGGGGATGGGGACCCCGAGCCCATGTGCCGCACTCACCCTGCTGCCCTTCAGCCACCCGAGCCACTAGAGGCCCCACCGGTCAATCAGGGCAAGAGATCGGGCAGGGCCCTCCGAGCCCACGCTTACTTTTGAAGGCTCCCCGCGCAAAAACGTTGGCTCCCAGGATCCTGCTCGCCAGCACCCTCACCTAGGCCCACCCCACCGCTTGCTTCAGAGCCCGTGGATAGGGCCTGCCGGGCTCCTGGAAGCTAACCAAAACCCTAGGTCGGGCCTGAGGGGACATCCCAAGCGGCCTGGCTGTGCAATGCTGGGGATTGGTGACTCAGAGCCCCAGAGCCGGACTCACCCTGCCGCACTGTCCCCACCTGGGCCGCTAGGGGCGCCGCGGTTCATAGAGGGCGAGAGAAGGGCATGGCCTTCTGAGCCACCTGTAACCTTCAAAGGCTCCCCGTGCTAAAAACCTGGTGCCCATGCTCCCGCTCCCAAGCACCCTTACCTCGGCCCGCACCACCGCTCACCGCACAGTGTGTGGATTTGGCCTGATGTTCTCCTTGGGGATAACCCTAACCCTAGGTCGCCCCCCAAGGGGCCCCTCCCAAGGGTCCTGGTGCCACTACGCCAGGGATCTGGGACCCCAAGCCCCAGAGCCAGACTCACCCTCCCACAACGCTGTCACCCGGGCCTCTAGGGGCTCTGCCGTTCATTCAGGGCGGGAGAAGAGACAGGGCCCTGGAGAAACCAGAGATATTTGAAGCCTCCAGCGCCAAAATGCGGGGGCCCAGAATCTCGCTCCCCAGCGCCCTCACCTCAGCCCACCCCTCCGCTAGCCCCACAGCCATCTTATCGGGCCTGCCGGCCTCCTGGGGGCTAACCCTAACCCTAGGTCGGCCCCCGAAGGGCACTCCCAAAGGGCCTGGCACCACGATTTCGGAGATTGAGGACCCCCAAGCCCCAGCGATGTACTCAACCTGCCCCTCCGCCGCCACCCGGGCCACTTGGGGCGCCACCGGTCATTCAGGGTGGGGGAACGGGCAGGGCCCTCCGAGCCCCCGGCGACATTTATAGGTCCCCCGCGCCAACACGCTGAAGCCCATGCTCCCGCTCTACAGCACCCTCACCTTGGCCCGCCCCCCCTCTAGCCACACAGCTGGCGGATCCGGCCTCCCGGGCTCCTTGGGGCTAACGGTAACCCTAGATGGGCCCCAGAGTGGCCCCTCCCAAGAGGCTTGGTGCCGCAATGGCAGGGATTGGGGACCCGCAAGCCCCAGTGCCGGGTTCCCCCTGCCGCCCCGCCGCCACGCGGGCCGCTAGGAGCGCCTCCAGGCATTCAGGGCGGGATAACAGGCAGGGCCCTCCGAGCCTCCGGTGAAATAAGAAGGCCCCCCACGCCAAAACACTGGGTACCACGCTACTGCTCAACTGCGCCCTACCACGGTCAATCCCTCCTCCGCTCACTGCACAGCCTGCGGATCCAGACTGCTGGCCTCCTGGGGGTTAACCTAACCCTAGGACAGTCCCCGAGGGGCCCCTCCCAAGGGGCCTGGCGCCTCAACGCTGGGGATTGGGGAAACCCAAGCACTAGTGCAGGACTGACCCTGCCACCCTGCTGCCACCCGGGGCGCTAGGGGGGTCGCTGGTCCTTCATGGCGGGAGAAGGAGCAGGGCCCTCCGAGCCCCCTGCGACATTCGAAAGCCCACCGAGCCAAAATGTTGGGGCCCACGCTTCCGTTCGCCAGCGACCTCACCTTGGCCCACCCCCCATTCACCACAGAGCCCGTGGATTGAGCCTGCCGGCCTCCTGGGGGATAATCCTAACCCTAGGTCGGCCCCCAAGGGGCTCCTCCCAAAGGGACTGCCGCCGATCGCCAGGGATTGGAGACCCCCGAGTCGCAATGCTGGACTCACCATTCCGCCCCGCCCACACCGGGCCGCTAGGGTACCACCAATCATTCAGGGCGGGAGAACGGGCAGGGCCCTCCCTGCCCCGGTGACCTTCGAAGGCCCCCAGCGCCAAAACGCTGGGACCCACTCTCCTGCTCGCCAGCGCCCTGATCTTCGACCACACCTCCATTCGCCCCAGACTGCGGATCGTGCCTGCCAGCCTCCAGGAGCTAACCTTTACCCTAGTTCGGCCCCCAAGGGGCCCCGCCCAAGGGGCCTGGTGCCGCAACGCCTGGCATTGGGGACCCCCGAGCCTCAGCACCAGACCCACCCTGCAGCCCCGCCACCACTCGGGTTGCTAGGGGAGCCGCCACTCATTCAGGGCGGGAGAACGGGCAGGGCCCTCCGAGTCCCCGGCGACATTCGAGGGCCCCCGGTGCCCAAACTTTGGGTACGACCTTCCAGCTCGCCAGTGCCCTCACCAAGGCCCGCCCCTCCGCTCGCTGCACAGCTGGCATATGGGGCCTGCTGGCCTCCTGGGGGCTAACCCTAACCCTAGGTTGGCCCCAGAGGGGCCCCTCCCAAGGGGACTGATGACCAACGCGGGGATTGGGGACACCTGAGCCGCAGCGCCGGACTCACCCTGCCAACCCGTCAACATCGGGCCCGCTGGGGAGTCGCTGGTCTTTCAGGGTGGGAGAATGGGCAGGGCCCTCGAGACTCCGGTGATTTGGAAGGCCATCCGCGCCAAAACGCTGGGGCCCACGCTGGAGCTCGCCAGCGCCCTCACCTCATCCCACCCCTCCACTCTCTGCACAGCTGGCGGATCAGGCCTACCGGCCTCCTGGGGGCTAACTCTAATCCTAGGTCGGCCCCAGAGGGGCCCCTCTGAAGGGGCCTGCCACCACAGCGCCGGGGATTGGGGACCCTCGAGTCGTAATGCTGGACTCTCCCTGCTGCCCCGCTGACACCAGTGGTGCTAGGGCGCCACCGGTCGTTTTGGGCGGGAGAACAGGCAAGGCCTTCTGAGCCCCGGTGAACATTGAAGGCCCCCAGCACCAAAACACTGGGGCCCACGCTCCTATCGCCAGCGCCCTCACCTAGGACCGCGACTCCATTTGCCTCAAGACGGTGGATTGGGCCTGCCGGCCTCCTGAGGGCTAATTCTAACCCTACATCGGCCCCAGAGGGGCCCTTCCGAGGGGCCTGGCACTGCAACGTCGGGTATAGGGAAGCCGGAGCCTCAGCACCGGACTCCCCCTGCCGCCCCGCCATCACACAGGCCGCTAGGGGCGCTGCCGGTCAACCAGGTGAGAGAAGGGGCAGGGCCCTCCAAGTCCAGGTGACCTTCGAAGGCCCCCGCTCCAAAACGCTTGGGCCCACGCTCCCGCTCGCCAGGGCACTCACCTCGGCCCGCCCCTCTGCTCGCCGCTCAGCAGGCGGATTGGGCCTGCCGGGCTCCTGGGGGCTAAACCTAACCCTAGGTTGGCCCCTGAGGGGCCCCTCCCAAGGGGCCTGTCGCCGCAACACCAGGGATTGATGACCCCCAAGCCCCAGCGCCAGACTCACCCTGCCACCCCGCTGGCACCCATGCCACTAGGGGCGCCACCGGTCATTCAGGGCGGGAGAATGGGCAGGGCCCTCCGAGTCCCGGTGAACATCTAAGGGCCCAAGCACCAAAATGCTTGGGCCAATGCTCCCGCTCACCAGCGCCCTCACCTCGACCCGCCCCTCTGCTCGCCAAACAGCCAGCGGATCGGGACTGCCAGCCTCCTGGGGGCTAACCCTAACCTTAGGTTGGCCCCCAAGGGGAACCTCCCAAGGGGCCTGGCGCAGCAACGCCAGGGATTGGGGACCCCCGAGCCCCAGCGCCATACTCACCGTGCCGCCCCGCCACGACCCAGGTCACTAGGGGCGCCTCTGGCCATTCAGGGCGGGAGAACCGGCAGGGCCATCCAATCCCCAGGCGACCTTCCAAGGCCCCCGCGCCAAAATGCATGGGCCCCCGCCCCAGCTCGCCACCGCCCTCACCTCGGCCTGGCCCTCCGCTATCGCACAGCTGGCGGATTATGTCTACCGGACTCCTGGGTGCTAACAGTAACCCTAGGACGGCCCCAGGGGCCCCTCCCAAGGGCCCTTGCGCTGCAACGCATGGCATTGGGGACCCACAAACTGCAGTGTCAGACTCACACTGCCACCCCGCCACGACCCAGGCCGCTAGGGGCTCCGCCGGCCATTCAGGGCGGGAGAATGGGCAGGGCCCTCCGAGCCTCTAGTGGTGTTCAAAAGTCCCCTGCGCCAAAACGCGGGATACCATACTCCTGCTCGCCAGCGCCCCCAATCGTCCCACTCCCCCACTCGCCGCACAGCTGGCGCATCTGTCCTGCTGGCCTACTGGGGTCTAACCGTAACCCTAAACCCTAAGCCCTAACCTTAAACCTTAAACCTTAACCCCTAATCCTAACCCTAACCCCTAACACTTACCCTAACCCTAACCCTACCCTAAACCTAACCCTAAACCCTAATCCTTAAACCGTAAACCCTAACATTAACACTAAACCCTAAACCCTAACCCCTAACCCTAATCCCGAAACCCTAAACACTAAACCCTAACCTTAACCACTAAACCCAAACCCTAACCCTAAACCCTAACCCAACCCCGACCCCTACCATACTCCTAACCTTACCCCTAACCCTACCCCTTCAGCTAACCCTACCCCTAAACCGTAACCTAAACCTAACCCTAACCCTAACCTGTACCCTAACCCTAACCGTAACCCTAACACGTACTCTAACACATACCCTAACCCTAACCCTAAACTGTACACTAACCCGTAATTTAAACCGTACCCTAAACCTAACCGTAACCCTAACAAGTACCCTAACCCATACCCTAACTTTAACACTAAACCCTAAACCCTGACCCTAACCCATATCCTAACTCGTACCATAATCCGTACCCTAACGCTACCTGTACCCTAACCCTAACCAGTACCCTTACCTTAACCTTAACCCATACCCTTACCTTAACCTTAACCCATACCCTAACCCGTACCCTAACCCATACCCTAACCCGTACCCTATCTCTAAGCCGGACCCTAACCCATAGCCTAACCCATACCTAACCCTAACCTGTACCCTAATCCGTACCCTAACCCATACCCTAACCCTAAACTGTACCCAATCCCTATCCCTAACCCATTCCCTAACCCGTACCCTAACCATAACCCGTACCCTAAGCCATACCCAAATCCGTACGCAAACATTTACCCTAAACCGTACCCTAACCCGTACCCTAAACCGTACCCTAATGCGTAGACTAACCCATACCCTAACCCTGACCCGTACCCTAAACCTAACCCGTACTCCAACCCAAACCCTAACCCTAAACCCAAACCCAAAACCCTAACCCGTACCCTAAACCCTAATCTGTACCCTAACCCATAACCTCTAACCTGTAACCCCTAAACCCAACCCTAACCCGTACCTTCTCCTTACCCTAACCCTAAACCCTACCCTAACCCATACCCTAACCATAACCCATACCCTAACCTTAACCCATACCCTAATCCGTACCCTAACCCCGGGAATTGGGTACACATGAGCCCCACCACAGGACTCAGCCTGCCACCCCTCAGGAAACCATGCCCCTTGGGGCACCGCAGAGCATCCTGTGCAGAAGAACTGGTAGGGCCCCCCTGAGCCCCCAGAGATCCTCGGCGGCCCCCTACACCCCAACCCTGAGGCCCATGCTCATCCCACCCCACGCCTTCCCTTCAGCTTGCCACCGAGCTCGACGCAGAGCCGGCAGATCAGGCCTGCCGGGTTCCTGAGGCCTAGACCTGACCCTAGGTCCGCTGGGTAGGGCCCCTCCCCTGGGGCCCGGTGCCGCAGCCCCAGGGACTGGGGACACCTGAGCCCCACTGCAGGACAAAGCCTGCCAGCCCGCAGGAAACCGTGCCCCTTGGGAGGCTGTAGAGCATTCAGGGCGGGAGAACCAGGAGGGCCCCCAGAGCCCCCGGTGAACTTCGGTGATCCCTAAACCCACCCTTGAAGCCCATGCTCACCCCATCCTGCACCCTCACCTCAGGCCGCGGCGGAGCTCGCCACATACTGGGCAGATCTGGCCTGCGGGGTTCCTGGGCCCCAACCCTAACCTTAGTTCATCTGTGGAGGGGCCCCTCCCCAGGAGCCTGGAGCCGCAGCCACGGGGATTCGGGACACCTGAGCCCCACAGCAGGACTCAGTCTGCCACCCCGCAGGAAACCGTGTGCCCTGGGAGGCCATAGAGCATTCAGGGCAGGAGAACCAGTAGGGCCTTCCTGAGACACCAGCGAACTTCGGTGGCCTCCCAACCCCAACCGTGAGGCCCACGCTCACCCTCCCCACACCCTCACCTCAGCCCGTGTAACTAGCCATACAGCCAGCAGATCGGGCCTGCGGGGCTCCTGGGCCTAAACCTAGCCCTAGGTCGGCTGTGGGTGTGGGGGCCTCCCCAGGAGCCTTACACCGCAGCCCAGGGGAATTGGGATACCTGTGCCCCACTGCAGGACTCAGCTTGCCACCTGACAGGAAACCGTGCCCCTTGGGGCTCTACGGAGCCTACAGGGCACGAGAACTTGGGGAGGCCCCTGGAGCCCATCCCCATCCTTTGGCAGCCCCCCATGCCCCAACCCTGAGGCCCATGCTCACCCTCCCCCATGGCCTCCTCTCAGCCCTCCACAGAGCTCGCCGCACAGCTTGCATATAGTCCCTGCCGGGCTCCTGGACCCTAACCCTTACCCTAGGTTGGCCACAGAGGAGCCCCTCCCCAGGGCCCTGGCACCCCACTCCGGGGGATTGGAGACACCCAAGCCCCACTGTAGGACTCAGCCTGCAGCCCACAGAAAACTGTACCATTTGGGGGCACAACAGAGCATTCAGGGCAAGAGAATTGGGGCACCCCCTGAGAGCCCCTTCTGGTGAACCCCGACCTTTGTGGGCCCTTCCAGATGAAACCCCAAGGCTCACACTCACCCGCCCTTGTGCCCTCATCTCACTCAGCCTGGGAGTTCTCTGAGTACTGGGCAGTTCGGACCTGCTGTCTCTTGAGGCCTAACCTAACCCTGGGTCTTCTGCTGAGGGTCCCTCCCCGTTTGCCTGCCTCCAAGGCACAAGGCATTGGGCTCACCTCTGCACGACTAGAGGACTCAGCCTGCCCCACAGCAGGAAACTGTCCATTTGGGGCTGCAGCAAGGATTCATAGGAAAATCGGAGGGCCCCCATCAGCCCATCCCAGGCAACCCCCACTTTCAGAGATCTCCCCGGATCCAATTAGTAGCTTCACACTGACCTTTAAACTTGCTCTCCACGGAGATCTTTTGAAATTCTCCACACTTCCAACCAATGGCATCATCCAGCTTCAGTGCCTTCCCCAGCTTTAGGTCTTGAGATAGATTAAAATGGGAAGTCATTTCACTGATAACGACGTACTGGTGATCAAAAGATTCATGCATAAATGCTTCATATCACTTGGCTTCAGGGAAATACAAATCTAAACCCCTATAGATGCCATATCACATGAGGCCGAATATCTAAAAATAAGAAGACATGAAACTATACATTTTGGAGAGGATATGGAGAAACGGGAACCCTCTTACACCACTGTACGAATGCAGTCCTGTACAGCCACTCTTGAAAATGGTACAGAATTTCCTCAAGAAGTTATAAATAAAGCTACCCTATGTCCCAGCAATTGCACTACTGGGTATTTACCCCTAGAGACAGAGGTAGTGAAGACGGGACACATGCACACCAGTGTTCATAGCAGCAATATCCATAATAGACAAGCTGCGGAAGGAGTGCAGATGACCATGGATAGATGAATGGATAAAGAAGATGTGGATCATATATATAATGGGATATTACTCAGCCATCAGATAGGATGAATACTTACCATCACACCGACCTGGGTGGAGCTGGAGGGTATTATGCTGAGTGGAATAAGTCAATGAAAGAAAGACAATGATCATAGGCTTTCACTCCTATGTGGAATATCAGAAACAAGGAAGAAGACCATAGGGGAAGGAAGGGAAAATAGAATGGGAAGTCATCAGAGAGGGGGAAAACCCATGATGGACTCTTAACTATCGCAAGAAACTGATGATTGTTGGAGGAGAAGTTGGGGGGGGGTAACTGGGTGAGTAGCATTAAGGAGGTCACACGATACAATGAGCACTGGGTGATAC
This sequence comes from Ursus americanus, assembly GCF_024610735.1. Classification (NCBI taxonomy): domain Eukaryota; kingdom Metazoa; phylum Chordata; class Mammalia; order Carnivora; family Ursidae; genus Ursus; species Ursus americanus. The sequence continues at coordinate 4,926,623 of NW_028273621.1, forward strand.
ACACGACAGAAAATTTATTGAAGACTACATCTGAAACGAATGATGTACTGTAAGTTGGCTAACTGAATTTAAATTAAAGAACAAAAGACCTCGAATAAAAAATCCTAAATATTTGTATGGAACCACTAAAGATTCCGAACAGACAGTGCAATGTGGAAAAGAAAAACAAAGCTGGAGGACTCACAATTTCAGATTTCAGGTTATACTACAAAGCTGCAGTCATCCTAACAAGACAGTACGGCACAAAAATAGACACAGCGACAAAAGGAACAGGATACAAGTTCAGACAGAAACCCACAATTATGTGGTCCATGAATCTTCCACAAAGCAAGCAACGATATCAAAAGGGAAAAGGACACTCTCTACAACAAATGGTGTTGGGAAAACTAGACAGCTACGCACAAAAGAATGAAATTAGACTGCTTTCTTACACAATAAAGACAAACACAAAACAGTTTCAAGACCTCAATATGAGACCTGAATCCATAAAAATCCTACAGGAGGGAAGACAGTAACTTCTTGACATGGACCATACCAACGTTTTTCTAGACTGTGTCCTGAGGCAAAGGAAAGTAAAGCAAAAATAAACTATTGGGAATACAGCAAAATAAAAAGTTTCCACACGGCAGAAGAACAATGAAAACGTAAAAATAATAAGACAACCTACTCAAAGGGAGAAGATATTTGCGAAGATCATATGCAATAAAGGGATAGTGTCCAAAACATATACAACTGATACTACTCAACCCCTAAAAAACAAATAATCCAGTTTAAAAATAGGCAGAAGACATGGACAGACATTTCTCCAAAGAAGAAATACAAATGGCCAACAGTCCCGTGAAAAGATGTTCAACATCACCCATCATCAGGAAAATGTAAACCCAAAGGACAATGAGGTAATACCTCAAACCTGTCAGAATGGCTAACATCAAAAGCACAGCAAAGAGCAGGTGTTGGGAGGATGTGGATAAAGGGGAATCCTCGTGAACTGTGGGTTGGAATGCAAGCCGTGGTGGCCACCGTGGAAAACAGTATGAAGGTTCCTCAAAAAATTAAATATAGAACTACCCTACGATCCAACAATCACACTACTCGTATTTACCCAAAGAATAGGAAAACAGTAACGTAAAAGGATACGTGCACCCCTATATTTCTTGCACCATTATTTACAATATCACAATATCAAGCAACCCAAGTGTCTGTAGAAAAATTGACAAATGAGATGATTGATGTGTGTATTCACACACACACACACACACACACACACACACACACACACACACAATGGAGTATTACTCGGCTTGAAAAAGAATGAAACCTTGCCATTTGCAGCCATATAGATGGAGCTAGAGAGTATTATCCTAACTAAAATCAGTCAGTCAGTGAAAGACAAATCCCATACGATGTCACTCTAATGGGGAATTTAAGAAACAAACAAAAATAAATAACTAAAAGAGAAAAAGGAGACACACCAAAATACAAACTCTTAACAATAGAGAACAAACGGAAGGTTACCAGAGAGGAGGTGGATAGAGGGATGAGTAAAATAGATGAAGGGGATTAAGAGGACACTTTTCTTGATGACCACTGAGTAATATGTAGAATTACTGAATCACTCTGTTGTACACCTGAAATGAATGTAACACTGTATGTTAGTTCTAATGGAATTAAAATAAATTTTTAAAAAAGATTTTTTTTTTCAGAAACCTCTTTGAAAAAGCTTTTCATGTGCAATGTGCAAAAGCCCTACCTGGGAGGATTCACTCTACAATAATTATTCACTTCATGCCTAAAATTCAGATTTCACTGAGTTCTTACCATGGATCCCAGCCCACGGGAGCCATGGTCCTTTTAAGTCCAGGCTCAGCACCTATGCATTCAAGATTGGAAGAAGAAAGACATATCACTTCACAGTCCAGAAAGCTATTATTGTTTCTGTTTCAGTGTGAGAGAGTCACAGACTTTGGGACAGGTTTCAGAGCAGGTTTATTATGGATCCTGGATCTCTACTTCAATGTTCATTGCCTGGATCCATTTGGCTAATAGGTTCCCTGTGGATGGGCTTGCTTCCAAGCACATACATGGAAGATGCAAAGGTGGGTGGGCTTGGTGTGGGACAGGAAGAAGACCAAAAACAGACAAGGGTCCGACACTCCCCTGATCCAGGAACTGCTATGGGAGAGGGTACGGGAGGTAGAATCCATGCGAAACTCCAAGGTCACCAGCTGAACACAGGAGGCACGGGTCAAGGGATCTGGAGATGCAGGGGTTGAAGGCTGCTCTGAGCTACCTCTGGGAGGAAGGTAGGGAAGGAATGAGAAGGAGACACTGCCTGCCCCTGACCCATGCCAGCTGCCCACCGCTCCGACACGCATCAGTCTATGAGGTGACACAGCCTGGGCTCAGGATGGGCTGGCTCGGGTCCCTCAATCCTCAGTGGGACAGCTGGCCTCAGGGCTCAGAGACATGCTGAGGGAGATGAGAGGGAAAGCTGCCCCACCCAGGTCGTCCCCTCCATGAGCAGACAGCCCTTCAGAACTGCTAAAAAAACCCCACTAACGGGGTTGAAAGACATGCCATGGATGAACTAAGGCATAGAGATATGTAAAATAACATACATTTTTAAGTTCAGAGCTGTCAGCTCAGGAAGTGGGGAGAGCTTCCCTGAAGAAGACTGAGGGGAGGGCAGGCCATGCTGAAAAGGGAGACATGGCTCTCCTGATTGGGGACCTGCAGCCCCCTTTCAGGGCAGGGCATCATCCTCGCATCACACAAGATCCATGGAAGTGTTCCATCAGGACCAGATGTTTGTCTCGAGAAGGCTACCCTGGCATCGGACTGCACAGGGCACCAGGGACGAGGGCCAGATGGAGGATGGACAATACCCCGGAGGCCATGGGGCAAGAGCAGAGGCACATGACCTTGAAGATGATGATGAAAAGCAGGAGGTGGCAGCATGGAGCTGGCCCGAAAGTAACATGGGAGCAGTGCCCACAGCTACACTGACTGAGTACCTTCTGTGCCCGGTGTGGCTGACTTCAGTGGGCTCCAGACTAGTCCTGACCACAAGTCTAGGAAGTGTGCTCCACCCCCGGCCTCCTCTCCCCTTGCAGCTGCTAGGAATCACGGTCACAGACCCTGGTCAGCTTTCGTGGAAACCAAGCAGTGGCTCCCCCGCACGCTGCACCTCTGATGGTGGTCCAGTGCGACCCTCGTGCCTGGCCAGACACTGATGTCTACCTGTCTCCACACAAATCCACAGACAGGAGGGTGTCCCTGAATTCCACAGCACCTGATGAGACAGATCCACAGAACCCAACACCCAGTGTGTCACTCGGGACCTCACCTATGGTCATGGAGCTCACCATACCTTATTTCTGTCACTTCCCACAGAAAGCCTGTTTCTGATCAACCACAATACCATACATCCTGGTTGGTGACCTGGGGTCATGCCATGAACCCATATGCCATCTTTCTTTAAGTGAAGGCTATGCCTTCACCTCCTAGAAAGTGTTTCTAATGAAGTACAAGTCCATCAGGACTACGATGTGAACGGTAGCACACAGCCTGCATGGTAGTAGTCAGTAATTCTAACAAGGGTTAACCCCAACCCCCGTCTCACAAAACCTTCCTCCATCCCCACTGAACTCATGGTCTGCCCTCAGAAAACCCTCCAGGAAACAAACCTTTCATCTGAATGCTCTCTTCACCTTCTGCTTCAAATCTTGTCCAACCACAATGATATGAAACTAGAAATCAGTCCCAAGAAAAAAATGGGACAGTCAAAAATAGGTGGAGATTTTTGGGGCCTGGGTGGCTCAGTCATTAAGGATCTCCTTTCAGCTCGGGTCTTGATTCCAGGATTCTGGGATCTAGCTCCAAATCAGGCTCGTTGCTCATTCGGAAGCCTGCTTCTCCCTCTCCCACCACCCAGCTTGCGTTCCCTCTCTTGCTGTCTCACTCTCTGTGAGATACTTAAAGAATCTTTAAAAAATATGTGGAGATTTAACAACATGCTACTGAACAACCAACAGTCAAAGAAGAAATCAAAAAATTTTTAGAAGTACCTTGACACTGATGAAAAAGACAACCTACAAAAACTTATGGGATGCAGCAAAAGTGACTTTATGGGGGACATTCATAGAAATTCAAGTCTTCATCAATCCATGAGAATGCTCTCCAATAAACAACCTGATTTATGTGGTAAAGAAGTAGAAAATAAAACAACAAACAAAGCCCCAAATTGGTAGAAATAAGGAAATAACAAAAAGGAATGCATAAATAAATCCAACGGAGACTAAAAAGACAAAAAAAAAAAAAAACAACAATGAAAATGAGAGCGGCCTTTTTTGGAACGATAAACAAAACTGACAAACTTAGCTAGACTCACCAAGAAAGACAGAGAACTCGAATACAATCAGGAAAATAAGATAATGGATTCCTGTCTCATATCAAAATCAAAAGAACTCTTCAACCTTGAACACAACAACTTCTTGCAAGCCACGTCTCTAAAGGCAAAGGAAATAAATGCAAAAATGAACTATTGGCACTTCATCAGGATAAAAAGCTTCTGCTCGGCAAAGCAAATGATCAAAAAACAAAAAGGCAACCTATGGAATTGAAGAAGATATCTACAAATGATTTTACAGATAAAGGGCTGGTATCCAAGCTCTATAAAGAACTCCTCAAACTCGACACCCAAAAAATGGGCAGAAGACACAAAGAGATACTTCTCCAGAGAAGACATACAAATGGCCAACAGACACATGAAAAAATGCTCCACATCACTTGCCATCAGGCAAATACAAATCAAAACGACAATGAGATACCACCTTACACCAGTTAGAATGGTTACAATTAACAAGGCAGGGGGCACCTGGGTGTCACAGCGGTTAAGCATCTGCCTTCGGCTCAGGGCGTGATCCTGGCCTTATGGGATCGAGCCCCACATCAGGCTCCTCCGCTATGAGCCTGCTTCTTCCTCTCCCACTCCCCCTGCTTGTGTTCCCTCTCTCGCTGGCTGTCTCTATCTCTGTGGAATAAATCAATAATATCTTGGAAAAAAATTAACAAGACAGAAATTTAAAAAAGTCAGAAAGGATCTGAAGAAAGGGGAACCCTCTTACACTACTCGTGAGAATTCAAGCTGGTACAGCCACTTTTGAAACCAATATGGAGGTTCCTCAAGACGTTAAACACAGAGCTATCCTACGACCCACCAATTGCACTACCGGGTATTTACCCCATAGACACAGAGTAATGAAAAGAAGGGCACCTGTATCCCAATGTTCATAGCAGCAATGTCCATAATAGCCAAACTGTGGAAGGAGCCAAGATGTCCTTCAGCAGATGAATGGACAAAGAAGATGTGGTTCATCTATACAATGGACTATTACTCAGTCATCAGAAAGGATGAATACCCCCCATTTGCACCAACGTGGATGGATCAGGAGCGGATTATGCTAAGTGAAATTAAGTCAAGCAGAGAAAGACAATTATCATATGGTTTGACTCCTATGTGGAACGGAAGGAATAGCATGGAGGACATTAGGAGAAGGAAGGGAAAAGTGAAGGGGGGGAATGAGAGTGGGAGATGAACCATGAGAGACTACTAACACTGGGAAACAAACTGAAGGTTGCAGAAAGGGAGGGGAAGAGGAATGGGTAATCCTGGTGATGGGTATTAAGGAGGGCACCTGTTGGGGCGCCTGGGTGGCACAGCGGTTAAGCGTCTGCCTTCAGCTCAGGGCGTGATGCCGGCGTTATGGGATCGAGCCCCACAACAGGCTCCTCTGCTGTGAGCCTGCTTCTTCCTCTCCCACTCCCCCTGCCTGTGTTCCCTCTCTCGCTGGCTGTCTCTATATCTGTCGAATAAATAAGTAAATTCTTTAAAAAAAAAAAGGAGGGCACGTGTCATAATGAGCACTAGGTGTTATATGCAAACAATGAATCATGGAACACTACATCAAAAACAAATGAAGTACTGTAGGGTGACTAACATCATTTTTAAAAAAGAGAAAGATATGAAATCCATACAGGAATACTGTCAATATTTGCAAAGGACATGAAATCCCGAAAGATTCCACACACACAAAAAAAATCTGTTAGAATAAACAAATTCAAGAAAGCTGCAGGATATAAAGTCAATATACAGAGACCTGTTGTCTTTTTTTCAGATTTTATTTATTTATTTGATAGGAAGAGAAAAAGTACGAGCAGGGGGAGTGACAGAAAGAGGGAGAAGCAGACCCTTGCTAAGCAGGGAGCCCAACACGGGGCTCCATCCTAGAACTCTGGGTTCATGACCTGAGCTGAAGGCAGACGCTTCACCTATGGGGCCACCCAGATGACCCAACTTCTTGCATTTCTGTATACTGATGACACACTTTCGCAAAGAGAAATTAAAAAAGCAATGCCATTTACCATTGCATCAAAAAAAAAATCTAGGAATAAAAGTAACCAAAAATGAGAAAGACAGTACACTCAACACATGGCAGAAAGGAAATGAAAAACACGTGTGTCAAGGCGGGCAGGATGTATGGGTCAAAGATTTGGAAGGCAACACAAACAAATGGAAACTTACGCCATGCTCCTTAACTGGAAGAGTTAATTATGTGAACATGTACATCGTACCCAAAGCAATCGACAGATGTGATGAAATCCCTATCTGAATTCTAGCGGCATTATTTGAGGAAATAGAAAACAGTCCTCAAACTTGTATGGAATCACAAAAGACCCCAAATACCCAAAGTAACCTGGAGAAAGAAAGGTGCAGTCAACACACTCCTGGATTTTAAGCTAGATTACAAAGCTGTTGTCATCAAAACAGGATGGTACTGGCATAAACACAGACCCAAGGTCAGTGGAACAGAACAGAAAGCTCAGAAACTTACCCACACGTAGATGATCCTAACTTACAACACAGCAGCAGAAGATATGCCATGAGGGAAGGACTGTCTCTTCAGTGAGCGGTAACAGGCAAACTGGACACTAAATGCAGAAGAATATAACTGGGTCACTTTCTTACACCACACACAAAATTTTTAATGGATGAACGATTTGAACATAAGACCTGAATCCATAAACCTCCAAGAAGACACAGGTACTAAGTCTCTCGACATTGGTTTTGGCAAAGAGTCTTCAGATCGGACACCAAATGCAAAGGCAACAAAAGCAAAAATAAACAAGTGGAACAACTTCAAACTGAAATCTTCCACACGGCAAAAGAAACCAGCAAAAACTAAAAAGGTCACTGACATAATAAGAAAAAAATATCTGCGAATCATATGTGTGAGAAGAGGCTAATATCCAAAATACACACAACACTCATACAAATAAAAAAAAAAAACTGTATAAAAAATGGGGGGAGTATGTGAATAGATACTTTCTAAAGATGGCACATAGGTGCCAACAGACAGAGAAAGTTGTTCGACATCACTTAATATCCTCAGGGAAACATCATCAAACCCACAATCGGCTATCCCCTCACAACTGTTGGAACAGCAATTGTCCCAGAGACAGACACCAGGTGGGGTCAAGGGTGTGCAGATGAGGAGACACTGTGCACTGTTGGTGGGAATGGAAATTGGTGCAGCCACTGTGACAAACGGTATGGAGGTTCCTGAAAAAATAAATGCAACTACCACCTGGACAAGTAATGGCTCTACTGAGTATTGATTTGGAGAACACAAAAATACTGCCTCAAAAAGACAGATGCACTCCCACGTTCACTGCAGCATTATTCACAAGAACCAGACATGGAAACACAGACCTTGGGGGCCTTATGCCAAGTAACTCAGACACAGAAAGACCAATACCAGATGCTCTCATGTACATTCAATGTGGAATAAACAAATACTGAACGCATAGATACTGAGAGCAGATTGGTAGGTGCCAGATTCGGAGATGGGGTGGTGGGTGAAGGTGGTCAAAGTCTCAATGTTTGAGTGAGAAAATCCGACAGTCATGAAATGTTCTGTCCAGCATGGAGACTAAAACTAACCCCGCAGCATGGGGTATAGGTTTCCCTGCTCTTTGAAAGTACATGGATTCTGAGAAAACTTGCACAGCAGAAATGGTGTCAAGAAGGAATGGCCATTAATTTACACGGAACAATTAGATAGTATCCTCAGACTCCAAAATTCCTTCTCTTTGGCTTTTCTTAGGCCTCAGGACACAAGTTTCTGACGGAGGCCCAGCATAAATGAAGATAAAGCACAGCAGAGGCTCACAGACACAATTCAAAGTGCTGGTGGCTGGATGCAGAGAGCGGTTCCCAGAGGAAGGACCTGGTTGGGGTGCACGCCGCCTCTGTCGTGCTTCTCCCCAAAACAGATGCTGAACGCTATTCTCACTGTTCACCTTTTTTCATAAGAGGGAAATCCTCTTCAGGTCTCTTCCTCTTACTGAAGCTGGGTAATAACGTTGTTCTTTCAAGAAAGCCCAATGTCTTACTGTGAACGTTTAAAAAGTGGGGAATACTTGTACTTGAGCATTGCTGAGGGAGGAGATGTGAAAGGTTCTCCCAGACACAAACCTCAGCAGATCCACGAGGAAAGGCACATTCCTCAGCATGCGGAACACGGACTACATCCTACACCCAGAAACCCTCTCCTTCCCCTCGATCAGGACAACCCACAACAGCTGGGAGTTACCCCAACTCCTCCGTTCTCCTGCTCCTAATAGCTAACCCATCAGCAAATCCTGTGAGCTCCATCTTCAAAATGGACCCAGAATAGGTCTAACCACTCCATCCAAGGCCACCTGTCTGGTCCACAGTGCCTGAGTTCCTGGAAAAGCTTCGTCATTGACCTGCCTTGCCATCTTCAACCCTCTGTCATCTGTTCTCAACACTGTAGCCAGGATGGCCCAGTGAAACAGGGTCTCATGGGGTTATAGCCCTGGAATGGTTTTTTCTGTCACCTCTCTGAGGCCATGTCCTAAGCTGTCTCCTGTGGCCACAGGGCCTTCTTGCTGCTCCTGGACATACCTGAAATTCTCCTGCCCCAGAGCCTTTGCACATGCTTTCCCTTCTGGTAAGAATGCTCTTGATGTGTTCTCACTCACCTTCGGAGAAGTCTGAGTTGGAGTGACAGGAACAGAAGATGAGGCTGTGTGTTGTGTGAGGATGGTAGCCCAGAAGAATGTTCTCTGCCAGCTCACAGCCTGTGCCTCCCTTGCCCTCAGCCAGGAACTTGCACACAGCCCTAACCTGTCACAACTCTCACCCAGGAGACCCACAGCCACCCCTGCCCAAACCCTGCTGCAGAATGCATTCAGCTCTCCTCTGGGACCCCTGTCAGCTTTACCCAGACCTGGAACTCCCCTGTCTCCTGCAAAGCTCGCGGATTCCACCTCTGCTTCCAAAATCGCAAGGCTTTCATGAGAAAGCTATAATGCTAATTATTGAAAGTTTCGCACCTGCTTTCCCATTCTGTTGCCTCTCTCTCCACCTTCTTTCCTACCTGTGCAAACTGTAACATATCAGTGGAACATGAACATGCTCGGAGACCTGAATCTTTCATTGCGGCTTTCTGAGGACTCCTTATGTGATAAGAAACTAGTGTATCCTACAACAGGGTGTTTTACAACTCTCATCTATAGAATAGTACAGCCCAAATCACTACAATTTTACCTCACTCTTCATGAAGCAGAACACTTTTTCCTTTCTTCTTTTACTTAAATTCCAGTTAGTTCACATGCCATGGAATATTCGCTTCAGGGGTAGGATTTAGTGATTCCTCACTTGCATATAGTACCCGGTGCTCATCACAAGTGCCCACCTTAATACCCCCCACCCATTTAACTCTTCCCCCCACGCCCCTGTCCTGCAGCAACACTCAGTTTGTTCTCCAAGGTTGAGTCTATTTCCTTGTTTGCCTCTCTCATCACCCCTCCACTCTGTTCATCTGTTTTCTTTCTGAAATTCCACAAGCATGAGAGCATAGGATATTTCTCTTTCCTCAATGATTTTGCTTAGCTCAATACACTCTAGGTCCATCTGCATCCTTGCAAATGGTAAGATTTCATTCTTTTTGAAGCTGGGTCATATTCCATTATATATATGCATCCCACTTCTGCTTTATCCATTCATCAGTGCATGGACTTTGGAATTCTCTCCATAGTTTGGCTACTGTGGACATTGCTGCTATAAACATCATGGTGCATGGACCCCCTTTGAATCTGCATTTTTGTATCCTTTGGGTAAATACCTAGGAGAGCAATTGCTGGATCATGGGGTTGTTCAATGTTTAACTTTTTGAGGAACCTCCACACTGTTTCCCAGACTGGCTGCACCATTTGCATTGCCACCAACAGGATGGGAGGGTTCCCCTTTAAGCAGAACATTATCTGCCGGCAATTTCATAAGAGGAAACAAAACCTCTGGGAGATGCACCCAGGGTCAGGCAAGCAGTTGCAGACTTCACCCCAAGGCTCCTGACGCCAAGCCCCTTGAAGCCACCAGCATGCCACTATCCAAAAGAATTCCCAGACTCTCCTTCTGACTCCACCACCAAAGAAACTACAGAGAGAATATGGCACCTCCAAATATCGAGATAATACATTTAGTAAAACTAGAAAGTCAAGCTCAAATTTTAAAAAGGAACAGGCCAGTTTGGATAATTTTGAATTTTCCCTCCACCCTAATTTTAACTCTTCTGATGAATAAACTAATCCATGATGAAACATCACCGTTGTCAAATGACATCATCCAAGTCTGTATCAGATGAAAATAAGCCACCTAACTCTAGATGCTGGTCACTCAACTATATCTTAGGCCCAATTGAATAAACACTGTTAGATGAAGGAACAAATTAGATGTTACAAACAGGCACAGAGTGAATCTCACCTTCCTTTTCTAACAAAAGAGGGTTGCTAGGAAACAGATGGGCAAAATACATTTGTAAGCAATAAATGGACAGAGAAATTGTTATCCCCTGCAAAGTTCTACCTGCAGGGAAACTAAGTAATTCTTGTACCAAACCCAGAATGCTGACAGCTACTTCAATTTTACTTTGTGGCTCAACTAGAGAAAAGAGAAAAGCCTAGGAGGTTTTGGGATAAAGAGTGGTTTTACCTCCAGCCCTGACATAGATAGGACATTTTGCCAAGCAAAGCTATGCTTTCTCTGAGCACTGGTGTCCTGTGACAAGCTGCCTTGCTGACTCCGATGCTGACGTTCAAAACCTCGGGTGTCTAGGAGCCAGAGCAGAGAAGTGCTGTCAGCTGGGGAGAAGAAGGCACCTCTGACCTAAAGCCTGCACACCTGCTTCGGTTTCTGGGCGAAGGGGCAACACATACTTGTTGTTTATCAGTAATTATCTTCATTCTCCATAGACCAATGACCTTGCCTTTTCTGGAAGGCAGACTTACTCTTCTAAAGAAACCCTCAATTCGTCTATTCCCAATGCAACTAGAGTGGGGTCTGGTTTATGCCCGCCTCCAGGCCCCCACCTGGAGGATTTTCCTGCATGATTCTAATAGCCAATTACCACTAACCCGGGGGCACACGGGGCATAATGCTGAAGTTGGGGGACGGCTCTGGGGCATGCTACTGCCACACCTGTGCCTGGGGACCAGGGCACACCCTGCTGAACTCAGGGTACTGCTCAAGATGCATCACCTGCACTGTGTCAGAGAACTGAAGGTGGGGATTGTGTGAAGTCCTTACCCGCACTCTTCCCGGGGAACAGGGGAAACCTTGAAATTCTGCAACCCATCCCACAAAAGCTCAGGTGAGTGGGTGTCCTGGAGTTCACGGGTATGGGGAATAAAGTCAGTTGAGGACATGGGGCAGAAGAGACTTTAAAGGGAAAAAGAAAACTCACCTGAGTCCCCACAATGAACCCTCTCCACATGCCCTTCCAGAACCTGCCTCCCACCTGGGGCGCACCCTACCCCCGGACCCCCACCCCAGTGCTCGCTGCTCACTCACCAGCAGGGATTTCCACAGGGCAACTCTCTCTCTCTCTCTCAGTGCCCCTTCTTTGCCCTAAGTCTGCAACCTACTGTGAATCTGGGACTGCCCACAGAGACATAGCTCCACCCCCAAGCGGTGAATGGTTGGGGAGGGTGGTGCCTGAGCCCCTTGGATGCTGGGCAACCCGCCCTCAAGCCCCTGGAACCCTGAAAGTGCAGGGGGCCCAAGAGGCGCCTGCTCGACCCAACACCCGGCACAGGCATGGGTGGGGTCGTGGGCCAGGGTCCCCCCACACACCTGGCCCCTTCCAGGGACCCCTCTAGCTGCAGACCACCCTCAGAGTCCTGCCCCTTCCCTTTCTGCACCAGCCCTCCCTGCTGGGGTGTGCCTGGTTCTGGGCAAGGCTCTCAGACCCTCCAAGGCTTGGGCTTTAGGAAATGCAATGTTTTTATGCATTTTCAGTATGTACATGTCAGTATGACTTTAATCTTATGGGAGCCAAAGAGGTTCTTTATTTTTTCTTATCTTTATGTTGGCATTTTTGGTTATTGTTTTCTTCTCGAAGCAGATGTACAACATGTGCTTGGGGCAGAAATAGGGCCCATGCTTTCAGGTTTTGCCCAGTCATTTTGAGCCGGGTAAAATGTTAAAGGATAGCTTCCCTGGGAGCCCAGGATCAGGGCCCACAGATGATATAAGATAAAAATTACTTTTATCATTATAATTACTCCTAAATGGAGGAATTTGAGACAAAAGCACCTTCACAAGAGTACCAAGAAATCAAAATGATGCCCACAGAAGGCTACCTGCTCCATGGTCAGCACAGGTAACAGAAGTGTTCACAGTCTCTGGACTCCTGCCCTTCTCTTGCCCAAATCTCTAAAGCACACAGAACACTTAAAATCAGAATTGTAGAACTGCTAGACACCTTCGAGATGTCTGGCACCATTCCCTTGGACTGCAGAATAAAACACAGTAGCTCGTTGTCACAAACTAATTTCAACATGAAGTGCCCCCTGGATGCCCTAAGTTCTTTCTCTGCAAATGTTGACTAATGTAAGTCACAGTCATACCATTTAAAAACTACAATGGCTGGGAAGTCATCGTAGGTAAGGGAATATTTTAGCCATGTTTATAAGCATTGGCTCACTTTGTAGAAGAGGCTGAGCTGAGTGTTTTTAAATACTATTTCAGGTACAAGAGAGGAGTTAAGATGGTGGAGGAGTAGGAGACCCCTTTTTCAGCAGGTCCCCTGAGTTGAGCTGGATAGGTACCAGACCAGCCTAAACAACCACGGAATCAGCCTGAGAGGCAGGAAGATACATCTGGATCTCTACAAATGAACATCTCCAGCGCTGAGTATTGAGGTATGAAGCGGGGAGCCTTGAAACCGGGCACAGATATCAGAAGATAAACGGAAGGGGGGGGAGCCGCCATGTTCTGGCGCCCGGAAGCAGCAACCACCTGCACCAGGGAGCGGGCAGACTCATGGATGGCACACAGGAGAGAGTGGACTGAGACCGGTGAGCCCAGAGCGTGCGCCACCAGGCTTCTCCTGGAACACCGGAATCCCGGTGTGCTCACCAGGCATAGACTGAGACCAGGAGACCTGGGAGCCCACGGGGCGGCTGGCGGCTGGCAGGCCACCTGCACAGGGGATTTGGCGGACTTGCAGTAGGCACCTGCGAAACAGCAGACTGAGACCCTGAACCAGGTGCCGGAGCCACCAGGCTTCTCATGGAACTCTGGAATCCCGGTGTGCTCAGGGGATCCAGACTGAGACCAGGAGCTTCCAGAGAGAGATCAGGACGTCTGGCGGCTGGCAGCATTAGAAACACAAAGGACAGAGATGCACTAGCCCCGGAATTGAGGCCAGGGACACCAGATGTGGGGCGCACATCCCAGGATGCTACAGGGTTGAGCAGCACCAACAGTAATGGAGTTAAAGTGGCCAGAACAAGGGTGGAGAACGGGCTGCATTCCCTCTGTTCTGTGACAATTCAGCCTCTGCTGCTCTGACTCTCAGAAGAGGCACAGCAGATCACAAGAGAAAGCCGCCAGGGAACAAAAGCCTGGAAATACTGGCCCAGAGCGTGCCCACCCCCATTCACCCTTGCAGGGGACACGGAAACTCTACCCAAACAGGGTTGCCTGAGTATGGGCATGGGAAAATACAAACTCTTAACAATAGAGAACAAATGGATGGTTACCAGAGAGGAGGTGGATAGAGGGATGAGTGAAATAGATGAAGCGGATTAAGAGGACACTTTTCTTGATGACCACTGAGTAATATATAGAATTACTGAATCACTCTATTGTACACCTGAAACGAATGTAACACTGTATGTTAGCTCTACTGGAATTAAAATAAATTTTTTAAAAAGATTTTTCTTTCAGGAACCTCTTTGAAAAAGCTTTTCCTGTGCACTGTGCATAAGCCCTACTTGGGAGGATTCACTCTACAATAATTATTTACTCTATGCCTCGAATTCAGATTTCACTGAGTTCTTACTGTGGATCCCAGCCCACGGGAGCCATGGTCCTTTTCTGTCCAGGTTCAGCACCTATGCATTCAAGATTGGAAGTAGAGACACATGTCACTTCACAGTCCAGAAAGCTATTATTGTTTCTGTTTCAGTGTGAGAGAGTCACAGACTTTGGGACAGGTTTCAGAGCAGGTTTATTATGGATCCTGGATCTCTACTTCAATATTCATTGCCTGGATCCATTTGGCTAATAGGTTCCCTGTGGATGGGCTTGCTTCCAAGCACATACATGGAAGATGCAACGGTGGGTGGGCTTGGTGCGGGACAGGAAGAAGATCAAAAACAGACAAGGGTCCAACCCCTCCCCTGATCCAGGAACTGCTACAGGAGAGGGTACGGGAGGTAGAATCCATGCAAAACTCCAAGGTCACCAGCTGAATACAGAAGGCATAAGTCAAGGGATCTTGAGATGCAGGGGTTGAAGGCTGCTCTGAGCTACCTCTGGGAGGAAGGGAGGGAAGGAATGAGGAGACACTGCCTGCCCCTGGCCCATGCCAGCTGCCCACCACTCCAACACACATCAGTCTACACAACTGACACAGCCTGGGCTCAGGATGGGCTGGCTCGGGTCCCTCAATCCTCAGTGGGACAGCTGGCCTCAGGGCTCAGAGACATGCTGAGGGAGATGAGAGGGAAAGCTGTCCCACCCAGGTCATCCCCTCCATGAGCAGACAGCCCTTCAGAAATGCTAAAAAAAAAAAAAAAACCCACTAACGGGGTTGAAAGACATGCCATGGATGAACTAAGGCATAGAGATATGTAAAATAATATTCATTTTTAAGTTCAGAGCTGTCCGCTCAGAAAGTTGGGAGAGCTTCCCTGAAGAAGACTGAGGGGAGGGCAGGCCATGCTGAAAAGGGAGACATGGCTCTCCTGATTGGGGACCTGCAGCCCCCTTCCAGGGCAGGGCATCATCCTTGCATCACACGAGATCCATGGAAGTGTTCCATCAGGGCCAGATGTTTGTCTCGAGAAGGGTACCCTGGCATCAGACTGCACAGGGCACCAGGGACGAGGGCCAGATGGAGGACGGACAATACCCCGGAGGCCATGGGGCAAGAGCAGAGGCACATGACCTTGAAGATGATGATGAAAAGCAGGAGGTGGCAGCATGGAGCTGGCACGAAGTACCATGGGAGCAGTGCCCAAAGCTACACTGACTGGGTGCCTCCTGGCCAGGTGTGGCTGACTTCAGTGGGCTCCAGACTAGACCTGACCACAAGTCTAGGAAGTGTGCACCACCCCCGGCCTCCTCTCCCCTTGCGGCTGCTAGGAATCACAGTCACAGACGCTGGGCAGCTTTCGTGGAAACCAAGCAGTGGCTCCCCCGCACGCTGCACCTCTGGTGGTGGTCCAGTGCGACCCTCATGCCTGGCCAGACACTGATGTCTACCTGTCTCCACACAAATCCACAGACAGGAGGGTGTCCCTGAATTCCACAGCACCTGATGAGACAGATCCACAGAACCCAACACCCAGTGGGTCACTCGGGACCTCACCTATGGTCATGGAGCTCACCATACCTTATTTCTGTCACTTCCCACAGAAAGCCTGTTTCTGATCCCCCACAATACCATACATCCTGGTTGCTGACCTGGGGTCATGCCATGAACCCACATGGCACCTTTCTTTAAGTGAAGGCTATGCCTACACCTCCTAGAAAATATTTCTAATGAAGTACAAGTCCATCAGGACTACGGTGTGAACAGTAGCACACAGCCTGCATGGTAGTAGTCAGTAATTCTAACAAGGGTTAACCCCACCCCCATCTCACAAAACCTTCCTCCGTCCCACGGAACTCATGCTCTGCCCTCAGAAAACCCTCCAGGAAACAAACCTTTATCTGAATGCTCTCTTCACCTTCTGCTTCAAATCTTGTCCAACCACAATGATATGAAACTAGAAATCAGTCTCAAGAAAAAAATGGGACAGTCAAAAATAGGTGGAGATTGGGGGGCCTGGGTGGATCAGTTGTTAAGGATCTGCCAGGATCCTGGGATTTAGCCTGGAATCAGGCTCCTTGCTCAGCGGGAAGCCCGCTTCTCCCTCTCCCACCCCCCTGCTTCCATTCCCTCTTTCACTGTCTCACTCTCTGTCAGATACCTAAATAATCTTAAAAAAATATGTGGAGATTTAACAACAAGCTACTGAACAACCAACAGTCAAAGAAGAAATCAAAAAAGATTTTAGAAGTACCTTGACACTGAGGAAAAAGGCAACTTACAAAAACATAAGGGATGCAGCAAAAGTAGCTTTATGGGGGACATTCATAGAAACTCAAGTCTTCATCAATCCATGAGAATGGTCTCCAATAAACAACTTGATTTATGTGGTAAAGAAGTAGAAAATAAAACAACAAACAAAGCCCCAAATTAGTAGAAATAAGGAAATAACAAAAAGGAATGCATAAATAAATCTGACAGAGACTAAAAAGACAAAAAAAAAATGAAAGTGAGAGCTGCCTTTTTTGGAAAGATAAACAAAACTGACAAACTTAGCTAGACTCACCAAGAAAGACAGAGGACTCGAATACAATCAGGAAAGAAAGATAATGGATTCCTGTATCATATCAAAATCAAAAGAACTCTTTAAACTTGGACACAACAACTTCTTGCAAGCCACGTCTCTAAAGGCAAAGGAAATAAAAGCAAAAAAGGAACTATTGGCACTTCACCAAGATAAAAAGCTTCTGCAGGGCAAAGCAAACGATCAACAAAACAAAAAGTCAACCTATGGAATCGAAGAAGATATCTGCAAATGATATTACAGATAAAGGGCTAGTATCCAAGATCTATAAAGAACTCCTCAAACTCAACACCCAAAAATGGGCAGAAGACACAAAGAGATACTTCTCCAAAGAAGACATACAAATGGCCAACAGACACATGAAAAAATGCTCCACATCACTTGCCATCAGGCAAATACAAATCAAAACGACAATGAGATACCACCTTATACCAGTTAGAATGGTTAAAATTAACAAGGCAGGGGGCACCTGGGTAGTACAGAGGTTAAGCGTCTGTCTTCGGCTAAGGGCGTGATCCTGGCATTACGGGATCGAGCCCCACATCAGGCTCCTCTTCTATGAGCCTGCTTCTTCCTCTCCCACTCCCCCTGCTTGTGTTCCCTCTCTCGCTGGCCATCTCTATCTCTGTGGAATAAATAAATAAAATCTTGAAAAACAAATTAACAAGACAGGAAATTACAAAAAGTCAGAGAGTATGTGAAGAAAGGGGAGCCCTCTTACACTACTCGTGAGAATTCAAGCTGGTACAGCCACTTTTGAACAATATGGAGGTTCCTCAAGACATTAAACACAGAGCTATCCTATGACCCACCAATTGCACTACTGGGTATTTACCCTATAGACATAGAGTAATGAAAAGAAGGGGCACCTGTATCCCAATGTTCATAGCAACAATGTCCATAATAGCCAAACTGTGGAAGGAGCCAAGATGTCCTTCAGCAAATGAATGGACGAAGAAGATGTGGTTCATCTATACAATGGAATATTACTCAGTCATCAGAAAGGATGAATACCCCCCATTTGCACCAATGTGGATGGACCAGGAGGGGATTATGCTAAGTGAAATTAAGTCAAGCAGAGAAAGACAATTATCATATGGTTTGACTCCGATGTGGAATGGAAGGAATAGCATGGAACATTAGAAGAAGGAAGGGAAAAGTGAAGGGGGGGAATGAGAGGGGGAGATGAACCATGAGAGACTATTGACACTGGGAAACAAACTGAAGGTTGCAGAAAGGGAGGGTAGGGGAATGGGTTATCCTGGTGATGGGTATTAAGGAGGGCACGTGTCATAATGAGCACTAGGGGTTATATGCAAGCAATGAATCATGGAACACTTCATCAAAAACAAATGAAGTACTGTAGGGTGACTAACATCATTTTAAAAAAAGAGAACGATATGAAATCCATACAGGAAAACTGTCACTATTTGCAAATGACATGAAATCCCGAAAATTCCACAAAAAAAAAAAAACTGTTAATTTAAACAAATTCAAGAAAGCTGCAGGATATAAAGTCAATATACAGAGACCTGTTGTCTTTACTTTTTTTCAGATTTTATTTATTTATTTGAGAGGAAGAGAAAAAGCACATGCAGGGGTAGTGTCAGAAAGAGGGAGAAGCAGACCCTCGCTAAGCGGGGAGCCCTACACGGGGCTCAATCCCAGAACTCTGGGATCATGACCTGAGCTGAAGGCAGACGCTTCACCTATGGGGCCACCCAGATGACCCAACTTCTTGCATTTCTGTATACTGATGACACAAAGAGAAATTAAAAGAGAAATTAAAAAAGCAATGCCATTTACAATTGCATCAAAAAAAATCTAGGAATAAAAGTAACCAAAAATGCGAAAGACCTAGTACACTCAACACATGGCAGAAAAGAAATGAAAAACATGTGTGTCGAGGGGGGCAGAATGTGTGGTTCAAAGATTTGGAAGGCAACACAAACAAATGGAAGCATACGCCATGCTCCTTAACTGGAAGAGTTAATTATGTGAACATGTCCATCATACCCAAAGCAATCGACAGATGTGATGAAATCCCTATCTGAATTCCAGTGGCATTATTCAAGGAAATAGATAACAGTCCTCAAACTTGTATGGAATCACAAAAGGCCCCAAATACGCAAAGCAACCTGAAGAAAGAAAGGTGCAGTCAACACACTCCTGGATTTCAAGCTAGATTACAAAGATGCTATCAAAACAGGATGGTACTGGCATAAACACAGACCCAAGGTCAGTGGAACAGAACAGAAAGCTCAGAAACTTACCCACACGTAGATGATCCTAACTTACAACACAGCAGCAGAAAATATGCCATGAGGGAAGGACTGTGTCTACAGTGAGCGGTAACAGGCAAACTGGACACTAAATGCAGAAGAATATAACTGGGTCAATTTCTTACACCACCAAAATTTTTAAGGGATGAATGATTTGAACATAAGACCTGAATCCATAAACCTCCAAGAAGACACAGGTACTAAGTCTCTCAACATAGGTTTTGGCAAAGAGTCTTCAGATCCGACACCAAACGCAAAGCAACAAGCAAAAATAAACAAGTGGAACAACTTCAAACTGAAATCTTTCACTTGGCAAAAGAAACCAGCAAAAACTTAAAAGGCCACTGACCCAATAAGAAAAAATATCTGCGAATCATATGTGTGAGAAGAGGCTAATATCCAAAATACACACATCACTCGTACAAATCAAAACAAAAAAAATCTGTATTAAAATATGGGAGAATATGTGAATAGATACTTTCCAAAGATGACACACAGGTGCCAACAGACAGAGAAAGTTATTCGACATCACTTATATCGTCAAGGAAACATCATCAAAACCACAATCGGCTATCCCCTCACAATTGTTGGAACAGCAATTTTCCCAGAGACAGACACCAGGTGGTGTCAAGGGTGTGCAGACGAGGAGACACTGTGCACTGTTGGTGGGAATGGAAATTGGTGCAGCCATTGTGACAAACGGTATGGAGGTTCCTGAAAAAATAAATACAACTACCACATGACCCAATAATGGCTCTACAGAGTATTGATTTAGAGAATACAAAAATACTGCCTCAAAAAGACAGATGCACTCCCACATTCAGTGCAGCATTATTCACAAGAACCAGACATGGAAACACAGACCTTGGGGGCCTTATGCCAAGTAACTCAGACACAGAAAGACCAATACCAGATGCTCTCATGTACATTCAATGTGGAATAAACAAATACTGAACGCATAGATACTGAGAGCAGATTGGTAGGTGCCAGATTTGGGGATGGGGTGGTAGAAACGGGTGAAAGTGGTCAAAGTCTCAATGTTTGAGTGAGAAAATCCGACAGTCATGAAATGTTCTGTCCAGCATGGAGACTAAAACGAACCCCGCAGCATGGGGTATAGGTTTCCCTGCTCTTTGAAAGTACATGGCTTCTGAGAAACCTTGCACAGCAGAAATGGTGTCAAGAAGGAATGGCCATTAATTTACACGGAACAATTAGACAGTGTGCTCAGACTCCAAAATTCCTCTCTTTGGCTTTTCTTAGGCCTCAGGACACAAGTTTCTAACGGAGGCCCAGCATAAATGAAGATAAAGCAGAAGCAGAGGCTCACAGACACCATTCAAAATGCTGGTGGCTGGATGCGGAGAGCGGTTCCCAGAGGAAGGACCTGGTTGGGGTGCACGCCGCCTCTGTCGTGCTTCTCCCCAAAACAGATGCTGAACGCTATTCTCACTGTTCACCTTTTTTCATAACAGGGAAATCCTCTTCAGGTCTCTTCCTCTTACTGAAGCTGGGTAATAACATAGTTCTTTCAAGAAAGCCCAGTGTCTTACTGTGAACATTTAAAAAGTGGGGGATACATGTACTTGAGCATTGCTGAGGGAGGAGATGTGAAAGGTCCTCCCAGACACAAACCTCAGCAGATCCACGAGGAAAGGCACATTCCTCAGCATGCGGAACACGGACTACCTCCTACACCCTGAGAAACCCTCTCCTTCCCCTCGATCAGGACAACCCACAAAAGCTGGGATTTACTCCAATTCCTCCGTTCTCCAGCTCCTAATAGCTAACCAATCAGCAAATCCTGCGAGCTCCATCTTCAAAATGGACCCAGGTATGTCTAACCACTCCATCCAAGGGCACCTGTCTGGTCCACAGTGCCTGAGATCCTGGAAAAGTTTCGTCATTGACCTGCCTTGCCATCTTCAACCCTCCGTCATCTGTTCTCAACACTGTAGCCAGGATGGCCCAGTGAAACAGGGTCTCATGGGGTTATAGCCCTGGAATGGCTTTCTGACACCTCTCTGAGGTCATGTCCTAAGTTGTCTCCTGTGGCTACAGGGCCTTCTTGCTGGTCCTGGACATACCTGAAATTCTCCTGCCCCAGAGCCTTTGCACATGCTTTCCCTTCTGTTAAGAATGCTCTTGATGTGTTCTCACTCAACTTCGGAGAAGTCTGAATTGGAGTGACAGGAACAGAAGATGAGGCTGTGTGTTGGGTGAGGATGGTGGCCCAGAAGAAGGTTCTCTGCCAGCTCTCAGCCTGTGCCTCCCTTGTCCTCAGCCAGGAACTTGCACACAGCCCTCACCTGTCACAACTCTCACCCAGGAGACCCACAGCCACCCCTGGAGCCCACCCTGAACACACCCTGCTGCAGAACGCATTCAGCTCTCCTCTGGGACCCCTGTCAGCTTTACCCAGACCTGGAACTCCCCTGTCTCCTGCAAAGCTCCCGGATTCCCCCTCTGCTTCCAAAAGCACACTGACATAAAGCTTTCATGAGAAAGCTATAATGCTAACAAATGAAAGGTTCACACCTGCTTTCCCCTTCTGTTGCCTCTCTCTCCACCTTCTTTCCTACCTGTGCAAACTGTAAAATATCATTGGAACATGAACATGCTCTGAGACCTGAATCTTTCATTGCAGCTTTCTGAGGACTCCTTATGTGATAAGAAACTAGTGTATCCTACAACAGGGTGTTTTACATCTATCCTCTATAGAATAGTACAGCCAAATCACTACAATTTTACCTCACTCTTCATGAAGCAGAACACTTTTTCCTTTCTTCTTTTACTTAAATTCCAGTTAGTTCACATGCCATGGAATATTCGCTTCAGGTGTAGGATTTAGTGATTCCTCACCTGCATACAGTACCCGGTGCTCATCACAAGTGCCCTCCTTAATACCCCTCACCCATTTAACTCTTGCCCCCATGCCCCTGTCCTGCAGCAACACTCAGTTTGTTCTCCAAGGTTGAGTCTATTTCCTTGTTTGCCTCTCTCATCACCCCTCCACTCTGTTCATCTGTTTTCTTTCTGAAATTCCACAAGCGTGAGAGCATAGGATATTTGTCTTTCCTCACTGATTTTGCTTAGCTTAATACACTCTAGGTCCATCCACATCCTTGCAAATGGTAAGATTTCATTCCTTTTGAAGCTGGGTCATATTCCATTATATATATGTATCCCACTTCTGCTTTATCCATTCATCAGTGCATAGACTTTGGGATTCTCTCCATAGTTTGGCTACTGTGGACATTGCTGCTATAAACATCATGGTGCATGTTCCCCCTTTGAATCTGCATTTTTGTATCCTTTGGGTAAATACCTAGGAGAGCAATTGCTGGATCATGGGGTTGTTCAATGTTTAACTTTTTGAGGAACCCCCACACTGTTTCCTAGACTGGCTGCACCATTTGCATTGCCACCAACAGGATGGGAGGGTTCCCCTTTAAGCCGAACATTATCTGCTGGCAATTTCATAAGATGAAACAAAACCTCTGTGAGATGCACCCAGGGTCAGGCAAGCAGTTGCAGACTTCACCCCAAGGCTCCTGACGCCAAGCCCCTTGAAGCCACCAGCATGCCACTATCCAAAAGAATTCCCAGACTCTCCTTCTGACTCCACCACCAAAGAAACTACAGAGAGAATATGGCACCTCCAAATATCGAGATAATACATTTAGTAAAACTGGAAAGTCAAGCTCAACTTTTAAACAGGAACAGGCCGCTTTGGATAATTTTCAATTTTCCCTCCACCCTAATTTTAACTCTTCTGGTGAATAAACTAATCAATGATGAAACATCACCTTTGTCAAATGACATCATCCAAGTCTGTATCAGATGAAAAAAAGCCACCTAACTCTAGATGCTGGCCACTCAACCATATCTTAGGCCCAATTGAATAAACACTGTTAGATGAAGGAACAAATTAGATGTTACAAACAGGCACAGAGTGAATCTTACCTCCGCTTTCTAATAAAAGATGGTTCCTAGGAAACAGATGGTCAAAATACATGTGTAAGCAATAAATGGACAGAGAAATTGTGATCCCCTGCAAAGTTCTACCTGCAGGGAAACTAAGTAATTCTTGCACCAAACCCAGAATGCTGACAGCTACTTCAATTTTACTTTGTGGCTCAACTAGAGAAAAGAGAAAAGCCCAGGAGGTTTTGGGATAATGAGAGTTTTTACCTCCAGCCCTGACATAGATAGGACATTTTGCCAAACATACCTGTGCTTTCTCTGAACACTGGCGTCCTGTGACAAGCTGCCTCGCTGACTTCGATGCTGACGTTCAAAACCTCGGGGGTCTTGGAGCCAGAGCAGAGAAGTGTTGTCAGCTGGGGACAAGAAGTCACCTCTGACCTAAAGCCTGCACACCTGCTTCGGTTTCTGGGCGAAGGGGCAACACATGCTTGTTGTTTAGCAGTAATTATCTTCATTCTCAATAGACCAATGACCTTGCCTTTTCTGGAAGGCAGACTTACTCTTCTAAAGAAACCCTCAATTCATCTATTCCCAATAAAACTAGAGTGGAACATTTATTTCTCACTTAAATAGAAAACACTGTTATTGTCGACATTGTGTGAATGAACTTTTAAAAACATTTTAGAGAGAAAGGAAGAGACCTTTATTCAAACCCAAGTCAGGACAGCTGCCTGGGAGACACAATCTTCACCAAGAAGGGAGTGCTCCAGGGAAAGAACATTTGGGGCAGGCTTATATATTTTTTTCTGTTTTCTTTTAAGTACAGAGTTACACACCACAATGAGGATCTTCTTAGATTCCAGAAATTGACAGACTCGTTCTTATGTTTTCAGTATGTACATGTCAGTATGACTTTAATCTTATGGGAGCCAAAGAGGTTCTTTATTTTTTCTTATCTTTATGTTGGCATATTTGGATATTGTTTTCTTCTCGAAGCAGATGTACAACATGTGCTTGGGGCAGAAATAGGGCCCATGCTTTGAGGTTTTGCCCAATCAATTTGAGCCAGGTAAAATGTTAAAGGATAGCTTCCCTGGGAGCCCAGGATCAGGGCCCACAGATGATATAAGATAAAAATTACTTTCATCATTATAATGACTACTAAATGGAGGAATTTGAGACAAAAGCACCTTTCACAATAGTACCAAGAATTCAAAATGAATCCCACAGAAGGCTACCTGCTCCATGGTCAGCACAGGTAACAGAAGTGTTCACAGTCTCTGGACTCCTGTCCTTCTACTGCCCAAATCTCTGAAGCACACAGACCACTTAAAATCAGAATTGTAGAACTGCTAGACACCTTAGAGATGTCTGGCACCATTCCCTTAGACTGCAGAATAAAACACAATAGCTCATTGTCACAAACTAATTTCAACATGAAGTGCCCCCTGGATGCACTAAGTTCTTTCTCTGCAAATGTTGACTAATGTAAGTGACAGTCATACCATATAAACACTATGATGGCTGGGAAGTAATCGTAGGTAAGGGAATATTTTAGCCATATTTATAAGCATTGGCTCACGTTGTAGAAGAGGCTGAGCTGAGTGTTTTTAAATACTATTTCAGACCTGTTTTACAGCACCCTCTGAACATACCAGAGCCTGAATGGACTAAAAAAGATAGTTGGTTTCAGTAACTTTAATACCAGAAAAATATTATACTGTCTCTATTCCTAACGATCTTTGAGTATCTTACCCACAGGTCCTCCACTGAGATAATGATCTTAATGATCACCATTGGCAGAGGTGAAAAGGCCCGCTGAATTCGTTCCAGTTGTCCACATGACAAGAAAATCCTGATACTTGATAGGTTTCCAGATTGAGAAGACCAGAGATAAGAGGGAAATAGTACCCTGTATGGAACAACAAGGGATTTGGAGTCAATTTGGGGATCCCACTTAGGTTTCTGACACTAAAATCCTCTGTGACTCATATCATCCGAGTCCCTGTCTAACCACCTGAAAATGTGCCTAAAAATATCTACACCCTAGTTGAGAAGTTTAAGAGGCAGAATGCTACAAAGAGCCAGTATGATGTCTCTCAAGAACAAGATCTCAGGAAGCCATAATTGCTATTGGGTCTATTTCTTTTCCAGAAGAAAGTACACATGTTGAATCCATATTTCAAATAGATGACTCACCAGATGATTTTCAAACCTGAAGGAAGGCCAAGAAGTCACTCTTGTGTCATATTTCACTCAGAAATCATGTTGTTGGACCGGTGAGGATGATACGATAGCAACGTCATCACTAACAGTGGGGAGCTTCTAATTTCCATACGACCATGTTGACCCCCTTAGCTCAAAGCCACCAGAGAGGGCAGCTGGGTAGTGGGCACCGTCATCATTATGAGTGGGCAGCTTCCCATTTCCATATGGCCATGTTGACCCCCTTAGCTCAGGACCACCAGAAAGGACAGCTGAGGGGGACCACAGGCCAAGGCTGCCAGGTGTGGCTGGGGTAGGCAGAACTCTGACTTAAGGCTCAACTCCTGTCTAGGTTATTATAATGCTCTTCACAAAGAAAGTGCCATTGTGTGTGAGCCCTCATGTAGAAAAGGTTCAGAATTTCCATTGAGATTCCCTCTCTGACCTTTAGGATATGTAGCAAAGTTCCATTTAATTTTTAAACATTGAAGGACTTCCTGGTTTTCTTTTTGCTATGACTGTGGCTCAATTCCCCTGTGGTCTAAGAATAGAATCTAGTTAATTTCAGGGTTTAACATTTGTAGACTTGATTCATGGCCGCACCTATCATCTATTTGGGTAAAGAGTCTATGACCACTTGAAAATAATGTATTCTGCACTTATTACAGAATGTTCCCTATATGTCAATTACGTCACATTTGTTACCAATGTTTTGTCTGCTTTTTCTGTCAGATATTGAGAAAGGTATATTAAAATCTTCAAACAATGCAGCTCTATTTATTGTGGCATCGGAGAATCTACCAGTGTTTTAAGGCAAGAGAAACAAAAAGGACAAGAACTGAGGGGATAACTGTGACTATTCACAGATAATACGATTGTGCACATAGAAAATCAAAAACAGTGTTTAAATATCCTATTAGAATTAAAAATGCAATTTAAAATAATAATAATAATAATAATAATAAAAATAAAAGAGGTTTCCTAGGAAACAGATGGTCAAAATACATTTGTAAGCAATAAATGGGCAGAGAAATTGGATTGTAGCTTCCCATTGGACAGTTTCTGAAGAAAACGTAGAACCTGTCAATCTTGGGGTAGGACATAAGGTGCACTAACCATTTAAAAGAATTCAGTGGACTTCATAAAAATGTGACATTTGTAAGCAATAAATGGACAGAGAAAATGGATTGTAGCTTCCCATTGGACAGTTTCTGAAAGAAAACGTAGAACCTGTCAATCTTGGGGTAGGACATAGGGTGCACTAACCATTTAAAAGAATTCAGTGGGACTTCATAAAAATGTGACATTTCTCCTTATCTTATGACCATAAGAAAATGAAAAAGTGAACTGCAGCCTGGGAAGTAAAGATTTGCAATACACACACTGACAAAGACTTGTCCATAAAGAATTCCTGCTCATCAACCATAGAGTCTATTTATAAACGAATACTTCAGAAAAGATTGACTGATGGCCAATAAGAACAGGAAAGGGTGCTCTGCAGTATTATTTTCAGGAACAGCAAGGCCTTTCCTAAAATGAAAACATACACACAAACCAGTATTCCCTAGATGGATGACGTCCTTATTTCTGAGGACAGCTTGAAGAACAGACTAGCATCAAAGTAAAGTGATGCAATTCCTGACACTCAGAGGATGGACAATTGACCTCAAACTACAGTACAATTTCTAGGCATCATTCGGTCCTCTGAAGGCAGACAACTAGAACACCCCTTCCTCCACCACACAGGTTGCTTCCCAACCCCTACCATAAAAGAAGAAGATGAGAAACAGATAGGACTAGTAGGAAATAGCAAAAATCACATGTGGGGATTATCCTGAAACACACTGATCACATAACTAGTGTAAGGAAGTGTAGGGAACTGACAAGGACAGAGACTCAAGAGGTACTTCTTTGGGAAATGCTGTCTGAAATCGTCACACCTTGGTACCAGCTAATGAGGGCTCTGACCATACCCTAGGGTTTGCTCACAAGGTTCTGCAACACCATCGCTGAGGACTGAAACTCTTCAAGACCTCAAAGCTTGCCTGATTGACTATTGGACTAAGAGATTCCCATGTTCTGAAAACAGATATCAACTCATTGAAAGGTTCACCTGGGCTCTCTCGGAGGCCCTACAAGAAGCTGAACCATTCACTGAAAATCAATTGCACACACACACACACACACACACACACACACACACACACACACCCCTGTCATTTCACCAATTACTTAAACATTCAAGGTTCTTCCTACCTTTTCTTTTTCACATTGATATTTATACTCACATGAAATGTCATCATTTCTAATGAACACTGATGTCAAATTAGAGATCCATTGACACAATATTCACAAAATGGAACTTCCCTGCTGTAATTTTCAATATAGCGCTTTTTAAAGTTCATACATATTTTAGGATTTTGGTAACTTATACAGGAGAAGATCAGCATTGAAAAACTCTGAATACTTGACAATGAGTTTTAAGCCTAGAGAACAAAAATTTTCCAATTTCATAGATAATAAGGAACCAAAGGGAAAGCATGGAAGCTGTAGTCGAATAATTTTACACATATGTATCCTCTCTTATTCTACTACTGAGGGGCGTGTTTTATTACCACTATACATGCATGAATTGTCTTCCACGTGCACCTTCACAGGTATAATGAATTACTACAGTAGAATGAAATGTCTGGGAACTACTTGGCGGCATCTATAATGAACAATGAAATTTCGATCTTATATTTGGTGAACTTCCACTGTCTGTCCCTTTAGACAATGGACCCTAAACAGAAGGGGGAATGAACCACGAGAGACTATGGACTCTGGGAAACAAACTGAGGGCTTCAGAGGGGAGAGGGGTGGGGGATTGGGATGGGCCAGTGATGGGTATTAAGGAAGGTACATATTGCATGGAGCACTGGGTGTTATATGCAAATAATGAATCACGGAACACTACATCAAAAACTAAGGAAATACTGTATAGTGACTAACATATCATAATAAAAATTATTAGTAGAAAAAAATTAAAGGTAAAAAAAAAAACAATACAGCTTTTCTGTTTCAAGAACAATCACAATTGAGAAAAAACTAACTTCCAATCCCTAAAGCAAAACACAGACCAAGTTCCATTTCACTCCCCTTTATTCACATTCTCTGTGGGTTCTAAGTTATTTCCCTAACTCCTTTCCTGCTCAGCAGGGAGCCCGGGCTCGATCCCAGAACCCTGGGATCATAACCTGAGCCAAACGCACATGCTTAACTGGCTGAGCCAGCCAGGAGCCCCAGCCATGTTTTTCTTAACCAAAAGGACACTTTCTCACAATGCCTTCACATGACTTCACATGGTACCAGAGACCTGCATTTGCTTCTAGGAGGTTGCAGATGAAGGCAATTGCAAACTCTCACAGTGGTTTATCAAATACAATTACCTGCCTGGTGACAGTGAAACACTTATGAGCCCACGAGAGGGTGCTGTGACACTCAGCTGTGGCTGGGCTGGCACAGAGAACCAAATCCATTTCCCTGCCTGATGTCTGTGAGGAACAGATGCCCCCACTGTGAATGAGACCCTGTCACTGAGCTGTCCAGAGATGACCATTCTCACGGAGGATGAGGATAAAGGACAATGCCTGAGGAGACCTCATCTGTCTCTTATCTTTTCATATTTTTGACAGTGGACAAATCACTGCCTAGGAGTCCCCAACTACCTTAGTTTCATATTTGAATGACCAAGACGTTTTACAAAACACTTAAGATTTTCACCTCACAAATGGCCACAACCACTTAACATAGGGATTCAACATTAAGCAAAGATACTGTTCGTTGGAAGAGAGGTCCTGCCCACTGTTGTTTCTCACTTATATGCTCATCTTCCTTACCTCATGGTAACATAACCACCTTGATTCCTGCTTCTGTCTTCAGGAAGGCTGATGTGACTTGAAGGGCATTACCCTGACATCGTTCTTTCTTAGCAATAAGATGTGGACATTTCCCTAGTCCTACACCCCCAAAGTTGAATCGGAATCAGGATTGAGGAGGCTGATGAGAGTTGAAGGTGTTTTCCTGTACACAGTGGTTTATTACCAATAAGGATGGGTCAGAGTCCTCGAAATTCCAGAACCTTTTCATTAATGCTTCCTACTCGTGAAAGATGATGTACTTTGGTTTTTCCCTGTATAGTGTGGAGACTCAGAGAAAAGTGCTTAGCCCTTTCGTCAGACTTCCTCGACCACCTTGGGGCTGGCTTCCATATTCACAAAGGATGATGTTAGGGCTAAGAGGGTTCCTGTACACCGTTATTTCTTACAGATAAGTGTATGGCATTTTTGTTACATTGCCAGAACCACTTAGCGCCGGGCTTGCCGTCCTCCTGGGGATGAACCCTAACCCTAGTCAGCCCCCAAGGGGCCCCTCCCAAGGGGCCTGGCACCACAACGCCAGGGATTGGGGACCGCCGAGGCCAGTGCCTGAGTCTCCCTGCCGCCCCGCAGCAACCGGGCTGCTATGGGCGCCGCCAGTCATTCAGGGTGAGAGAATGGGCAGGGCCCTCCAAGCCCCGGCAACATTCGAAGGCCCCCCGCGCCAAAACGCTTAGGCCCACACTCCCTCTCGCCAGCACCTTAACCTCGGCCTGCCCCTCTGCCTGCCGCAGAGCTGGGCGAACGGGCCTGCTGGTCTCCTGGGGGCTAACACTTACCCTAGGTCGGCCCCCGAGAGGCCCCTCCCAAGGAGCCTGGCACCGCAATGCCGGGGATATGGGAACCCCGAGCCCCAGTGCTGGACTCACTCTGCCACCGCGCAAGCACCCAGTGCGCTAGGGGCGTTGCCAGTCATTCAGGAAGTGAGAACGGGCAGGGCCCTCCTATCCCCCTGCAACCTTCGAAGGCCCCCCGTGCAAAAACTCTGGCTCCCACGCTCCTGCTCGCCAGCGCCCTTACCTCGGCCCACCCCTCCGCTCGCTGCAGAGCTGGCAATCGGGCCTGCTGGCTTCCTGGGGGCTAACCCAATCCCTAGTCGCCCCCGAGGGGCCTCTCCCAAGTGGCCTGGCGCCGCATGCCAGGGATTGGGGACCCCCAAGTCACAGCGCCGGACGCACCCTGCCACCCCACCGCCACAGGGGGCGCTAGGGGCGTCGCCAGTCCTTCAGGGCAACAGAACGGGCAGGACTCTCCGAGCCACCTGCGACCTTCGAGGCACCCCGAGCCAAAGCCAAATGCTCTGGCCCACACTCCTGCTCACCAGCTACCTCACCTCGACCCACACCTCCATTCATCGTACATGGGCGGAACGAGCCTGCCAGCCTCCTGGGGGCGAACCCTAACCCTAGGACGGCCCGCGAGCGGCCCGCCAAAGGGGCCTGTCGCCACAACGCTGTGTATTAGGGACCCCCGAGCCTCAGCGCTGGACTCACCCTGCCGCCCCGCCGCCATCCAGGCCGCTAGGGGTGCCGCTGGTCATTCAGGGCGGGAGAACGGGCAGGGCCCTCTGAGCCCATGGCGACCTTTGAAGGCCCCCCCATCCAAAACGCTTGAGCCCACACTCCCGCTCCTCAGCGCCCTCACCTCGGCCCGCCCCCCGCTCGGTGCAGAGCCGGTGGATGAGGCCTGCCCTCCTCCTGGAGGCTATCCATAACCCTAGGTTGGCCCCTGAGGGGCCCCTCCGTAGGGGCTTGGCACCGCAATGCCTGGGATTGGGGATGCCCGAGCCCCAGTGCCGGACTCACCATGTTGCCCCGCCGCCACCTGGGCCGCTAGGAGCACTGTCGGTCATTCATGGAGAGAGCACAGGCAGATCCCTCCAAGCCCCTGGTGACATTCGAAGGCCCCCCGCGCCAAAACGCTTGGGCCCATGCTCCTGCTCGCCTATGCCCTCACCTCGGTCCACCCCTCCGCTCGCAGCACAGCCAGTGGATTGGGACTGCCAGCCTCCTGGGTGTTACCCTAACCTTTGGTGGGCCCCCGAGGGGCCCATCCCAGGTTCCTATTGCCCCAACACCGGGAATTTGGGAATCCCGAGCCCCAGCGCCCGACTCACCCTCCTGCCCTACCGCCACCTGGACCGCTAGGGGCACCGCTGGTCATTCAGGGAGGGAGAAGGGGCAGGGCCCTCCAAGCCTCCAGCGACCTTCGAAGGCCCCCCACACCAAAACGCTAGGGCCCACGCTCCTGCTCGCCAGCGCTCTTACCTCGGCCATCCCCTCAGCTCGCCGCACAGATGGCGGATCGGGCCTGTGGGCCTTCTGGGGGCTAACCCGAACCCTAGGTCGACTCCCTAGTGGCCCCTCCCAAGGGGCCTGGTGCCGCAACGAGGAGGATTGGGGACTTCTGAGACCCAGCGCCGGACTCACCATGCCCCCCACCGCCACCCGGGCCACAAGGGGCACCACCAGTCATTCAGGGCGGGAGAACGGTAGGGCCCTCCAAGCCCCCAGTGACTTTCGAAGGCCCCCTGCGCCAAAGCGCTTGGGACCACGCTCCCACTCGCCATCGCCGTTACCTCAGCCTGCCCCTCCGCTCACCGCACAGCCAGCGGATTGGGCCTCCCAGCCTCCTGGGGGCTAACCCTAACCCCAGGTAGGCCCCCTAGGGGCCCATCCCAAGGGGCCTGGAGCCGCAACACAAGGGATTGGGGACGACTGAGCCCCAGCGCCGGACTCACCGTGTCGCCCCACTGCCACCCAGGCCCCTAGCTGCACCGCCGGTCATTCAGGGCGTGAGAACAGGCAGGGCCCTCCGAGCCACGGGCAACCTTCGAAGGCACCCCGCATCAAAACGCTTGCGCCCACGCTATCGCTTGTCAGCGCCCTCACCTCGGCCCGCCCCTCCACTCACCGCAAAGCTGGCCGATCTGGCCTGACGGCCTCCTGGGGGCTAACCCTAACCCCAGATTGGCCCACGAGGGGCCCCTCCCAAGGCACCTGGTGCTGCAATGCCGGGGATTGTGGACCCCTGAGCCCCAGCACCGGACTCACCTTGCTTCCCCGCCAACAACCGGGCTGGTAGAGGCGCTGCTGGTCATTCAGGGAGGGAAAACAGGCAAGGCCCCCTTAGCCCCCGGCGACCTTCGAAGGCCACTCGCGCCAAAACGCTTGGGCCCATGTTCCCGCTCGCCAGCACCCTCATCTCGGCCCACCCCTCCGCTCGCCACACAGCCGGCAGATCGGGCCTGCGGGCCTCCTGGGGGCTAAACCTAACCCTAGGTCCGTCCCCAAGGGGCCCCTCCCAAAGGCCCTGGCGCCGCAAAGCCGGGGATTGGGGAACCCCGAGCCCCAGTGCCACACTCTCCCTGCCGCCCCGCTGCCAACCGGGCCACGAGGGACGCCGTTGGTCATTCAGAGCAGGAGAATGGGCAGGGCCCTCCAAGCCCCTGGCGACCTTTGAAGGCGTCTCGTGCCAAAATGCTTGGGCCCACATTCCCCGCTGGCCAGTGCCCTCATCTCAGCCCGCCCCTCCGCTCGCCGCACAGCTGGCAGATCGGGCCTACTGGCCTCCTGGGGGTAACCCTAACCCTAGGTCGACCCCCAAGCGGGCCTTCCCAAGGGGCCTGGCGCAGCAACGCAGGGGATTGGGGACCCCCGAGCTCCAGCGCTGGACTCACCCTGCCGACCCGACACCACCCGAGCCGCTAGGGGCGCCACCAGTCATTCAGTGCGGGAGAACAGGCAGGGCCCTTCAAGCCCCTGGCGACATTTGAAGGCCGCACTTGCGAAAATGCTTGGGCCCACGCTCCTGCTCCCCAGCACCCACATCTTAGCCCACTCCTCCACTTGCCGCACAGGCTGCAGATCAGGCCTGTCAGCATCCTGGGGGCTAACCCTAACACTTGGTCGGCCCACGAGGGGCCCCGCCCAAGGAGCCTTGCGCCGCAACACCGGGGATTGGGGACACCCGAGCCCCAGCGCCAGACTCTCCCTGCTTCCCCACCGCCAACTGGGATGGTAGGGGCGCCACCGGTCATTCAAGGAGGGAGAAGGGGCAGGGCCCTCTGAGCCCCAGGCAACCTTCGAATACCTCCCTCGCTAAAACGCTTGGGCCCAACTTCCCCATCGCCAGCACCATCACCTTGGCCCGCCCCTCCGCTCACCGCACAACCGGCTGATGAGGCCTGCAGGCCTCCTGTGGGCTAACCCTAACCCTAGGTCGGCCCTCAAGGGGCCCGTCTGATGGGGCCTGGCGCCACAACGCCTGGGATTGCTGACACCCGAGCCCCAGCACTGGACTAACCGTGCCACCCTGCCGCCACGCGGGCCGCTAGTGGCGCCGCCGGTCAT
The DNA here is from genome assembly GCF_024610735.1 of Ursus americanus. Classification (NCBI taxonomy): domain Eukaryota; kingdom Metazoa; phylum Chordata; class Mammalia; order Carnivora; family Ursidae; genus Ursus; species Ursus americanus. The sequence goes on from NW_028273621.1 coordinate 4,960,301, forward strand.
TCAGGGTGGGAGTACGGGCGGGGCCCTCCGAGCCCCCAGCGACTTTTGAAGGACCCCATGCCAAAACGCTTGGACCAATGCTGCCGCTCGCCAGGCCCTCACCTCGGCCCGCCCCTCCGCTCTCCAAACAGCGGGCGGATTGGGCCTGCCGGACTCCTAGGGGCTAACCCTAACCATAGGTCGGCCCCCAAGGGGCATATCCCAAGGGGCCTGGCTCCGCAACACAGGGCATTGGGGACCCCCAAGCCCCAGTGCCGGACTCACCGTGTCACCCCGCTGCTACCCGGGCCACTAGGGGTGCCGCCGGTCATTCAGGGCGGGAGAACGGGCAGGGCCCTCTGAGCCTCCGGCGACCTTTGAAGGCCCCCCGCGCCAAAACGTTTGGACACACGCTCCCACTCGCTAGCACCCTCACCTCGGCCCACCCCTTTGCTGCACACCCGGCTGATAGGGACTGCCGACCTCCTGGGGCCTAAGCCTAACCCTAGGTCGGCCCTCGAGGGGCCCATCCCAAGGGGCCTGGCGCTGCAACCCCGGGTATTGGGGACCCCCGAACCCCAGCGCTGGACTCACTGTGTTGCCCCGCCACCACCCGGGCCACTAGGAGCACCGTCGGTCATTCAGGGAGGGAGTACGGGCAGATCACTCCGAGCCCCTGGCGACCTTCGAAGGCTCCCCCCGCGCCAAAACGCTTGGGCCCATGCTCCCGCTCACCTGTGCCCTTACCTCGGTCCGCCCCTCCGCTCGCTGCACAGCTTGTGGATCGGGACTGCCAGCCTCCTGGGTGTTACCCTAACCTTTGGTGGGCCCCCGAGGGGCCCATCCCAGGTTCCTATTGCCACAATACTGGGGATAGGGGACTCCCGAGCCCCAGCGCCGGACTCACCCTCCCGCCCTACCGCCCTCTGGGCCGCTAGGGGCACTGCCAGTCATTCAGGGAGGGAGAACGGGCAGGGCCCTCCAAGCCACCGGCGACTTTTGAAGGCCCCCCGCACCAAAACGCTTTGGGCCCACGCTCCCGCTCACCTGTGCCCTTACCTCAGTCCGCCACTCCGCTCGCCGCACAGCTGGCGGATCGGGCCTCCCAGACTCCTGGTGGCTAACCCTAACCCTAGGTAGGCCCCCTAGGGGCCCATCCCAAGGGGCATGGCACCGCAACGCCAGGGATTGAGGACTCCCGAGCCCCAGCGTCGGACTCACCCTGCTGCCCCGCCACACCCGGGCCGCTAGGGGAGCCGATTGTTATTCAGGGCGGGAGAACGGATAGGGCCCTCTGAGCCCCTGGAGACCTTTGAAGGACCCCCGCGACAAAATGCTTCGGCCCACGCTCCCGCTCACCAGCGACCTCACTCGGCTCGCCCCTCCACTCGCCGCACAGCTGGTGGATCGGACCTGCCGGCCTCCTGGGGGCTAACCCTAACCCTAGGTTGTCCCCCGAGGGGCCAGTCCAATGGGGCCTGGCGCCACAACGCCTGGGATTGCTGACCCCTGAGCCACAGAGCCGGACTCACCGTGCCGCCCCACCACCACACGGGCCGCTAGCGGCACCGTCGGTTATTCAGGGCGTGAGAACAGGCAGGGCCCTCCGAGCCACGGGCGACCTTCGAAGGCACCCCTCAACAAAACGCTTGTGCCCACACTCCCACTTGTCAGCGCCCTCACCTCGGCCTGCCCCTCCGCTCACCGCAAAGCTGGCCGATCGGGCCTGCCGGCTTCCTGGGGGCTAACCCTAACCATAGGTCAGCCCACGAGGGGCCCCTCCCAAGGCACCTGGCGTCGCAACGCCGGGGATTGTGGACCCCCGAGCCCCAGCGCCAGAGTCACCCTGCTGCCCCGTTGCCACACGGTCCGCTAGGGGCGCCATCGGTCATTCAGGGCGGGAGAAGGGGCAGGGCCCTCTGAGCCCCAGGCAACTTTCGAAGGCCCCCCGCGCCAAAACGCTTGGGCCCATGCTCCCACGCGCCAGCGCCCTCACCTTGGCCCATCCCTCCGCTAGACTCACAGCCAGCGGATCGGGCCTGCCGGCCTCCTGGGGACTATCCCTATTCCTAGTTTGGCCCACTAGGGGCCCATCCCAAGGGGCCTGGCGCAGCAATGCTGGGGATTGGGAACCCCCGATCCCCAGCGCCAGACTCACCCTACTGCCCCGCTGCCACCCGGGCTGGTAGGGGCGCCGCCGGTCATTCACGGCGACAGAATGGGCAAGGCCCTCCGAGTCCCCGGCAACCATCGAAGTCCCCCCACGCCAAAACGCTTGGGCCCTCGCTCCCGCTCTCCAGAGCCCTCACCTCGGCCCACCCCTCCGCTCGACACACAGCTGGCGGATAGGGCTTGCCGGCCTACCGGGGGCTAACCCTAACCCTAGTTCTGTCCTCAAAGGGCCCCTCCCAAGGGGCCTGGCGCCATAGCGCCGGGGATTGGGGAACCCCGTGCCCCAGCGCCGGACTCACCCTGCCACCCCGCCGCCACCCGGGCCGCTAGGGTTGCCGCCGGATATTCAAGGCTGGAAAACGGGCAGGGCCCTTTGAGCCCCCGGCGACCTTCAAAGTTACCCCGCGCCAAAACGCTTGAACCCAGGCTCCCGCATGCCAGCGCCCTCACTTTGTCCTGCCCCTCCGCTCACCGGATAGCCAGTGGATCAGGCCCGCCAGCCTTCTGGTGGCTAAACCTAACCCTAGGTCAGCCCCCGAGGGGCCCCTCCGATGGGGCCTGGCGCCACAACGGCTGGGATTGCTGACCCCGAGCCCCAGCGCGGGACTAACCGTGCCACCCCACCGCCACCTGGTTTGCTAGGAGCACCATCAGTCATTCAGGGCGGGAAAACAGGCAGGGCCCTCCAAGGCCCTGGTGACCTTCGAAGACCCCCCGTGCCAAAACGATTGGGCCCAAGCTCCTGCTCGCCTGTGCCCTTACCTCGGACCACCCCTCCGCTAGCCGCATAGCTGGCGGATCGGGCCTGTGGGCCTCCTGGGGGCTAACTTAACCCAAGGTCGACCCCCAAATGGCCCTTCCCAAGGTCCTGGCGCCGCAACGCCGGGCATTGGGGACCCCCGAGACCCAGTGCCAGACTCACCCTGCCGCCCCACTGCCACCAGTGCTGCGAGGGGCGCCGTCGGTCATTCAGGGAGGGAGAACGGGCAGGACGCTCTGAGCACCTGGCGACCTTCTAGGACCCTTGCTCTAAAACTTTGGTCCCACATTCCCACTCGCCAACGCCCTCATCTCAACCTGCCCCTCCGCTCGCCACACAGCCAGCAGATCGGGTCTTCTGGCCTTCTGGGGGCTAACAGTAACGCTTGGTCGGTCCCCTAGAGCCCTTCCGAAGGGGCTTGGCGCCCCAATGCCGAGGATTGGGGACACCGAGCCCCAGTGCCCGACTCACCCTACCGCCTGTCCTATACCCGGGCCGCTTGGGTAGCCGCCTGTCATTCAGGGTGGAAGAACGTGCAGGGCCCTCCGAGCCCCCGGCAACCTTCGAAGGCCCCCCGCACCAAAACGCTTGGGCCCACGCTCCTGCTCGCCAGCGCCCTCATCTTGGCCCACCCCTCCGCTCGTTGCAGAGTGGGCGGATCCGGACTGCCGGCCTCCTGGAGGGCAAACTCTAACCCTAGGTTGGCCACAGAGGGGCCCATCCCAAGGTGCCTATCGCCGCAACACTTGGGATTGGGGACCCCCGAGCCCCAGCACCAGACTCTACCCTGCTGTCCTGCCGCAACCCGGGCCACTAGGCATGCTGCCGGTCATTCAGGGCGGGAGAATGGGCAGGGGCTTTCGATCCCCCGGCGACCATCGAAGGCCCCCCACGCCAAAATGCTTGGGCCCACGCTCCCGCTCGCCAGCGCCCACAACTCAGCCTGCCCCTCCACTCGCTGCACAGCAGGCGGATCGGGCCTCCCGGCCTCCTGGGGAAACCCTCACCTTGGGAGGTCCCCGAGGAGACCCTCCCAAGTGGCCTGGCGGCACAACGTGGGGATTGGGGATCCCCGAGCCCCAGCACCAGACTCACACTGCTGCCCCGCCGGCACCCGGGCCGCTATGGGCGCGGCCGGTCTTTCAGGGCGGGAGAACGTGTAGGGCCCTCCAAGCCCCCAGAGACCTTCAAAGGCCCCCCGCGCCAAAACGCTTGGGCCTACTGTCCCATTCGCCAGAGCCCTTACCTCAGCCCGCCCCTCTGCTCACACACAGCCGGCGAATCGGGTCTCCCAGACTCCAGTGGGCTAACCCTAACCCTAGGTCAGCCCCCGAGGGGCCCCTCCCAAGGGGCTTGGCCACGCAATGCCCGGGATTGGGAACCCCTGACCCCCAGCGCTGGACTCAGCCTGCCGCCCAGCCACCACACTGGCCGCTAGGGGCGCCGCAAGACATTCAGTGCGGGAGAATGGGCAGGGTCCTCCAAGTCCCGTTGTCATTCGAAGGCCCACCGCGCCAAAAGGCTTGGGCCCAGGCTCCCGCTCGCCAGCGCCCTCACCTCAGCCCGCCCTTCCGCTCACCACACAACTGGCGGATCGGGCCTGCCGGCCTCCTGGGGGCTAACACTACCCCTAGGGCGGCCTCCGAGGGGCCCTTCCCAAGGGGCCTGGTGCCGCAGCACCAGGGATTGGCGACCCCCGAGCCCCAGCCAGGACTCACTTTGCGGACCTGCTGCCACCCGGGCTGCTAGGGGCACCGCCGGTCATTCAGGCTGGGAGAACGGGCAGGGCCCTCCGAGTCCCAGTGAACTTCTAAGGCCCCATGCGCCAAAATGCTTGGGCCCATGCTCCCGCTCACCAGCACCCTCACCTCGGCCCACCCCTCCGCTCGCCGCACAGCCAGTGGATCGGGCCTGCAAGCCTCCTGGGGGCTAACCCTAACCCTAGGTTTGCCCCTGAGAGTAACCTCCAAAGGGGCCTGGTGCAGCAACTCCAGGGATTGGGGCCCCCGAGCCCCAGTGCCGTACTCACCGTGCCATGCCGCCACCACCTGGGCGGCTAAGGGCGCCTCTGGCCATTCAGGGCGGGAGGACTGGCAGGGCCCTTGAATCCCCTGGCGACCTTCCAAGGCCCCCCGCGCCAAAATGCTTGGGCCCACGCTCCAGCTTGCCGGTGCCTTCACCTTGGCCCGGTCCTATGCTACCACACAGCTGGCGGATCATGCCTGCTGGACTCCTGGGAGCTAACACTAACCCTAGGAGGGCCCCAGAGGTGCCCCTCCCAAGGGGCCTGGCGCTGCAACACACGGCATTGGGGACCCCCAAACCGCAGTGCCAGACTCACACTGCCACACTGCCACCACCCGGGCCGCTAGGGGCACCGCTGGTCATTCAGGGCGGGATAACGGGCAGGGCCCTCCAAGCCTCTACCGACTTTCAAAGGCCCCCAGCGACAAAACGCTGGATACCATACTCCTGCTCGCCATCGCCCTCACCTTGGCCCACTCCTCCGCTTGCCGCACAGCCGGGGCATAGGTCCTGCTGGCATACTGGGGTCTAGCCCTAACCCTAAACCCTAATGCCTAACCTTAAACCCTAACCTTAACCCCTAATCCTAACCCTAACGCTAACCCCTAACCCTTACCCTAACCCTAACCCTACCCTAAACCTAACCCTAAACCCTAATCCTTAAACCCTAAACCCTGACATTAACACTAAACCCTAAACCCTAACCCCTAACCCTAATCCGGAAACCCTAAACATGAAACCCTAACCTTAACCACTAACCCCAAACCCCAAACCCTAACCGTAAACCCTAACCCTACCCCGACCCCTACCATACCCCTAACCCTACCCCTAACCCTACCCCTTCAGCTAACCCTACCCCTAACCCATAACCTAACCCTAAACCTAACCCTAACCCAAACCCTAACCCGTACTCTAACCCTAACTCTAACCCGTACCCTAAACCTAATCCTAACCTGTACCCTAACCCTAACCGTAACCCTAACACGTACTCTAACCCGTACCCTAACCCGTACCCTAACCTTAACCGTAAACTGTACCCTAACCCGTAACTTAAACCATACCCTAAACCTAACTGTAACCCTAACAAGTACCCTAACCCGTACCCTAACCTTAACCCTAAACCCTGACCTTAACCCATACCCTAACTCGTACCATAACCCGTACCCAAACCCTACCCGTACCCTAACACTAACCCGTACCCTAACTGTAACCCTAAACCCTAAACCGTAACCCGTACCCTAACCCTAACCAGTACCTTTACCTTAACCTTAACCCATACCCTAACCCGTACCATAACCCATACCCTAACCCGTGCCCTATCCCTAACCCGGACCCTAACCCATACCTACCCCTAACCTGTACCCTAACCCGTACCCTAACCCATAACCTAACCCTAAATCGTACCCTATCCCTATAGCTAACCTGTTCCCTAACCCGTACCCTAACCCTAAACCTAAACCGTAACCTAACCTGTACCATAACCCTAAACTGTACCCTAACCCTAACCGGTACCCTAACCCTAACCCGTACCTTAAACCGTACCCAAATTGGCAGGCCAATACTTACCCTAAACTGTACCCTAACCCGTACCCTAAACCGTACCCTAATGCGTACCCTAACCCGTACCCTAACCCTAACCCGTACCCTAAACCTAACCCGTACTACAACCCTAACCCTAAACCCAAACCCTAAACCCTAACCCGTACCCTAAACCCTAATCTGTACCCTAACCCATAACCTCCAACCTGTAACCCCTAAACCCAACCCTAACCCGTACCCTCTCCTTACCCTATCCCTAAACCCTACCCTAACCCATACCCTAACCGTAACCCATACCCTAACCTTAACCCGTACCCTAATCCGTACCCTAACCCCGGGGATTGGGTACACCTGAGCCCCACCACAGGACTCAGCCTGCCACCCCTCAGGAAACCATGCCCCTTGGGGCGCCTCAGAGCATCCCCTGCAGGAGAACTGGTAGGGCCCCCCTGAGCCCCCAGCGATCCTCGGCGACCCCCTACACCCCAACCCTGAGGCCCACGCTCATCCCGCCCCAGGCCTTCCCTTCAGCTTGCCACTGAGCTCATGGCAGAGGCGGCAGATCAGGCCTGCCGGGTTCCTGGGGCCTAGACCTGCCCTAGGTCGGCTGGGTAAGGCCCCTCCCCTGGGGCCCGGTGCCGCAGCCCCAGGGACTTTAGACACCTGAGCTCCACTGCAGGACAAAGCCTGCCAGCCCGCAGGAAACCGTGCCCCTTGGGAGGCTGTAGAGCATTCAGGGCGGGAAAACCAGGAGGGCCCCCAGAGTCCCCGGTGAACTTCGGCGATCCCTAAACCCAACCTTGAAGCCCAAGCTCACCCCACCCCACACCCTCACCTCAGCCCGCGGCGGAACTCGCCATATACTGGGCAGATCTGGCCTGCGGGGTTCCTGGGCCCCAACCCTAACCCTAGTTCATCTGTGGAGGGGCCCCTCCCCAGGAGCCTGGAGCCGCAGCCATGGGGATTCGGGACACCTGAGCCCCACAGCAGGACTCAGTCTGCCACCCCGCAGGAAACCGTGTGCCTTGGGAGGCCATAGCGAATTCAGGGCGGGAGAACCAGGAGGGCCCTCCTGAGCCACCAGCGAACTTCAGCGGCCACCCGCACCCCAACTCTGAGTCCCACGCTCACCCTCCCCACACCCTCACCTCAGCCCGTGTAGCTCGTCATACAGCCTGCAGATCCAGCCTGCGGGGCTCCTGGGGCCTAACCCTAGCCCTAAGCCGGCCGCGGGTTTGGGGGTCTCCCCAGGAGCCTTATACCGCAGACCCGGGGAATTGGGATATCTGTGCCCCACCGCAGGACTCAGCTTGCCACCCGACAGGAAACCATGCCCCTTGGGGCTCTACGGAGCCTACAGGGCACAAGAACTTGGGGAGGCCCCCGGAGCCCATCCCCATCCTTTGGCACCCCCCGTTCCCCAACCCTGAGGCCCATTCTCACCCTCCCCCATGGCCTCCTCTCAGCCGTCCACACAGCTCGCCGCACAGCCTAAAGATTGTCCCTGCCAGGCTCCTGGACCCTAACCCTTACCCTAGGTTGGCCACAGAGGGGTCCCTCCCTAGATTCCTGGCACCACACTCCGAGGGATTGGGGAAACCCAAGCCCCACTGTAGGACTCAGCCTGCAGTCCACAGTAAACTGCACCATTTTGGGGAACAAGAGAGCATTCAGGGCAAGAGAATTGGGGCACACCCTGAGAGCCACTTCTGGTGAACCCCGACCTTTGTGGGCGCTTCCGGATGAAACCCCAAGGCTAACACTCACCCGCCCTTGTGCCCTCATCTCACTCGGCCTGGAGTTCTCTGAGCACTGGGCAGTTCGGACCTGCTGTCTCTTGAGGCCTAACCTAACCCTGGGTCCTCTGCTGAGTGTCCCTCCCCATTTGCCTGCCTCCAAGGCACCAGGCATTGGGCTCACCTCTGCACGACTAGAGGACTCAGCCTGCCCCACAGCAGGAAACTGTCCATTTGGGGCTGCAGCAAGAATTCATAGGAAAATCGGAGGGCCCCCCTCAGCCCATCCCAGGCAACCCCCACTTTCAGAGATCTCCCCAGATCCAATTAGTAGCTTCACACTGACCTTTAAACTTGCTCTCCACGGAGATCTTTTGAAATTCTCCACACTTCCAACCGATGGCATCATCCAGCTTCAGAGACTTACCCAGCTTTAGGTCTTGAGATGGATTAAAATGGGAAGTCACTTCACTGATGACGACGTACTGGTGACCAAAAGATACATGCATAAATGCTTCATATCACTTGGCTTCAGGGAAATGCAAATCTAAACCCCTATAAATGCCATATCACACGAGGCCGAATATCTAAAAATAAGAAGACATGAAACTATACATGTTGGAGAGGATGTGGAGAAACGGGAACCCTCTTACACCCCTGTACGAATGCAGTCCGGTACAGCCACTCTTGAAAATGGTACGGAGTATCCTCAAGAAGTTATAAATAAAGCTACCTATGTCCCAGCAATTGCACTACTGCGTATTTACCCCCAGAGACAGAGGTTGTGAAGACGGGACACATGCACCCCAGTGTTCATAGCAGCAATATCCATAATAGACAAACTGTGGAAGGAGTGCAGATGACCATGGATAGATGAATGGATAAAGAAGATGTAGATCATATATATAATGGAATATTACTCAGCCATCAGAAAGGATGAATACTTACCATCACACCGACCTGGGTGGAGCTGGAGGGTATTATGCTGAGTGGAATAAGTCAATGAAAGAAAGACAATGATCATATGCTTTCACTCCTATGTGGAATATCAGAAACAAGGAAGAAGACCATAGGGGAAGGAAGGGAAAATAGAATGGGAAGTCATCAGAGAGGGAGAAAACCCATGATGGACTCTTAACTATCGCAAGAAACTGATGATTGTTGGAGGAGAATTTGGGGGGGGGGGGTAACTGGGTGAGTAGCATTAAGGAGGTCACACGATACAATGAACACTGGGTGTTACACAAGACTGAAAATTTATTGAAGACTACATCTGAAACGAATGATATAGTGTAAGTTGGCTAATTGAATTTAAATTAAAGAATAAAAGACCTCGAATAAACAATCCTAAATATTTTTATGGAACCACTAAAGATTCCAAACAGCCAGTGCAATGTGGAAAAGAAAAACAAAGCTGGAGGACTCACAATTTCAGATTTCAGGTTATACTACAAAGCTGCAGTCATCCTAACAAGACAGTACGGCACAAAAATAGACACAGCGACAAAAGGAACAGGATACAAGGTCAGACAGAAACCCACAATTATGTGGTCCATGAATCTTCCACAAAGCAAGCAACGATATCAAAAGGGAAAAGGACAGTCTCTACAACAAATGGTGTTGGGAAAACTAGACAGCTACGCACAAAAGAATGAAATCAGACTGCTTTCTTACACAATAAAGACAAACACAAAACAGTTTCAAGACCTCAATATGAGACCTGAATCCATAAAAATCCTACAGAAGGGAAGACAGTAACTTCTTGACATGGACGATACCAACGTTTTTCTAGACTGTGTCCAGAGGCAAAGGAAATGAAAGCAAAAATAAGCTATTGGGAATACAGCAAAATAAAAAGTTTCCACACAGCAGAAGAACAATGAAAACGTAAAAATAATAAGACAACCTACTCAAAGGGAGAAGATATTTGCAAAGATCATATGCAATAAAGGGATAGTGTCCAAAACATATACAAGTGATTCTACTCAACCCCCCAAAAACAAATAATCCAGTTAAAAAATAGGCAGAAGAGGGGCGCCTGGGTGGCACAGCGGTTGAGCGTTTGCCTTCGGCTCAGGGCGTGATCCCGGCGTTCTGGGATCGAGCCCCACATCAGGCTCCTCCGCTATGAGCCTGCTTCTTCCTCTCCCACTCCCCCTGCTTGTGTTCCCTCTCTCGCTGGCTGTCTCTATCTCTGTTGAATGAATAAATAAATAAAATCTTAAAAAAAAAATAGGCAGAAGACATGGACAGACGTTTCTCCAAAGAAGAAATACAAATGGCCAACAGTCCCGTGAAAAGATGTTCACCATCATTCATCATCAGGAAAATGTAAACCCAAAGTACAATGAGGTAATACCTCAAACCTGTCAGAATGGCTAACATCAAAAGCACAACAAAGAGCAGGTGTTGGAAGGATGTGGATAAAGGGGAATCCTCGCGAACTGTGGGTGGGAATGCAAACTGTGGTGGCCACCGTGGAAAACAGTATGAAGGTTCCTCAAAAAATTAAATATAGAACTACCCTACGATCCAACAATCACACTACTCGTATTTACCCAAAGAATAGGAAAACAGTAACTTAAAAGGATATGTGCACCCCTATGTTTCTTGCACCATTATTTACAATATCACAACATGGAAGCAACCCAAGTGTCTGTAGAAAAATTGACAAATGAGATGATAGATGTGTGTATTCACACACACACACACACACACACACACACACATACACACACACACACACACACAATGGAGTATTACTCGGCTTGAAAAAGAATGAAACCTTGCCATTTGCAGCCACATGGATGGAGCTAGAGAGTATTATCCTAACTAAAATCAGTCAGTCAGAGAAAGAAAAATCCCATACGATGTCACTCTAATGGGGAATTTAAAAAACAAACAAAAATAAATAACTAAAAGAGAAAAAGGAGACACACCAAAATACAAACTCTTAACAATAGAGAACAAACAGATGGTTACCAGAGAGGAGGTGGATAGAGGGATGAGTGAAATAGATGAAGGGGATTAAGAGGACGCTTTTCTTGATGACCACTGAGTAATATATAGAATTACTGAATCACTCTATTGTACACCTGAAACGAATGTAACACTGTATGTTAGCTCTACTGGAATTAAAATAAATTTTAAAAAAGATTTTTCTTTCAGGAACCTCTTTGAAAAAGCTTTTCCTGTGCAATGTGCATAAGCCCTACTTGGGAGGATTCACTCTACAATAATTATTCACTCCATGCCTCAAATTCAGATTTCACTGAGTTCTTGCCGTGGAATCCAGCCCACGGAAGACATGGTCCTTTTCAGTCCAGGCTCAGCACCTATGCATTCAAGATTGGAAGTAGAGACACATGACACTTCACAGTCCAGAAAGCTATTATTGTTTCTGTTTCAGTGTGAGAGAGTCACAGACTTTGGGACAGGTTTCAGAGCAGGTTTATTATGGATCCTGGATCTCTACTTCAATGTTCATTGCCTGGATCCATTTGGCTAATAGGTTCCCTGTGGATGGGCTTGCTTCCAAGCACATACATGGAAGATGCAAAGGTGGGTGGGCTTGGTGCGGGACAGGAAGAAGACCAAAAACCAACAAGGGTCCGACCCCTCCCCTGATGCAGGAACTGCTACGGGAGAGGGTACGGGAGGTAGAATCCATGCGAAACTCCAAGGTCACCAGCTGAACACAGGAAGCATAGGTCAAGGGATCTGGAGATGCAGGGGTTGAAGGCTGCTCTGAGCTACCTCTGGGAGGAAGGGAGGGAAGGAATGAGAAGGAGACACTGCCTGCCCCTGGCCCATGCCAGCTGCCCACCAACACGCATCAGTCTATGAGCTGACACAGCCTGGGCTCAGGATGGGCTGGCTCGGGTTCCTCAATCCTCACTGGGATAGCTGGCCCCAGGGCTCAGAGACATGCTGAGGGAGATGAGAGGGAAAGCTACCCCACCCAGGTCATCCCCTCCTTGATCAGACAGCCCTTCAGAACTGCTAAAAAAGAAAAAAAAAAACCCACTAACGGGATTGAAAGACATGCCATGGATGAACTAAGGCATAGAGATATGTAAAATAACATTCATTTTTGAGTACAGAGCTGTCAGCTCAGGAAGTTGGGAGAGTTTCCCTGAAGAAGACTGAGGGGAGGGCAGGCCATGCTGAAAAGGGAGACATGGCTCTCCTGATTGGGGACCTGCAGCCCCCTTCCAGGGCAGGGCATCATCCTCGCATCACACAAGATCCATGGAAGTGTTCCATCAGGGCCAGATATTTGTCTCAAGAAGGCTACCCTGGCATCGGACTGCACAGGGCACCAGGGACAAGGGCCAGATGGAGGACGGACAATACCCCGGAGGCCATGGGGCAAGAGCAGAGGCACATGACCTTGAAGATGATGATGAAAAGCAGGAGGTGGCAGCATGGAGCTGGCCCGAAAGTACCAAGGGAGCAGTGCCCACAGCTACACTGACTTGGTGCCTTCTGTGCCTTGTGTGGCTGACTTCAGTGGGCTCCAGACTAGTCCTGACCACAACTCTAGGAAGTGTGCACCACCCCCGGCCTCCTCTCCCCTTGCAGCTGCTAGGAATCACGGTCACAGACCCTGGTCAGCTTTCGGGGAAACCAAGCAGTGGCTCCACCGCACGCTGTACCTCTGGTGGTGGTCCAGTGTGACCTTCGTGCCTGGCCAGACACTGATGTCTACCTGTCTCCACACAAATCCACAGACAGGAGGGTGTCCCTGAATTCCACAGCACCTGATGAAACAGATCCACGGAACCCAACACCCAGTGGGTCACTCGGGACCTCACCTATGGTCATGGAGCTCACCATATCTTATTTCTGTCACTTCCCACAGAAAGCCTGTTTCTGATCCCCCACAGTACCATACATCCTGGTTGGTGACCTGGGGTCATGCCATGAACCCACATGGCACCTTTCTTTAAGTGAAGGCTATGCCTACACCTCCTAGAAAATATTTCTAATGAAGTACAAGATCATCAGGACTATGGTGTGAACGGTAGCACACAGCCTGCATGGTAGTAGTCAGTAATTCTAACAAGGGTTATCCCACCCCCCATCTCATAAAACCTTCCTCCTGCCCACTGAACTCATGGTCTGCCCTCAGAAAACCCTCCAGGAAACAAACCTTTCATCTGAATGCTCTCTTCACCTTCTGCTTCAAATCTTGTCCAACCACAATGATATGAAACTAGAAATCAGTCTCAAGAAAAAAATGGGACAGTCAAAAATAGGTGGAGATTTTTGGGGCCTGGGTGGCTCAGTCGTTAAGGATCTGCTTTCAGCTCAGGTCGTGATCCCAGGATCCTGGGATCTAGCCCCGAATCAGGCTCCTTGCTCAGTGGGAAGCCCGCTTCTCCCTCTCCCACCCCCCTGCTTGCGTTCCCTCTCTTGCTGTCTCACTCTCTGTCAGATACTTAAAGAATCTTAAAAAATATGTGGAGATTTAACAACATGCTACTGAACAACCAACAGTCAAAGAAGAAATCAAAAAATTTTAGAAGTACCTTGACACTGATGAAAAAGACAACCTAGAAAAACTTATGGGATGCAGCAAAAGTGGCTTTATGGAGGACATTCATAGAAATTCAAGTGTTCATCAATCCATGAGAATGCTCTCCAATAAACAACCTGATTTATGTCGTAAAGAATTGGAAAAAAAAAAACAACCAACAAAGCCCCAAATTAGTAGAAATAAGGAAATAACAAAAAGGAAGGCATAAATAAATCCAACAAAGACTAAAAAGACAAAAAAAAAAAAACAATGAAAATGAGAGCTGCCTTTTTTGGAAAGATAAACAAACTGACAAACTTAGCTAGACTCACCAAGAAAGACAGAGGACTCAAATACAATCAGGAGGGAAAGATAATGGATTCCTGTCTCATATCAAAAGCAAAAAAACTCTTCAACTTTGGACACAACAGCTTCTTGCAAGCCACGTCTCTAAAGGCAAAGGAAATAAAAGCAAAAATGAACTATGGGCACTTCATCAGGATAAAAAGCTTCTGCTCGGCAAAGCAAACAATCAACAAAACAAAAGGCAACCTATGGAATTGAAGAAGATATCTGCAAATGATATTACAGATAAAGGGCTGGTATCCAAGATCTATAAAGAACTCCTCAAACTCGAAACCCAAAAAATGGGCAGAAGACACAAAGAGATACTTCTCCAGAGAAGACATACAAATGGCCAACAGACACATGAAAAAATGCTCCAAATCACTTCCCATCAGGCAAATACAAATCAAAACGACAATGAAATACCACCTGACACCAGTTAGAATGGTTAAAATTAACAAGGCAGGGGGCACCTGGGTGGCACAGCGGTTAAGCGTCTGCCTTCGGCTCAGGGCGAGATCCTGGCGTTATGGGATCGAGCCCCACAACAGGCTCCTCCGCTGTGAGCCTCCTTCATCCTCTCCCACTCCCCCTGCTTGTGTTCCCTCTCTCGCTGGCTGTCTCTATCTCTGTTGAATAAATAAATAAATTCTTTAAAAAAAAAAGGAGGGCACTTGTCATAATGAGCACTAGGTGTTATATGCAAACAATGAATCATGGAACACTACATCGAAAACAAATGAAGTACTGTAGGGTGAATAACAATTTAAAAAAAAAGAGAAAGATATGAAATCCATACAGGAAAACTGTCACAATTTGCAAATGACATGAAATCCCGAAAGATTCCACAAAAAAAAAAAAAACTGTTAGAATAAAAAAATTCAAACAAGCTGCAGGATATAAAGTCAATATGCAGAGACCTGTTGTCATTATTTTTTCAAATATTATTTATTTATTTGACAGGAAGAGAAAAAGCACGAGCAGTGAGAGTGTCAGAAAGAGGGAAAAGCAGACCCTCGCTAAGCAGGGAGCCCAAAACGGGGCTCGATCCCAGAACTCTGGGATCATGACCTGAGCTGAAGGTAGACACTACACTTATGGAGCCACCCAGATGACCCAACTTCTTGCATTTCTGTATACTGATGACACACTTTTGCAAAGAGAAATTAAAAAAGCAACGCCATTTACAATTCCATAAAAAATCTAGGAATAAAAGTAACCAAGAATGAGAAAGACATAGTACACTCAACACATGGCAGAAAAGAAATGAAAAATATGTGTGTCCAGGGGGGCAGAATGTATGGGTCACAGATTTGGAAGGCAACACAAACAAATGGTAGCATACGCCATGCTCCTTAACTGGAAGAGTTAATTATGTGAACATGTCCATCGTACCCAAAGCAATCGACAGATGTGATGAAATACCTATCTGAATTCCAGTGTCATTATTCGAGCAAGTAGAAAACAGTCCTCAAACTTGTATGGAATCACAAAAGACACCAAATCCGCAAAGCAACCTGGAGAAAGAGGTGCAGTCAACACACTCCTGGATTTCAAGCTGGATTATAAAGCTGTTGTCATCAAAACAGGATGGTACTGGCATAAACAAAGACACCAGGTCAGTGGAACAGTACAGAAAGCTCAGAAACTTACCCACACATAGATGATACTAACTTACGACACAGCAGCAGAAGATATGCCATGAGGGAAGGACTGTCTCTTCATTGAGTGGTAACAGGCAAACAGGACACTAAATGCAGAAGAATATAACTGGGTCACTTTCTTACACCACACACAAAATTTTTAATGGATGAATGATTTGAACATAAGACCTGAATCCATAAACCTCCAAGAAGACACAGGTACTAAGTCTCTCGACGTTGGTTTTGGCAAAGAGTCTTCAGATCGGACACCAAATGCAAAGGCAACAAAAGCAAAAATAAACAAGTGGAACAACATCAAACTGAAATCTTCCACACGGCAAAAGAAACCATCAAAAACTGAAAAGGCCACTGACCCAATAAGAAAAAAATATCTGTGAATCATATGTGTGAGAAGAGGCTAATATACAAAATACACACAACACTAGTACAAATCAAAAAAAAAAAACTATATAAAAAATGGGAGGAATATGTGAATAGATACTTTCCAAAGATGGCACATAGGTGCCAACAGACAGAAAAAGTTGTTCAACATCACTAATCATCGTCAGGGAAACATCAGTCAAACCAACAATCGGCTATCCTCTCACAACTGTTGGAACAGCAATTGTCCCAGAGACAGACACCAGGTGGGGTCAAGGGTGTGCAGACGAGGAAACACTGTGCACTGTTGGTGGGAATGGAAATTGGTGCAGCCACTGTGACAAATGGTATGGAGGTTCCTGAAAAAATAAATACAACTACCCCATGACCCAGTAATGGCTCTACTGAGTATTGATTTGAAGAACACAAAAATGCTGCCTCAAAAAGACAGATGCACTCCCACGTTCACTGCAGCATTATTCACAAGAACCAGACATGGAAACACAGACCTTGGGGGCCTTATGCCAAGTAACTCAGACACAGAAAGACCAATACCAGATGCTCTCATGTACATTCCACGTGGAATAAACAAATACTGAACGCATAGATACTGAGAGCAGGTTGGTAGGTGCCAGATTCAGGGATAGGGTGGTAGAAACGGGTGAAGATGGTCAAAGTCTCAATGTTTGAGTGAGAAAATCCTAGTCATGAAATGTTTTGTCAGGCATGGAGACTAAAACTAACCCCGCAGCATAGGGTATAGGTTTCCCTGCTCTTTGAAAGTACAGGGCTTCTGAGAAACCTTGCACAGCAGAAATGGTGTCAAGAAGGAATGACCATTAATTTACATGAACAATTAGACAGTGTGCTCAGACTCCAAAATTCCTTCTCTTTGGCTTTTCTTAGGCCTCAGCACACAAGTTTCTAACGGAGGCCCAGCATAAATGAAGATGAAGCACAGCAGAGGCTCACAGACACAATTCAAAGTGCTAGTGGCTGGAAGCAGAGAGCGGTTCCCAGAGGAAGGAGCTGGATGGGGTGCACGCCGCCTCTGTCATGCTTCTCCCCAGAACAGATGCTGACTGTGATTCTCACTGTTCACCTTTTTTCATAAGAGGGAAATCCTCTTCAGGTCTCTTCCTCTTACTGAAGCTGGGTAATAACGTAGTTCTTTCAAGAAAGCCCAGTGTCTTACTGTGAACGTTTAAAAAGTGGGGGATACTTGTACTTGAGCATTGCTGAGGGAAGAGATGTGAAAGGACCTCCCAGACACAAACCTCAGCAGATCCACCGGGAAAGGCACCTATCCTCAGCATGCAGAACACCAACTACCTCCTACCCCCCGAGAAACCCTCTCCTTCCTCTCGATCAGGACAACCCACAACACCTGAGAGTTACCCCAATTCCTCTGTTCTCCTGCTCCTAATAGGTAACCCATCAGCAAATCCTGTGAGCTCCATCTTCAAAATGGACCCAGAAGAGGTCTAACCACTCCATCCAAAGCCACCTGTCCGGTCCACGCTGCCTGAGTTCCTGGAAAAGCTTCATCATTGACCTGCTTTGCCATCTTCAACCCTCTGTAATCTGTTCTCAACACTGTAGCCAGTATGGCCCAGTGAAACAGCTTCTCATCGGGTTATAGCCCTGGAATAGCTTTCTGTCACCCTCTTTCACCTCTCTAAGCTCATGTCCTAAGCTGTCTCCTGTGGCCACAGGTCCTTCTTGCTGCTCCTGGAAATAACTGGAATTCTCCTGCCCCAGAGCCTTTCCACATGCTTTCCCTTCTGTGCAGAATGCTCTTGATGTGTTCTCACTCAACGTCGGAGAAGTCTGAATTGGAGTGACAGGGACAGAAGATGAGGCTGTGTGTGTTGGGTGAGGCTGGTGGTCCAGAAGAAGGTTCTCTGCAAGCTCTCCGCCTGTGCCTCACTTGTCCTCAGCCAGGAACTTGCACACAGCCCTCACCTGTCACAACTCTCACCCAGGAGACCCACAGCCACCCCTGGAGCCCACCCTGTCCACACCCTGCTGCAGAATGCATTCAACACTCCTCTGGGACCCCTGTCAGTTTACCCAGACCTGGAACTCCCCTGTCTCCTGCAAAGCTCCCGGATTCCCCCTCTGCTTCCAAAATCACACTGGCGCAAGGCTTTCATGAGAAAGCTATAACGCTAACTAATGAAAGTTTCACACCTACTTTCTCTTTCTGTTGCCTTTCTCTCCACCTTCTTTCCTACCTGTGCAAATTGTAACATATCAGTGGAACATGAACATGCTCTGAGATCTGAATCTTTCATTGCAGCTTTCTGAGGACTCCTTATGTGATAAGCAACTAGTGTATCCTACAACAGGGTGTTTTACATCTATCCTCTATAGAATAGTACAGCCCAAATCACTACAATTTTACCTCACTCTTCATGAAGCAGAACACTTTTTCCTTTCTTCTTTTACTTAAATTCCAGTTAGTTCACATGCCATGGAATATTCGCTTCAGGGGTAGGATTTAGTGATTCCTCATCTGCATACAGTACCCGGTGCTCATCACAAGTGCCCTCTTTAATACCCCTCACCCATTTAACTCTTCCCCCCATGCCCCTGTCCTGCAGCAACACTCAGTTTGTTCTGCAAGGTTGAGTCTATTTCCTTGTATGCCTCTCTCATCATCCCTCAACTCTGTTCATCTATTTTCTTTCTGAAATTTCACATGTGTGAGATATAGGGTATTTGTCTTTCCTCACTGATTTTGCTTAGCTTAATACACTCTAGATCCACCCACATCCTTGCAAATGGTAAGATTTCATTCTTTTTGAAGCTGGGTCATATTCCATTATATATATATGTATCCCACATCTGCTTTATCCATTCATCAGTGCATGGACTTTGGGATTCTCTCCATAGTTTGGCTACTGTGATCATTGGTGCTATAAACATCATGGTGCATGTTCCCCCTTTTAATCTGCATTTTTGTATCCTTTGGGTAAATACCTAGGAGAGCAATTGCTGGATCATGTGGTTGTTCAATGTTTAACTTTTTGAGGAACCCCCACACTGTTTCCCAGACTGGCTGCACCACTTTGAATTGCCACCAACAGGATGGGAGGGTTCCCCTTTAAGCAGAACATTATCTGCCGGCAATTTCATAAGAGGAAACAAAACCTCTGGGAGATGCACCCAGGGTCAGGCAAGCAGTTGCAGAATTCACCCCAAGGCTCCTGACGCCAAGCCCCTTGAAGTCACCAGCATGCCACTATCCAAAAGTATTCCCAGACTCTCCTTCTGACTCCACCACCAAAGAAACTACAGAGAGAATATGGCACCTCAAAATATCGAGATAATACATTTAGTAAAACTAGAAAGTCAAGCTCAACTTTTAAACAGGAACAGGCTGCTTTGGAATATTTTGAATTTTCCCTCCACCCTAATTTTAACTCTTCTGATGAATAAACTAATCAATGATGAAACATCATCTTTGTCAAATGACATCATCCAAGTCTGTATCAGATGAAAAAAAGCCACCTAACCCTAGATGCTGGCCACTCAACCATATCTTAGGCCCAATTGAATAAACACTGTTAGATGAAGGAACAAATTAGATGTTACAAACAGGCACAGAGTGAATCTCACCTTCCCTTTCTAGTAAAAGAGGGTTCTTAGGAAACAGATGGTTAAAATACATGTGTAAGCAATAAATGGACAGAGAAATTGTGATCCCCTGAAAAGTTCTACCAGCAGGGAAACTAAGTAATTCTTGCACCAAACCCAGAATGCTGACAGCTACTTCACTTTTACTTTGTGGCTCAACTAGAGAAAAGAGAAAAGGCCAGGAGGTTTTGGGATAATGAGAGGTTTTACCTCCAGCCCTGACATAGTTAGGACATTTTGCCAAACATACCTGAGCTTTCTCTGAACACTGGCGTCCTGTGACAAGCTGCCTCGCTGACTCCGATGCTGACGTTCAAAACCTCGGGTGTCTTGGAGCCAGAGCAAAGAAGTGCTGTCAGCTGGGGAGAAGAAGGCACCTCTGACCTAAAGCCTGCACACCTGCTTCGGTTTCTGGGTGAAGGGGCAACACATACTTGTTGTTTAGCAGTAATTATCTTCATTCTCAATAGACCAATGACCTTGCCTTTTCTGGAAAGCTGACTTTTCTAAATAAACCCTCAATTCGTCTATTCCCAATGCAACTAGAGTGGAACATTTATTTCTCACTTAAATAGAAAACACTATTATTGTCGACATTGCATGAATGAACTTTTAAAAACATTTTAGAGAGTAAGGAAGAGACCTTTATTCAAACCCAAGTCAGGACAACTGTCTGGGAGACACAATCTTCACCAAGAAGGGAGTGCTCCGGGGAAGGAACATTTGGGGCAGGCTTATATATTTTGTTCTGTTTTGTTTTACATACAGAGTTACACACTACAATGAGGACCTTCTTAGATCCAGAAAGTGACAGATTCTTTCTTATGTTTTCAGTATGTACATGTCAGTATGACCTTAATCTTATGGGAGCCAAAGATGTTCTTTATTTTTTCTTATCTTTATGTTGGCATTTTTTGGTTATTGTTTTCTCCTGGAAGCAGATGTACAACATGTGCTTGGGGCAGAAATAGGGTCCATGCTTTGAGGTTTTTGCCCAGTCATTTTGAGCTGGTAAAATGTTAAAGGATAGCTTCCCTGGGAGCCCAGGATCAGGGCCCACAGATGATATAAGATAAAAATTTCTTTTATCATTATAATTACTCCTAAATGGAGGAATTTGAGACAAAAGCACCTTTCACAAGAGTACCAAGAAATCAAAATGATACCCACGAAAGGCTGCCTGCTCCATAGTCAGTACAGGTAACAGAAGTGTTCACAGTCTCTGGACTCCTGCCCTTCTCCTGCCCAAAGCTCTGAAGCACACAGACCACTTAAAATCAGAATTGTTTAACTGCTAGACACCTTAGAGATGTCTGGCACCATTCCCTTGGACTGCAGAATAAAACACAGTAGCTCGTTGTCACAAAATTATTTCAACATGAAGTGCCCCCTGGATGCCCTAAGTTCTTTCTCTGCAAATGTTGACTAATGTAAGTCACAGTCATACCATATAAACACTACGATGGCTGGGAAGTCGTCGTAGGTAAGGCAATATTTTAGCCATGTTTATAAGCATTGGCTCACGTTGTAGAAGAGGCTGAGCTGAGTGTTTTTAAACACTATCAGACCTGTTTTACAGCACCCTCTGAACATACCAGAGCCTGAATGGACTAAAAAAGATAGTTGGTTTCAGTGATTTTAATACCAGAAAAATATTATACTCTCTGTATTCCTTAGGATCTTTGAGTATCTTACCCAGAGGTCCTCCACTGAGATAATGATCTTAATGATCACCATGGGCAGATGTGAAAAGGCCCGCTGAATTCATTCCAGTTGTCCACATGACAAGAAAATCCTGATACTTGATAAGTTTCCAGATCGAGAAGACCAGAGATAAGAGGGAAATAGTACCCTGTATGGAACAACAAGGGATTTGGAGTCAATTTGGGGATCCCACTTAGGTTTCTGACACTAAAATCCTCTGTGACTCATATCATCTGAGTCCCTTTCTAACCACCTGAAAATGTGCCTAAAAATATCTACACCCTAGTTTGAAGTTTAAGAGGCAGAATGCTACAAAGAGCCAGTATGATGTCTCTCAAGAACAGGTGCTCAGGAAGCCATAATTGCTATTGGGTCTATTTCTATTCCAGAAGAAAGAACACATGTTGAATCCATATTTCGAATAGATGACTCACCAGATGATTTTCAAACCTGAAGGAAGGCCAAGAAGTCACTATTGTGTCATAGTTCACTCAGAAATCAGATTGTTGGACTGGTGAGGATGATACGATAGCAACGTCATCACTAAGAGTGGGGAGCTTCTAATTTCCATACGGCCATGTTGACCCCCTTAGCTCAGATCCACCAGAAAGGGCAGCTGGGGAGGGGGCACCGTCATCACTATGAGTGGGGAGCTTCCCATTTCCATATGGCCATGTTGACCCCATTAGCTCAGGGCCACCAGAAAGGACAGCTGAGGGGGACCATAGGCCAAGGCTGCCAGGTGTGGCTGGGGCAGGCAGAACTCTGACTTAAGGATCAACTCCTGTCTAGGTTATTATAATGCTCTTCACAAATAAAGTATCATTGTGTGTGAGCCCTCATGTAGAAAAGGTTCAGAATTTCCATTGAGATTCCCTCTCTGACCTTTAGGATATGTAGCAAAGTTCCATTTAATTTTAAACATTGAAGGACTTCTTGGTTTTCTTTTCGCTAAGACTGTGGCTCAATTCCCCTGTGGTCTAAGAATAGAATCTAGTTAATTTCAGGGTTTAATATTTGTAGCCTTGATTCGTGGCCCCACCTATCATCTATTTGGGTAAAGAGTCTATGACCACTTGAAAATAATGTATTCTGCACTTATTATGGAATGTTCCCTATATGTCAATTAGGTCACATTTGTTACCAATGTTTTGACTGCTTTTTCTGTCAGATATTGAGAAAGGTATATTAAAATCTTCAAACAATGCGGCTCTACTCAACGTTGCATTGGAGAATTTACCAGTGTTAGAAGGCAAGAAAAACAAAAAGTATAAGAATTGAGGGGATAATTGTGACTATTAACAGATAATACGATTGTGTACATAGAAAATCCAAACCAGTCTATAAATACCCTATTAAATTCAAAATGAAATTTATAAATTTGAGATGGAATGTGCTTCCCATTGGACAGTTTCTGAAAGAAAACGTAGAACCTGTCAATCTTGGGGTAGGACATAGGGTGCACTAACCATTTAAAAGAATTCAGTGGGACTTCATAAAAATGTGACATTTCTCCTTATCTTATGACCATATGAAAATGAAAAAGTGAACCGCAGGCTGGGAAGTAAAGATTTGCAATACACACACTGACAAAGACTTGTCAATAAAGAATTCCTGCTCATCAACCATAAAAAGTCTATTTATAAACAAATACTTCAGAAAAGATTGACTGATGGCCAATAAGAACAGGAAAGGATGCTCTGCAGTATTATTTTCAGGAACAGCAAGGCCTTTCCTAAAATGAAAACATACACACAAACCAGTATTCCCTAGATGGATGATGTCCTTATTTCTGAGGACAGCTTGAAGAACAGACTAGCATCAAAGTAAAGTGATGCAATTCCTGACACTCAGAGGATGGACAATTGACCTCAAACTACAGTACAATTTCTAGGCATCATTCGGTCCTCTGAAGGCAGACAACTACCACACCCCTTCCTACACCACACAGGTTGCTTCCCAACCCCTACCATAAAAGAAGAAGATGAGAAACAGATAGGACTAGTAGGAAATAGCAAAACTCACATGTGGGGATTATCCTGAAACACACTGATCACATAACTAGTGTAAGGAAGTGTAGGGAACTGACAAGGACAGAGACTCAAGAAGTACTTCTTTGGGAAATGCTGTCTGAAATCGTCACACCTTGATACCAGCTAATGAGGGCTCTGACCATACCCTAGGGTTTGCTCACAAGGGTCTGCAACACCATCGCTGAGGACTTCAAGACCTCAAAGCTTGCCTGATTGACTATTGGACTAAGAGATTCCCATGTTCTGAAAACAGATACCAACTCATTGAAAGGTTCACCTGGGCTCTCTCGGAGGCCCTACAAGAAGCTGAACCATTCACTGAAAATCAATTACACACACACACACACACACACACACACACACACACACACATCTGGCATTTCACCAATTACTTAAACATTCAAGGTTCTTCCTACCTTTTCTTTTTCACATTGATATTTATACTCACATGAAATGTCATCATTTCTAATGAACACTGATGTCAAAATAGAGATCCATTGACACAATATTCACAAAATGGAACTTCCCTACTGTAATTTTCAATATAGCATTTTTTAAAGATCATACATATTTTAGATTTTTGGTAACTTTTACAGGAGAAGATCAGCATTGAAAAACTCTGAATACTTGACAATGAGTTTTAAGCCTAGAGAACAAAAATTGTCCGATTTCATAGATAATAAGGAACCAAAGGGAAAGCATGGAAGCTGTAGTCGAATAATTTTACACATATGTATCCTCTCTTATTCTACTACTGAGGGGCGTGTTTTATTACCACTATGCACGCATCAATTGTCTTCCACGTGCACCTGCACAGGTATAATGAATTACTACAGTAGAATGAAATGTCTGGGAACTACTTGGCGGCATCTATAATGAACAATGAAATTTCGATCTTATATTTGGTGAACTTCCACTGTCTGTCCCTTTAGACAATGGACCCTAAACAGAAGGGGGAATGAACCACGAGCGACTATGGACTCTGGGAAACAAACTGATGGCTTCAGAGGGGAGAGGGGTGGGGGATTGGGATGGGCCAGTGATGGGTATTAAGGAAGGTACATATTGCATGGAGCACTAGGTGTTATATGCAAATAATTAATCACGGAACACTACATCAAAAACTAAGGAAATACTCTATAGTGACTAACATATCATAATAAAAAATTATTATTAGAAAAAATTAAAGGTAAAAAAAAACAATACAGCTTTTCTGTTTCAAGAACAATCACAATTGAGAAAAAACTAACTTCCAATCCCTAAAGCAAAACACAGACCAAGTTCCATTTCACTCCCCTTTATTCACATTCTCTGTGGGTTCTAAGCTATTTCCCTACCTCCTTTCCTGCTGAGCAGGGAGCCTCGACTCGATCCCAAAACCCTGGGATCATAACCTGAGCCAAAGGCACATGCTTAACTGGCTGAGCAAGCCAGGAGCCCCAGCTCCATGTTTTTCTTAAGCAAAAGGACACTTTCTCACAATGCCTTCACATGACTTCACATGGTACCAGAGACCTGCATTTGCTTCTAGGAGGTTGCAGATGAAGGCAATTGCAATCTCTTACAGTGGTTTATCAAATACAGTGACCTGCCTGGTGACAGTGAAACACTTATGAGCCCACGAGAGGGTGCTGTGACACTCAGCTGTGGCTGGGCTGGCACAGAGAACCAAATCCATTTCCCTGCCTGATGTCTGTGAGGAACAGATGCCCCCACTGTGAATGAGACCCTGTCACTGAGCTGTCCAGAGATGGCCATCCTCACGGAGGATGAGGATAAAGGACAATGCCTGAGGAGACCTCATCTGTCTCTTTTATCTTTTCATATTTTCGACAGTGGACAAATCACTGCCTAGGAGTCCCCAACTACCTTAGTCTCATCTGTGAATGGCCAAGAGGTTTTACAAAACACTTCAGATTTTGACCTCACAAATGCCTACAACCACTTACCATAGGGATTCAACATTAAGCAAAGATACTGTTCATTGGAAGAGAGGTCCTGCCCACTGTTGTTTCTCACTTGTATGCTCATCTTCCTTACCTCATGGTAACATAACCACGTTGATTCCTGCTGCCGTGTTCAGGAAGGCTGATGTGACTTGTAGGGCATTACTCTGACATCGTTCTTTCTTAGCAATAAGATGTGGACATTTCCCTAGTCCTACACACCCAAAGTTGAATCGGAATCAGGATTGAGGAGGCTGATGAGAGTTGAAGGTGTTTTCCTGTACAGGGTGGTTTATTACCAATAAGGATGGGTCAGAGTCCTCGAAATTCCAGAACCTTTTCATTAATGCTTCCTGCTCATGAAAGATGATGTACATTGGTCTTTCCCTGTATAGTGTGGTGACTCAGAGAAAAGTGCTTAGCCCTTTCGTCAGACTTCCACGACCACCTTGGGGCTGGCTTCCATATTCAGAAAGGATGATGTTAGGGCTAAGAGGGTTCCTGTACACTGTTATTTCTTACAGATAAGTGTATGGCATTTTTGTTACATTGAGAGAACCACTTAGCGCGGGCTTGCCGGCCTCCTGGGGACGAACCCTAACCCTAGGTCGGCCCCCAATGGGCCTCTCCCAAGGGGCCTGGCACCACAACGCCGGGGATTGGGGATCCCCGAGCCCAGCGCCGGAGTCACCCTGCCGCCCCGCAGCAACCCGGGTTGCTAGGGGGGCCGCCAGTCTTTCAGGGCGAGAGAAGGGGCAGGGCCCTCCAAGCCCCCGGCGACTTTTGAAGTCCCCCCGCACCAAAATGCTTGGGTCCACACTCCCTCTCGCCAGTGCCCTCACCTCGGCCTGCCCCTACGCCTGCCGCAGAGCTGGGGGAACAGGCCTGCTGCACTCCTGGGGGCTAACGCTTACCCTAGGTCGGCCCCTGAGGTGCCCCTCCCAAGGAGCCTGGCACCTCAATGCCGGGGATTTGGGACCCCCAGCCCCAGTGCTGTACTCACTCTGCCACCCCCAAGCTCGCAGGGCGCTAGGGTCGTTGCCAGTCATTCAGGAAGTGAGAACGGGCAGGGCCCTCCGATCTGCCTGCGACCTTCAAAGGCCCCCCATGCAAAAACTCTGGCTCCCACCCTCCTGCTCGCCAGCACCCTAACCTCGGCCCACCCCTAAGCTCGCTGCAGAGCTGGCGGATCAGGCCTGCTGGCTTCCTGGGGGCTAACCCTATCCCTTGGTCGCCCTCAAATGGCCCCTCCCAAGTGGCCTGGCGCCACATGCCAGGGATTGTGGACCCCCAAGTCCCAGTGCCGGACGCACCCTGCCACTCCACCACCACGTGGGGCACTAGGGGCGTCGCCAGTCCTTCAGGGCAACAGAACGGGCAGGACCCTCCGAGTCACCTGTGACCTTTGAAGGCACCCCGAGCCAAAGCCAAAATGCTCTGGCCCACGCTCCCGCTCTCCAGCGCCCTCACCTCGGCCTGCCCCTCCACTCGCCCCACAGCTGGTGGATCAAGCCTGCCAGCCTCCTGTGCACTAACCCTAACCCTAGGTCGGCGCCGAAGAGGCCGGGTACTGCAACGCCAGGGATGGGGTGCCCCCGAGCCCCTGTGCCGGACTCAACTTGCCACCACCCAGCCACCCAGTCCGCTAGGGGCGCCGCGCGTCATTCAGGGCAGGAGAATGGGCAGGGCCCTCCGAGCCTTCTGTGACCTTTGAAGCCCCCCATGCCAAAACGCTTGGGCCCACGCTCCTTCTCGCCAGCGCCCTCATCTCGGCCTGCCCCTCCACTCCCCTGACAGCGGGCGGATCGGGCCTGCCGGCCTCCTGTGGGCTAACACTATCACTAGGGCGGCCCCCGAGGGGCCCCTCCCAAGGGGCCTGGCGCCGCAAAGCCGGGGATTTGGGACCACAGAGCCCCAGCGTTAGACTCAACCTGCCGCCCTGCCACTACCCGGGCCGCTAGGGGCGCCGCCGCTCATTCAGGGTGGAAGAATGGGAAGGGACTTTCGAGCCCCCGGCCACCTTTGAAGGACCCCCACGCCAAAACGCTTGGGCACACGCTCCCGCTCTCCAGCGCCCACACCTCGGCCTGCCCCTCCGCTCGCTGCACAGCCGGCGGATCGGGCCTCTGGCCCCCTGGGGGCTAACCCTAAACCTAGGTCGGCCCTCGAGGGGCTCATCCGATGGGGCCTGGCGCCACGTCTCTCATTGCTGAACCCCGAGCTGCAGCGCTGGACTCACTGTGCTGCCCCACCAACACCCGGGCCGCTAGCGGCGCCGCCGGTCATTCAGGGCATGAGAACGGGCAGGGCCCTCCAAGCCCCAGGCGACCTTCAAAGGTACCTCCGCCAAAATGTTTCAGCCCACACTCCCGCTCGCCAGCGCCCTCACCTCGGCCCGTCCCTCCACTCGCCACACAACTGGCGGATCAGGCCTGCCGGCCTCCTGGGGGCTAATCCTAATCCTAGGTCAGCTCCCGAGGAGCCCCTCCCAAGGGGCCTAGAGCCGCAACGCCGGGGATTGGGGACCCCTGAGCCCCAGTGTCAGACTCACCCTGCCGGACCGCCGCCACCCGGGCCAGTAGGGGCCCCACCGGTCATTCAGGGCGGAGGAACGTGAAGGGCCCTCCGAGCCACCAGAGACCTTCGAAGGCCCCCCGCGCCAAAACGCTTGGGCCCACGCTCCCGCTAGTCAGTGCCCTCACTTCGGCCCGCCCCTCTGCTCGCCGCACAGCCGGCAGATCGGGCCTGCCGGCTTCCTGGGGGCTAACCCTAACCCTAGGTCAGCCCCCGAGTGGTCCATTCCAAGGAGCCTGGCGGCGCAACACCGGGGATTGCGAACCCCCGAGCCCCAGCGCTGGACTCATCCTGCCGCCCCGCCGCCACCCGGCTGCTAGGGGCGCCACAGGATATTCAGTGCGGGAGAAGGGACAGGGCCCTCCGAGTCCCTGTCATCCTTCGAAGGCCCACCAAGCCAAAACGCTTGGGCCCACGCTCCGGCTCGCCAGCGCCTTCACCTCTGCGCCCCTCCGCTCGCCGCACAACTGGCGGATCGGGCCTGATGGCCTCCTGGGGGCTGACACTAACCCTAGGTCGGCTCCCGAGGGGCCCCTCCCAAGGGGTCTGGCATGGCAAAGCCGGAGATTGGGACCCCCGAGCCCCAGCCAGGACTCACCTTGCTGTCCCGCCACCACCCGGACCGCTAGGGGCACCGCCGGTCATTCAGAGCGGGAGAACAAGCGGGGCTCTCCTAGCCCACGATGACATTCGAAGGAGCCCCGTGCCAAAATGCTTGGGCCCACGGTCCCATTTGCCAGTGCCCTCACTTCGGCCCGCCCTTCCCCTCGCCCCACACCTGGCGGATCGGGCCTGCCGGCCTCCTGGGGGCTAACCCTAACCCTAGGTTGGCCCCGGAGGGGCTCGTACGATGGGGCCTGGCGCCACAACGTGTCTGATTGCTGACCCCCGAGCTGCAGCACCAGACTCACCTTGCCGCCCCGCCAACACCCAGGCCTCTAGCGGCGCCACTGATCATTCAGGGTGTGAGAACAGGCAGGGCCTTCTAAGCCCCGGATGACCTTCGAAGGCACCCCGCGCCAAACCGCTTGGGCCCACGATCACGCTTGCCTGTGCCCTCAGCTCGGCCTGCCCCTCCACTCGCTGCACAGATGGCGGATTGGGGCTGCCGGCCTCCAGGGGGCTAACCCTAACCCTAGGTTGGCCCCCAAGGAGCCCCTCCCAAGGGGCCTGGCCTCGCAACGCAGGGATTGCGAACCCCTGAACCCGAGCTCCGAACACACCGTGCCGCCCCGCCGCCACCCGGCCCACTAGGGGCGCCGCCGGTCATTCAAGGCGGGAGAATGGGTAGGTCCCTCCGAGCCCCCGGCGAACTTCAAAGGCTCCCCGCGCCAAAACGCTTGGGCCCACGCTCCCGCTCACCAACGCTTCACC
This sequence comes from Ursus americanus, assembly GCF_024610735.1. Taxonomy (NCBI): domain Eukaryota; kingdom Metazoa; phylum Chordata; class Mammalia; order Carnivora; family Ursidae; genus Ursus; species Ursus americanus. The sequence goes on from NW_028273621.1 coordinate 4,989,675, forward strand.
TCGGCCCACCCCTCCGATCGCCACGCAGCCAGGGGATCAGGCCTGCCAGCATATTTGGGGCTAACCCTAACACTACGTCGGCCCCCAAGGGGCCCTTCCCAAGGGGCCTGGCCCACAACGTCAAGGATTCAGACCCCCGAGCCCCAGCGCCGGACTCACCCTGCAGCTCAACTGCCACCCGAGCTGCTAGGGGCTCCGCCGGTCATTCAGGGTGGGAGAACGGGCAGGGCCCTCCAAGTCCCCAGCGACTTTTGAATGCACCCCGCGCCAAAACCCTTTGGCCCATGCTCCCGCTCGCCAGCACCATTACCTCGGCCCGCCCCTCTGCTCACCTCACAGCTGCTGGATCAGAACTGCCGGCCTCCTGGGGGCTCACCCTTACCCTAGGACGGGCCCGGAGCTGCCCCTCCCAACGGGCCTGGCGCCGCAACGCCGGGGATTGGGGACCCCCGAGCCCCAGCGCCAGACTCACCCTGCCGCCCCACTGACACCCGGTCCGCTAGGGGTGCCACTGGTCATTCAGGGCGGGAGAACGGACAGGGCCCTCCGAGCCCGCGGCGACATTCGAAGGCCTCCCCATCCAAAACGCTTGAGCCCACGCTCCCGCCCCTCAGCGCCCTCACCTCGGCCCGCCCCTCCGCTTGCCGGAGAGCTGGCGGATGAAGCCTGCCCTCCTCCTGGGGGCTACCAATATGCCCTAGGTGGGCCCCTGAGGGGCCTGTCCGAAGGGGCCTGGCACCGCAATGCCTGGGATTGGGGACCCCCGAGCCCCACCGCCGGACTCACCGTGTCACCCCGCCGCCACCCGGGCTGCTAGGGGCACCGCCGGTCATTCAGGGAGCGAGAACGGGCAGGGCCCTCCGATCCCCTGGTGATCGTCGAAGGCAACCTGCGCCAAAATGCTTGGGTCCACGCTCTCGCTCACCAACGCCCTCACCTCAGCCCACCCCTCCGCTCGCTGCACAGCTGGCAGATCGGGCCTAACAGGCTCTTGGGGGATAACCCTAACCCTAGGTCGACCCCCGAGGGAATCTCCCAAGGGGCCTGGCTGCCCAACGCCAGGGATTGGGACCCCCAAGCCCCAGCGCCGGACTCACACGGCCGCCGCGACGCCACCGGGCTGCTAGGGGTGCCGCCGGTCATTCAGGGTGGCAGAACGGGCAAGCCCTTCCGAGCCACCTGCGACCTTCGAAGGACCCCCACACCAAAACGCTTGGGTCCACGCTCCCGCTCGCCAGCGCCCTCACCTCGGCCTGCCCCTCCACTCGTCACACAGCCGGTGGATCGGGCCTGCCGGCCTCCTGGGTGCTAACCCTAACTCTTGGTCGACCCCCGATGGGCCCCTCCCAAGGGGCCTGGTGCCACAATACAGGGATTGGGGACACGGAGCCCCAGAGCCAAACTCACGCTGCTGCCCCGCCATCCTCCGGGCCACTAGGGGTGCCACAGCTCATTCAGAGCGGGAGAACGGGTAGGGCCCTCCGAGCCCCTGGCAAACTTCGAAGGCCCCCCGCGCCAAAACGCTTGGGACTATGCTCCCGCTCTCCAGCGCCTGCCCCTCGGCCCGCCCCTCCGCTTGCCACACAGCTGGCGGATTGTGCCTGCCAGCCTCCTGGGGGCTAACCCTAACCCTAGGTCGGACCCGAGGGGCCCCTCCCAAGGGGCTTGGCGCCTCAATGTCGGGGATTGGGGACCCCCGAGCCCCAGGGCCCAACTCAACCTACCGCCCCTCCGCCACCCGGGCTGCTTGGGGCGGCGCCGGTCATTCAGGGCGGGAGAATGGGCAGGGCCCTCCGAGCCCTGGGCGACCTTCAAAGGCCATCTGCGCCAAAACGCTTGGGCCTACGCTCCTGTTCGCCACCGCCGTCACCTCGGCTAGCCCCTCCGCTCACCGCACATACGGCAGATCGGGCCTGCTGGCATCCTTTAGGCTAACCCTACCCTAGGTCGGCCCCCGAGGGACCACTCCCAAGTGCCTGGCGCCGCCATGCCGGGGATTGGGGACCCGCGAGCACTTGCTGCGGGCTCACCCTGCTGCCCCTCCACGACCCAGCCTGCTAGGAGCAATGTCCTCATGGGTCGGGAGAATGGGCAGGGCCCTCCGAGCCCCCGGCGAATGTCCAAGGCCTCCTGCACCAAAACGCTTGGGCCAACGCTACCACTCACCAGCGCCCTCACTTCGGCCCGTCCCTCCACTCTCTGCACAGCTGGCGGATCGGGCCTGCCATTCTCCTGGGGGCTAACCCGAACCCTAGGTCGGTCTCAGAGGGGACCGTCCCAAGGGGTCTGGCACTGCCACGCCGGGGATTGGGGACCCCCGAGCCACAACACCAGATGCACCCTGCCACTCCGCCGCCACCCGGGCCGCTAGGGGCGCCGCCGGTCATTCCGGGCTGGAGAACATGCAGAGCCTTCCGAGCCACCCTCGAACTTCGAAGGCCCCTGTGCCAAAACGCCTAGGACCACGCTCCCGCTCGCCAGAGCCCTCACCTTGGCCCACCACTCCGTAATCCGCTCAGCCGGTGGATGGGGCCTGCCGTCCTCCTTTGGGCTAACCCTAACCCTAGGTCGGCTCACGAGGGGCCCCTCCCAAGGGGCCTGGTGCTGCCACGCCAGGGATTGGGGACCCCCGAGCACCAGGGCCGAACTCACCCTGCCGCCCCACTGCGACCCGGCCCGCTAGGGGCGCCTTCCTCATTCAGGGTGGGATATCGGGCAGGGCCCTCTGAGCCCCCGGCAACCTTCGAAGGCCCCCCGTGCCAAAACGATTGGGCCCAAGCTCCCGTTCGCCAGTGCCCTCACCTCGGCCCATCCTCCGCTCGTCACACAGCTGGCGGAAAGGGCCTGCCGGCCTCCTGGGGGCTAACCCTAAACCTAGCTTGGCCCCCAAGGGGCCCCTCCCAAGGTGCCTGGCGCCACCACGCCTGGGATTGGGGTCCCCCAAGCCCCCTCGCCTGACTCACCCTGCCGCCCCGCCGCCACCCGGGCCGCTAGGGGCGCCGCCGTTCATTCAGGGCGTTAGAACAGGCAGGGCTCTCCGAGCCCCCGGCAATCTTCGAAACCCTCTCGCCAAAACGCTTGGGCCCACGCTCCCACTCGCCAGTGCATTCACGTCGACCCGTCCTTCGGCTCGCAGTACAGCCTACGGATAGGTCCTGCCGGCCTCCTGGAGCTAACACAAACCCTACGTCGGTGCCCGAGGGGCCCCCTTCCAAGGGGCCTGGCTCTGCCATGCTGGGGCTCGGGGACCCCCGAGCCCCGGCGGCAGTCTCACCCTGCCACCGCGCCGTGACCTGGCACACTCGGGGCGCTGTCCTCATTCAGGTGGGAGAATGGGCAGGGCCCTCAGCGCCCCGGGCGACATTTGAAGTCCCCCGCACCAAAACGCGTGGGCCCACGGTCCAGCTCGCCAGCGCCCTCACCTAGGCCAGCCCCTCCGCACACCGCACATGTGGCGGATCGGGCCTGCCAGCTTCCTGGGGGCTAACCCAAACCCTACATCAGCCCCCGAGGGGCCCCTCCCAATGGGCCTGGCGCCACCACGCCGGGGATTGGGGACCCCAGATCCCCAGCTCTGGAGCCGCCCTACCGCCCTGCCTCCACCCGGGCCGTTAGGGGCGCTGCCAGTCATTCAGGGCGGGAGAACGGGCAGGGCCCTCCGAGCCCCCGGCGACCTTCGAAGGCCACCCTTGCCAAAATACTTGGGCCCATGCTCCCACTCGCCAACGCCCTCACCTCGGCCTGCCCCTCCACTCGCCGCACAGCCAGCGGATCGGGCCTGCCGGCCTCCTGGGGGCTAACCCTAAACCTAAGTCAGCCCCCGAGGGGCCTCTCCCAAGGTGCCTGGCGCCACAACGCCGGGGTTTCATGTCCCCCGAGCCCCATTGCCAGACTCACCCTCCCGCCCCGCTGCCACCCGGGCCACTAGGGTCCCCGCCGGTCATTAAGGGCAGGAGAACGGGCAGGGCCCTCCGAGCCAATGGCGACCTTCGAAGGCCCCCGTGCGAAAACACTCAGGCCCACGCTCCCGCTCGCCAGAACCCTCACTCCAGCCCGCCACATCACTCGCCATACAGCGGGCAGATCGGGGCTGCTGGCCTCCGGGGGGATAACTCTAAGCCTAGGTCGGCACCCAAGGGGCCCCTCCCAAGGGGCCTGGCACCGCCATGCCGGGGATTGGGGACTCCTGAGCCCCAGCGCCGGACTCACCCTACCGCCTCACTGCGACCCGGCCCGCTAGGGGCAACGTCCTCATTCAGGGCGGGAGATCGGGCAGGGCCCTCCGAGTCCCCGGCGACCTTTGAACCCCCCCCCACGCCAAAACGCTTGGGCCCACGCTCCCGCTCGCCAGCAATCTCACCTCCGCCCGACCATCCACTCGCTGCACAGCTGGCAGATCCAGCCTGCTGGCCTCCTGGAGGCTAACCCAAACCCTAAGTCAGGCCCGAGGGGCCCTTCCCAAGGGGTCTGGTGCCGAAACGCCAGGGATTGGGGATTCCCAAGCCCCAGCACTGGACTCACCCTGCCACCCCTCTGCAACCCGAGCCGCTAGGTGCACCGTCGGGCTTTCAGCGCAGTAGAACCGGAAGTGCGCTCTGAACCCCCGGTGACTTTCGAATGCCCCCACGCCAAAACGCTTGGGCCCACGCTCCCGCTCTACAGTGCCCTCACCTCGGCCTGCCCCACTGCTCGCTACACAGCTGGCGGATCAGGTCTGCCGGCCTCTTGGGGGCTAACACTAACGCTGGTTCGGACCCCGAGGGCCCTTCCCAAGGGGCCTGGCACCCCAACGCCGAGTATTGGGGACCCCCGTGCCCCAGCACTGGACTTACCATGCTGCCCCACCGCAACCCGGGCCACTAGGGGCATCGCCGGTCATTCAGGTTGGGAGAACGGGCAAGGCCTTCCGAGCCCCCAGGGACTTTCGAAGGCCCCCCCGCGCCAAAAGGCTTTGCCCACACCCCCGTACGCCAGCGCCCTCACCTCGGCGCGCTGCTCTGCTCACAGCACAGCCAGCGAATGAGGCCTGCCAGGTTCCTGGGGGCTAACCCTAAACCTAGGTCGGCCCCCAATGGGCCCCTCCCAAGGAGCCTGGAGCTGCAAGGCCTGAGATTGTGGACCCCCAAGTCCCAGCGCCTGACGCACGCTGCCGCCCCGCCCCACACGGGCCGCTAGGGGCGCCGCCATTCATTCAGGTTGGGGAAACGGGCAGGGCCCTCTGAACCCCCGCCGACCTTCGAAGGCGCCCGGAACCAAAACCCTTGGGCCCTGGCTCACGTTCACCAGCACCCTCTCCTTGGCCCAAATCTCCGCTCGATGCACAGGTGGTGTATCGAGCCTGCGGGGCTCCTGGGGGCCAACCCTAACCATAGGTTGGCCCCCGAGGGGCCCTTCCCAAGGGTCCTGGCGACTCAATGCTGCGGAGGGGGACCCCGTGCCCAAGTGCCGGACTCACCCTGCTGCCCTTCAGCCACCCAAGCCGCTAGAGGACCACCGGTCAATCAGGACAGGAGAAGGGGCAGGGACCTCCAATCCCCCGCTGACTTTTGAAGGCCCCCCGCGCAAAAACCTTGGCTCCCATGCTCCTGCTCCCAGCGCCCTCAACTCGGCCCGCCCCTCCGCTTGATTCGGAGCCGGTGGATAGGGCCTGCCAAGCTCCTGGGGCTAACCAAAACCCTAGGTCGGCCCCGTGGGGCACATCCCAAGGGGCCTGGCTCTGCAACGCTGGGGATTGGTGACTCAGAGCCCCAGAACCCGACTCACCCTGCCGCACTGTCCCCACCCGGGCCGCTAGGGGCGCCACCGGTCATTCAGGGCGGGAGAACGGACAGGGCCCTGGAGAAACCAGCGACTTTTGAAGCCTCCCACCAAAATGCAGGGGCCCAGGCTCCGGCTCGCCAGAGCCTTTACCTCGGCCCGCGCACCTCTCGCCGCCCAGCCAGAGGATTGGGCCTGCCGCCTCCTGGGTGCTAACTCTAACCCTAGGTCGGCCCCCTACGAGCCCCTCCCAAGGGGCCTGGCCCCGCAACGTTGCGGATTGGGGATCCCCGAGCCACAGCGCAGGACTCCCCCTGCCGCCCCACTGCCATCGGAGCTGCTAAGGGCGCCACTGGTTATTCGGGGCAGGAGAACAGGCAGGGCCCTTCGAGCCATGGCAACATTCGAAGGCCCAGGGCCTGCCGGCCTCCTGGGAGCTCACCCTAACCATAGGTCGGCCCCCGAGGGGCCCTTCCCAAGGGGCCTGGCATCGCAACACCGGGGATTGGGGACCCGCAAGACCCAGTGCCGGATGCACCCTGGCGCCCCGCCTCACACGGGCCGCTAGGGGCGCCGCCATTCATTCAGGGTGGGAGAACTGCCAGGGCCCTCTGAACCCCCACCGACCTTCGAAGGCGCCCTGAACCGAAACGCTTGGGCCCAGGCTCATGTTCACCAGCACCCTCACCTCGGCCCAACTCTCCGCTCGACGCACAGGTGGTGTATCGGGCCTGCCGGCCGCCTGGGGTTGACCCTAAGGGTAGGTCGGCCCCCCGAGGGGCCCTTCCCAAGTGGCCTGGCGCCACAACGCCGGGGATGGGGACCCCGAGCCCAAGTGCTGGACTCACCCTCCTGCCCTTCAGCCACCCGAGCCGCTAGGGGCCCCGCCGGTCATTCAGAGTGGGAGAACGGGCAGGTCCCTCTGCGGCCCCGCCGACCTTCGATGGTCCCCCACACTAAAAAGCTTGGGCTCATGCTCAGTCTCGCCAGTGCCCTCACCTCGTCCCAACCCTCCGCGTGCCGCACAGCCGCTGATTGGGTCCACTGACCTCCTGGGGGCTAACCATAACCCTAGATCGATCCCCAAAGGTCCACTCCCAAGGGGCTTGGCGCAGCAATGCCGGGGATTGGGGACCCCGAACCTCAGCACCTGACTCACCCTGCCGCCCAGCCACCACCCGGGGGCTTGGGGTGCTGCCGATCATTCAGGGCGGGAGAACAGGCAGGGCCCTCGGAGACACGGCGACCTTCGAAGGCCCCCCAGCGCAAAAACGGCAGACCCACCCTTCCACTCAGCAGCGCCCTCACCTCCGTCCGCCACTGCACTCTCCACACAGCTGGCGAATAGGGCCTGCCGGCCTCCTGGGAGCTAAACCATACCCTAGGTTGCCCCCGAGGGGCCTCTCCCAAGGGGCCTGGCGCCGCATCGCCGGGGATTGGGGACCCCCAAGCCCCAGCGCCGGATGCACCCTGTTGCCCCTCCCCACTCGGGCTGCTAGGGGCGCGGCCGTTCATTCAGGGTGGGAGAAGGGGCAGGGCCCTCCGAACCCCCGCCTATGCTCCAAGGCGCCCCGAATCAAAACGCTTGGGCCCACGCTCACGTTCACCAGCACCCTCAACTTGGCCCGCACCTCTGCTCCTCACACAGCTGGCGACTAGGGCCTGCTGGCCTCCTGGGAGCTAACCCTAACCCTAGGACGGCCCCTGAGGATCCCTTCCTAAGGGACCGGGTTCGGCAACTCCGGAGATTGCGGACCCCCAAGCCCCAGTGCCGGATGCACGCTGCCGCCCCGCCCCACACAGGCCACTAGGGGCGCCGCCATTCATTCAGGGTGGGAGAACTGCCAGGGCCCTCCGAACCCCCACCGACCTTCGAAGGCGCCCTGAACCGAAACGCTTGGGCCCAGGCTCATGTTCACCAGCACCCTCACCTCGGCCCAACTCTCTGCTCGACGCACAGGTGGTGTATCGGGCCTGCCGGCCGCCTGGGGTTCACCCTAAAGGTAGGTCGGCCCCCTGAGGGGCCCTTCCCAAGTGGCCTGGCGCCACAACGCCGGGGATGGGGACCCCGAGCCCAAGTGCTGGACTCACCCTCCTGCCCTTCAGCCACCCGAGCCGCTAGGGGCCCCGCCGGTCATTCAGAGTGGGAGAACGGGCAGGTCCCTCTGCGGCCCTGCCGACCTTCGACGGCCCCCCGCACTAAAAAGCTTGGGCTCATGCTCAGTCTCGCCAGTGCCCTCACCTCGTCCCAACCCTCCGCGTGCCGCACAGCCGCTGATTGGGTCCACTGACCTCCTGGGGGCTAACCATAACCCTAGATCGATCCCCAAAGGTCCACTCCCAAGGGGCTTAGCGCAGCAATGCCGGGGATTGGGGACCCCGAACCTCAGCACCTGACTCACCCTGCCGCCCAGCCACCACCCGGGGGCTTGGAGTGCTGCCGATCATTCAGGGCGGGAGAACAGGCAGGGCCCTCGGAGACACGGCGACCTTCGAAGGCCCCCCAGCGCAAAAACGGCAGACCCACCCTTCCACTCAGCAGCGCCCTCACCTCCGTCCGCCACTGCACTCTCCACACAGCTGGGAATAGGGCCTGCCGGCCTCCTGGGGGCTAAACCTAACCCTAGGTTGCCCCCGAGGGGCCTCTCCCAAGGGGCCTGGCGCCGCATCGCCGGGGATTGGGGACCCCCAAGCCCCAGCGCCGGATGCACCCTGTTGCCCCTCCCCACTCGGGCCGCTAGGGGCGCGGCCGTTCATTCAGGGTGGGAGAAGGGGCAGGGCCCTCCGAACCCCCGCCTATGCTCCAAGGCGCCGCGAATCAAAACGCTTGGGCCCACGCTCACGTTCACCAGCACCCTCAACTCGGCCCGCACCTCTGCTCCTCACACAGCTGGCGACTAGGGCCTGCTGGCCTCCTGGGAGCTAACCCTAACCCTAGGACGGCCCCTGAGGATCCCTTCCTAAGGGGCCTGGCGCTGCAATGCCGGGGATTGTGGACCCCCAAGTCCCAGTGCCAGACGCACGCTGCCGCCCCGCCCCACACGGGCCGCTAGGGGCGCCGCCATTCATTCAGGTTGGGAGAGCGGGCAGGGCCCTCCGAACCCCCGCCGACCTTCGAAGGCGCCCGGAACCAAAACCCTTGGGCCCTGGCTCACGTTCACCAGCACCCTCTCCTTGGCCCAACTCTCCGCTCGATGCACAGGTGGTGTATCGAGCCTGCGGGGCTCCTGGGGGCAAACCCTAACCATAGGTTGGCCCCCGAGGGGCCCTTCCCAAGGGTCCTGGCGACTCAATGCTGGGGAGGGGGACCCCGTGCCCACGTGCCGGACTCACCCTGCTGCCCTTCAGCCACCCAAGTCGCTAGGGGACCACCAGTCCATCAGGACAGGAGAACGGGCAGGGACTTCCGAGACACGGTGACCTTCGAAGCCCCCCCCGCGCAAAAACGGCAGACCCACCCTCCCACTCACCAGCGCCCTCACCTCCGTCCGCCACCCCACTCTCCACACAGCTGGCGAATAGGGCCTGCCGGCCTCCTGGGGGCTAAACCTAACCCTAGGTTGCCCCCGAGGGTCCTCTCCCAAGGGGCCTGGCGCCCCATCGCCGGGGATTGGGGACCCCCAAGCCCCAGCAAAGGATGCACCCTGTCGCCCCTCCCCACCCGGGCTGCTGGGGGCGCCGCTGTTCATTCAGGGTGGGAGAAAGGGCAGGGCCCTCCGAACCCCCGCCCATGCTCCAAGGCGCCCCGAATCAAAATGCTTGGGCCCACGCTCACGTTCACCAGCACCCTCAACTCGGCCCGCAGCTCCACTCCTCGCAGAGCCGGCGGATCGGGCCTGCCGGCCTCCTGGGCGCTAACCCTAACCCTAGGACGGCCCCGAGGGTCTCTTCCTAAGGTGCCTGGCGCTGCAACGCCAGGGATTGGGAACCCCCAAGCCCCAGCGCTGGATGCACCCTGCTGCCCTGCCCCACACGTGCCGCTAGGGGCGCCGCCATTCATTCAGGGTGGGAGAACGGTCAGGGCCCTTCAAACCCCCGCCGACCTTCGAAGGCACCCCGAACCAAAACGCTTGGGCCCGGGCTCATGTTCACCAGCACCCTCACCTCGGCCCAACTCTCCGCTCGACGCACAGGCGGTGTATCGGGCCTGCTGGCCTCCTGGGGGCTAACCCTAACTGTAGGTCGGCCACGGAGGGGCCCTTCCCAAGTGGCCTGGCGCCACAACGCCGGGAATGGGGACCCCAACCCAAGTGCCGGTCTCACCGTGCTGCCCTTCAGGCACCGGAGCCTCTAGGGGCCCCGCCGGTCATTCAGAGCGGGAGAACGGGCAGGTCCCTCCGAGCCCCCACTGACCTTCGAAGGCCCCCCGCACTAAAACGCTTGGGCTCATGCTCAGTCTCGCCAGCGCCCTCACCTCGGCCCAACCCTCCGCGTGCCGCACAGCCGCTGATCGGGTCCACCGGCCTCCTGGGGGCTAACCGGAACCCTAGAACGACCCCCGAGGGGCCCCTCCCAAGGGATCTGGCGCCGCAACGCTGGGGATTGGGGACCCCCGAGCCTCAGCACTGGACTCACCCTGCCACCCAGCTACGACCCGGGGGCTTGGGGTGGTGCCGTACATTCAGGGCGGGAGCACGGGCAGGGCCCTCCAAGACACGGAGACCTTCAAAGGCCCCCCGCGCCAAAACACCCAGGCCCACGCTCCCGCTCACCAGTGCCCTCACCTCGGTCCGCCACTCCAGTCTCCACACGGCTGGCGAATAGGGCCTGCCAGCATCCTAGGGGCTAAACCTAACCGTAGGTCAGCCTCCGAGGGGCCCCTCCCAAGGGGCCTGGCGCCGCAACGCGGTGGACTGGGGAACCCCGAGCCCTATGCCCGGACTTACATGCCGCCCCGCCGCCACCTGGGCTGCTAGGGGCGCCGCCGGTCATTCAGGGAGGAGAATGGGCAGGGCCCGCCGAGTCCCCGGAGACATTCGAAGGCCACCGGTGCCAAAACGCTTGGGCCCAGGCTCTTGCTCGCCAGCGCCCTCACCTCGGCCCGCCCCTCCGCTCCACGCACAGTGGGCGGATCCCGCATGCCGGCCTCCTGGGTGCTAACCCTAACCCTAGCTCGGCCACCCAGGGGCCCCTCCCAAGGGTCCTGGTGCCGCTTCGCCGGGGATCGGGAACCTCAAGCCCCAGAGCCACACTCACCCTACCGCAACGCCGCCACCCAGGCTGCTAGGAGCAATGCGGGTCATTCAGGGCGAGAGAAGGGGCAGGGCCTTCTGAGCCCCCGGTGGCCTTCAAAGGCTCCCCGTGCCAAAACGCTGGTGCCCACGCTCCCGCTCCCCAACGCCCTCACCTCGGCCCCGCCCCCCGCTCCATGGACAGTGTCCGGATCCCACCTGCCGGTCTCCTGGGGGCTAACCCTAACCCTAGGTCAGCCACCCAGGGGCCCCTCCCAAGGGTCCTGGTGCCGCTACACTGGGGATCAGGGACCCCAAGACCCAGAGCCAGACTCACCCTGCCGCCACGTCGCCACCCGGGCTGCTAGTGGCGCCGCCCGTCATTCAGGGCGGGAGAAGGGACAGGGCCCTGGAGAAACCGGCGATATTTGAAGCCTCCTGCACCAAAATGCAGGGGCCCTCGCTCCCGATCGCCAGCGCCTTTACCTCGGGCCGCCCACCTCTCGCCGCCCAGCCAGAGGATTGGGCCTGCTGGCCTCCTGGGTGCTAACTCTAAACCTAGGTCCGCCCACGAGGAGCCCCTCCCAAGAAGCCTGGCCCCACAACGCTGGGGATTGGGGATCCACGAGCCGCAGCATGGACTCACCCTGCCGCTCCACCGCCAAGGGAGCTGCTAAGGGCGCCGCTGGTTCTTCAGGGCAGGAGAACAGGCAGGGCCCTTTGAGCCATGGCAACAGTCGAAGGCCCAGGGCGCCAAAACGCTGGGGACCACACTCCCGCTCTGCATCACCCTCAACTCGGCCCGCACCTCCGCTCTTCGCAGAGCCAGCGACTCGGGCCTGCCGGCCTCCTGGGAGCTCACCCTAACCCTAGGACAGCCCCTGAAGGTCCCTTCCTAAGGGGCCTTGCGCCGCAACGCCAGGGATTGGGGGCCCCCAAGCCCCAGCGCCGGATGGACGCTGCCACCCCAACCCACACAGGCCGCTAGGGGCGCCGCCATTCATTCAGGGTGGGAGAACTGGCAGGGCCCTCCGAACCCCTGCCGACCTTCGAAGGCGCACCGAACCAAAACGCTTGGGCCCAGGCTCATGTTCACCAGCACCCTCACCTCGGCCCAACTCTCCGCTCGACGCACAGGTGGTGTATCGGGCCTGCGGGGCTCCTGGAGGCTAACCCTAACCATAGGTCGGCCACCGAGGGGCACTTCCCAAGGGGCCTGGCGTCGCAACGCTGGGGATGGGGACCCCGAGCTCATGTGCCGCACTCACCCTGCTGCCCTTCAGCCACCCGAGCCGCTAGAGGCCCCGCCGGTCAATCAGGGCAAGAGATCGGGCAGGGCCCTCCGAGCCCACGCTGACCTTTGAAGGCTCCCCGCACAAAAACGTTGGCTCCCAGGATCCTGCTCGCCAGCGCCCTCACCTAGGCCCACCCCACCGCTTGCTTCAGAGCCGGTGGATAGGGCCTGCCGGGCTCCTGGCAGCTAACCAAAACCCTAGGTCGGCCCTGAGGGGACATCCCAAGCGGCCTGGCTCTGCAATGCTGGGGATTGGTGACTCAGAGCCCCAGAGCCAGACTCACCCTGCCGCACTGTCCCCACCTGGGCCGCTAGGGGCGCCGCGGGTCATAGAGGGCGAGAGAAGGGCAGGGCCTTCTGAGTCCCCGGTGACCTTCAAAGGCTCCCCGTGCCAAAACGCTGGTGCCCACGCTCCCGCTCCCCAGCGCCTTCACCTCGGGCCGCACCTCAGCTCGCCGCACAGTGTGCGGTTGGGCCTGACGGTCTCCTGGGGGCTAACCCTAACCCAAGGTCGGCCCCCCAGGGGCCCCTCCCAAGGGTTTTGGTGGCACTACGCCAGGGATCTGGAACCCCAAGCCCCAAAGCCAGACTCACCCTCCCACAACGCTGCGACCCGGGCCGCGAGGGGCGCCGCCGGTCATTCAGGGCGGGAGAACTGACAGGGCCCTGGAGAAACCGGCGACATTTGAAGCCTCCCACCCCAAAATGCAGGGGCCCACAATCCCGCACCCCAGCGCCTTTACCTCGGCCCACCCACCTCTCACCGCCCAGCCAGAGGATCTGGCCTGCCGGCCTTATGGGGGCTAACTCTAACCCTGGGTCGGCCCACGAGGAGCCCCTCCCAAGGGGCCTGGCACCACAACGCCGGGGATTGAGGATCCCCGAGCCGCAGCCTGGGATTCACCCTGCCGCCCCACTGCCAACGGAACCGCTAGGGGCCTTGCTGGTTCTTCAGGGCAGGAGAAAGGGCAGGGCCCTCCGAGCCATGGCAACATTCAAAGGCCCAGGACGCCAAAACGCAGGGGCCCAGCTCCCGCTCGCCATCGCCTTCAACACGGCCTGCATCTCCACTCCTCGCACAGCCGGCGGATCGGGCCTGCCGGCCTCCTGGACACTAACCCTAACCCTAGGACGGCCCCGAGGGTCGCTTCCTAAGGGGCCAGGCGCCGCAACGCCGGGGATTGGGAACCCCCAAGCTCCAGCGCTGGATGCACCCTGCCGCCCTGCTCCACACGTGCCGCTAGGGGCGCCGCCATTCATTCAGGGTGGGAGAACGGGCAGGGCCCTTCGAACCCCCGCCGACCTTCGAAGGCGCCCCGAACCAAAACGCTTGGGCCCGGGCTCATGTTCACCAGCACCCTCACCTCGGCCCAACTCTCCACTCGACGCACAGGCAGTGTATCAGGCCTGCTGGCCTCCTGGGGGCTAACCCTAACTGTAGGTCGGCCACGGAGGGGCCCTTCCCAAGTGGCCTGGCGCCACAACGCCGGGAAGGGGGACCCCAACCCAAGTGCCGGTCTCACCATTCTGCCCTTCAGGCACCGGAGCCTCTAGGGGCCCCGCCGGTCATTCAGAGCGGGAGAACGGGCAGGTCCCTCCTAGCCCCCACTGACCTTCGAAGGCCCCCCGCACTAAAACGCTTGGGCTCATGCTCAGTCTCGCCAGTGCCCTCACCTCGGCCCAACCCTCCGCGTGCCGCACAGCCGCTGATCGGGTCCACCGGCCTCCTGGGGGCTAACCGGAACCCTAGATCGACCCCCGAGGGGCCCCTCCCAAGGATTCTGGCGCCGCAACGCTGGGGATTGGGGACCCCCGAGCCTCAGCACTGGACTCACCCTGCCACCCAGCCACCACCCGGGGGCTTGGGGTGGTGCCGTTCATTCAGGGCGGGAGCACGGGCAGGGCCCTCCAAGACACGGCGACCTTCAAAGGCCCCCCGCGCCAAAACACCCGGGCCCACGCTCCCGCTCACCAGTGCCCTCACCTCGGTCCGCCACTCCAGTCTCCACACGGCTGGCGAATAGGGCCTGCCGGAATCCTAGGGGCTAAACCTAACCCTAGGTCAGCCTCCGAGGGGCCCCTCCCAAGGGGCCTGGCGCCGCAACGCGGTGGACTGGGGACCCCCGAGCCCTATGCCCGGACTTACATGCCGCCCTGCCGCCACCTGGGCTGCTAGGGGCGCCGCCGGTCATTCAGGGAGGAGAATGGGCAGGGCCGACCGAGTCCCCGGAGACATTCGAAGGCCCCCGGTGCCAAAACGCTTGGGCCAGGCTCTTGCTCGCCAGTGCCCTCACCTCGGCCCGCCCCTCCGCTCCACGCACAGCGGGCGGATCCCGCCTGCCGGCCTCCCGGGTGCTAACCCTAACCCTAGGTCGGCCACCCAGGGGCCCCTCCCAAGGGTCCTGGTGCCGCTTCGCCGGGGATCGGGAACCTCAAGCCCCAGAGCCACAGTCACCCTACCACAACGCCGCCACCCAGGCCGCTAGGAGCACTGCGGGTCATTCAGGGCGAGAGAAGGGGCAGGGCCTTCCGAGCCCCCGGTGGCCTTCAAAGGCTCCCCGTGCCAAAACGCTGGTGCCCACGCTCCCGCTCCCCAACGCCCTCACCTCGGCCCCGCCCTCCGCTCCCCGGACAGTGGCCGGATCCCACCTGCCGGCCTCCTGGGGGCTAACCCTAACCCTAGGTCAGCCACCCAGGGGCCCCTCCCAAGGGTCCTGGTGCCGCTACACTGGGGATCAGGGACCCCAAGACCTAGAGCCAGACTCACCCTGCCGCCACGTCGCCACCCGGGACGCTAGTGGCGCCGCCCTTCATTCAGGGCGGGAGAAGGGACAGGGCCCTGGAGAAACCGGTGATATTTGAAGCCTCCTGCGCCAAAATGCAGGGGCCCACGCTCCCGATCGCCAGCGCCTTTACCTCGGGCCGCCCACCTCTCGCCGCCCAGCCAGAGGATTGGGCCTGTTGGCCTCCTGGGTGCTAACTCTAAACCTAGGTCCGCCCACGAGGAGCCCCTCCTAAGAGGCCTGGCCCCACAACGCTGGGGATTGGGGATCCCCGAGCCGCAGCATGGACTCACCCTGCCGCTCCACCGCCAAGGGAGCTGCTAAGGGCGCCGCTGGTTCTTCAGGGCAGGAGAACGGGCAGGGCCCTTTGAGCCATGGCAACAGTCGAAGGCCCAGGGCGTCAAAATGCTGGGGACCACGCTCCAGCACTGCATCACCCTCAACTCGGCCCGCACCTCCACTCTTCGCAGAGCCAGCGACTAGGGCCTGCCGGCCTCCTGGGAGCTCACCCTAACCCTAGGACAGCCCCTGAAGGTCCCTTCCTAAGGGGCCTGGCGCCGCAACGCTGGGGATTGGGAACCCCCAAGCCCCAGCGCTGGATGCACCCTGCCGCCCTTCCCCACACGTGCCGCTAGGGGCGCCGCCATTCATTCAGGGTGGGAGAAAGGGCAGGGACCTTCGAACCCCCGCCGACCTTCGAAGGCGCCCCGAACCAAAACGCTTGGGCCCGGGCTCATGTTCACCAGCACCCTCACCTCGGCCCAACTCTCCGCTCGACTCACAGGTGGTGTATCGGGCCTGCGGGGCTCCTGGAGACTAACCCTAACCATAGGTCGGCCACCGAGGGGCACTTCCCAAGGGGCCTGGCGTCGCAACGCTGGGGATGGGGACCCCGAGCTCATGTGCCGCACTCACCCTGCTGCCCTTCAGCCACCCGAGCCGCTAGAGGCCCCGCCGGTCAATCAGGGCAAGAGATCGGGCAGGGCCCTCCGAGCCCACGCTGACCTTTGAAGGCTCCCCGCGCAAAAACGTTGGCTCCCAGGATCCTGCTCGCCAGCGCCCTCACCTAGGCCCACCCCACCGCTTGCTTCAGAGCCAGTGGATAGGGCCTGCCGGGCTCCTGGCAGCTAACCAAAACCCTAGGTCGGCCCTGAGGGGACATCCCAAGCGGCCTGGCTCTGCAATGCTGGGGATTGGTGACTCAGAGCCCCAGAGCCGGACTCACCCTGCCGCACTGTCCCCACCTGGGCCGCTAGGGGCGCCGCGGGTCATAGAGGGCGAGAGAAGGGCAGGGCCTTCTGAGTCCCCGGTGACCTTCAAAGGCTCCCCGTGCCAAAACGCTGGTGCCCACGCTCCCGCTCCCCAGCGCCTTCACCTCGGGCCGCACCTCAGCTCGCCGCACAGTGTGCGGTTGGGCCTGACGGTCTCCTGGGGGCTAACCCTAACCCTAGGTCGGCCCCCCAGGGGCCCCTCCCTAGGGTTTTGGTGCCACTATGCCAGGGATCTGGAACCCCAAGCCCCAAAGCCAGACTCACCCTCCCACAACGCTGCCACCGGGGCCGCTAGGGGCGCCGCCGGTCATTCAGGGCGGGAGAAGGGACAGGGCCCTGGAGGAACCAGAGATATTTGAAGCCTCCAGTGCCAAAATGCAGGGGCCCACAATCTTGCTCCCCATCGCCCTCACCTCAGCCCACTCCTCCGCTCGCCCCACAGCCATCTTTTTGGGCCTGCCGGCCTCCTGGGTGCTAACCCTTACCCCAGGTCGGCCCCCGAAGGGCACTCCCAAAGGGCCTGGCGCCACGATGCTGGAGATTGAGGACCCCCAAGCCCCAATGATGTACTCAACCTGCCCCTCCGCCGCCACCCGGGCCACATGGGGCGCCACCCGTCATTCAGGGTGGGGGAACGGGCAGGGCCCTCCGAGCCCCCAGTGACATTTATAGGTCCCCCGCGCCAAAACGCTGAAGCCCATGCTCCCGCTCTACAGCGCTCTCACCTCAGCCCGCCCCCCCTCTAGCCACACAGCTGGCGGATCTGGCCTCCCGGGCTCCTCAGGGCTAATGGTAACCCTAGATGGGCCCCAGAGTGGCCCCTCCCAAGAGGCTTGGTGCCACAACGGCAGGGATTGGGGACCCGCAAGCCCCAGCGCCCGGCCACCCTGCCGCCCCGCCGCCACGCGGGCCTCTAGGAGCGACTCCGGGCATTCAGGGCGGGATAACCGGCAGGGCCCTCCGAGCCTCCGGTGAAATAAGAAGGCCCCCCACGCCAAAACACTGGGTACCACGCTACTGCTCAACTGCGCCCTACCACGGTCAATCTCTCCTCCGCTCACTGCACAGCCTGCGGATCCGGACTGCTGGCCTCCTGGCGGTTAACCTAACCCTAGGACAGTCCCAGAGGGGCCCCTCCCAAGGGGCCTGGCGCCGCAACGCTGGGGATTGGGAAACCCAAGCACCAGTGCAGGACTGACCCTGCCACCCCGCTGCCACCCGGGGAGCTAGGGGTGTCGCCGGTCCTTCATGGCGGGAGAAGGAGCAGGGCCCTCCGAGCCCCCTGCGACATTTGAAAGCCCACCGAGCCAAAATGTTGGGGCCCACGCTTCCGTTCGCCAGCGACCTCACCTTGGTCCACCCCCCCATTCACCACAGAGCCGGTGGATTGAGCCTGCCGGCCTCCTGGGGGATAACCCTAACCCTAGGTCGGCCCCCAAGGTGCCCCTCCCAAAGGGACTGCCGCCGAACGCCAGGGATTGGAGACCCCCAAGTCGCAACGCTGGACTCACCGTTCCGCCCCGCCCACACCCGGGCGCTAGGGTACCGCCAATCATTCAGGGCGGGAGAAAGGGCAGGGCCCTCCCTGCCCCGGTGACCTTCGAAGGCCCCCAGCGCCAAAACGCTGGGGCCCACTCTCTTGCTCTCCAGCGCCCTGATCTTCGACCACACCTCCATTCGCCCCAGACTGTGGATCGTGCCTGCCAGCCTCCAGGAGCTAACCTTTACCCTAGTTCGGCCCCCAAGGGGCCCCGCCCAAGGGGCCTGGTGCCGCAACGCCTGGCATTGGGGACCCCCGAGCCTCAGCACCAGACCCACCCTGCAGCCCCGCCACCACTCGGGTTGCTAGGGGAGCCGCCACTCATTCAGGGCGGGAGAACGGGCAGGGCCCTCCGAGTCCCCGGCGACATTCGAGGGCCCCTGGTGCCAAAACTTTGGGTACCACCTTCCAGCTCGCCAGGGCACTCAGCTCGGCCCGCCCCTCCGCTCGCTGCACAGCTGGCGTATGGGGCCTGCCGGCCTCCTGGGGGCTAACCCTAACCCTAGGTTGGCCCCTGAGGGGCCCCTCCCAAGGGGCCTGTCCCGCAACACCGGGGATTGATGACCCCCAAGCCCCAGCGCCGGACTCACCTTGCCACCCCGCTGGCACGCAGGCCACTAGGGGCGCCACCGGTCATTCAGGTTTGGAGAATGGGCAGGGCCCTCCGAGTCCCGGTGAACATCTAAGGGCCCACGCACCAAAATGCTTGGGCCGATGCTCCCGCTCACCAGCGCGCTCACCTCGACCCGCCCCTCTGCTCACCAAACAGCCAGCGGATCGGGCCTCCAGCCCCCTGGGGGCTAACCCTAACCTTAGGTTGGCCCCAAGGGGAACCTCCCAAGGGGCCTGGCGCAGCAACGCCAGGGACTGGGGACCCCCGAGCCCCAGCGCCATACTCACCGTGCTGCCCCGCCACGACCCGGGTCGCTAGGGGCGCCTCTGGCCATTCAGGGTGGGAGAACCGGCAGGGCCATCCAATCCCCAGGCGACCTTCCAAGGCCCCCGTGCCAAACTGCATGGGCCCACGCCCCAGCTCGCCAGCGCCCTCACCTTGGCCTGGCCCTCCGCTACTGCACAGCTGGCGGATCATGTCTACTGGACTCCTGGGTGCTAACAGTAACCCTAGGACGGCCCCAGGGGCCCCTCCCAAGGGCCCTTGCGCTGCAACGCATGGCATTGGGGACCCCCAAACCGCAGTGCCAGACTCACACTGCCACCCCGCCACGACCCAGGCCGCTAGGGGCGCCGCCGGTCATTCAGGGCGGGAGAATGGGCAGGGCCCTCCGAGCCAGTAGTGGTGTTCAAAGGTCCCCTGCGCCAAAACGCGGGATACCATACTCCTGCTCGCCAGCGCCCCCAATCGTCCCACTCCCCCACTCGCCGCACAGCCGGCACATCTGTCCTGCTGGCCTACTGGGGTCTAACCCTAACCCTAAACCCTAAGCCCTAACCTTAAACCCTAAACCTTAACCCCTAATCCTAACCCTAACCCCTAACACTTACCCTAACCCTAACCCTACCCTAAACCTAACCCTAAACCCTAATCCTTAAACCCTAAACCCTAACATTAACACTAAACCCTAAACCCTAACCCCTAACCCTAATCCCGAAACCCTAAACACTAAACCCTAACCTTAACCACTAACCCCAAAACCTAACCCTAAACCCTAACCCAACCCCGACCCCTACCATACCCCTAACCCTACCCCTAACCCTACCCCTTCAGCTAACCCTACCCCTAAATCGTAACCTAAACCTAAACCTAACCCTAACCCGTACCCTAACCCTAACCCTAACCTATACCCTAACCCTAACCGAAACCCTAACACGTACTCTAACCCCTACCCTAACCCTAACCCTAAACTATACCCTAACCCGTAATTTAAACCGTACCCTAAACCTAACCGTAACCCTAACAAGTACCCTAACCCATACCCTTACTTTAACACTAAACCCTAAACCCTGACCCTAACCCATATCCTAACTCGTACCATGACCCGTACCCTAACCCTACCTGTACCCTAACCCTAACCAGTACCCTTACCTTAATCTTAACCCATACCCTTACCTTAACGTTAACCCATACCCTAACCCGTACCCTAACCCATACCCTAACCCGTACCCTATCTCTAACCCGGACCCTAACCCATAGCCTAACCCATACCTAACCCTAACCTGTACCCTAACCCTTACCCTAACCCATACCCTAACCCTAAACCGTACCCAATCCCTATCCCTAACCCGTTCCCTAACCCGTACCCTAACCATAACCCGTACCCTAAGCCGTACCCAAATCCGTACGCAAACACTTACCCTAAACCGTACCCTAACCCGTACCCTAAACCGTACCCTAATGCGTAGACTAACCCATACCCTAACCCTGACCCGTACCCTAAACCTAACCCGTACTCCAACCCAAACCCTAACCCTAAACCCAAACCCTAAACCCTAACCCGTACCCTAAACCCTAATCTGTACCCTAACCCATAACCTCTAACCTGTAACCCCTAAACCCAACCCTAACCCGTACCCTCTCCTTACCCTAACCCTAACCCCTACCCTCACCCATACCCTAACCGTAACCCATACCCTAACCTTAACCCATACCCTAATCCGTACCCTAACCCTGGGGATTGGGTACACCTGAGCCCCACCACGGGACTAAGCCTGCCACCCCTCAGGAAACCATGCCCCTTGGGGCGCTGCAGAGCATCCTGTGCAGAAGAACTGGTAGGGCCCCCCTGAGCCACCAGTGATCCTCGGCAGCCCCCTACACCCCAACCCTGAGGCCCATGCTCATCCCGCCCCACGCCTTCCCTTCAGCTTGCCACCGACCTCGACGCAGAGCCGGCAGATCAGGCCTGCCAGGTTCCTGAGGCCTAGACCTGACCCTAGGTCCGCTGGGTAGGGCCCCTCCACTGGGGCCCAGTGCCGCAGCACCAGGGACTGGGGACACCTGAGCCCCACTGCAGGACAAAGCCTGCCAGCCCGCAGGAAACCGTGCCCCTTGGGAGGCTGTAGAGCATTCAGGGCGGGAGAACCAGGAGGGCCCCCAGAGCCCCCGGCGAACTTCGGCGATTCCTAAACCCACCATTGAAGCCCATGCTCACCCCATCCCGCACCCTCACCTCAGGCCGCGGCGGAGCTCGCCATATACTGGGCAGATCTGGCCTGCGGGGTTCCTGGGCCCCAACCCTAACCCTAGTTCATCTGTGGAGGGGCCCCTCCCCAGGAGCCTGGAGCTGCAGCCGCGGGGATTCGGGACACCTGAGCCCCACAGCAGGACTCAGTCTGCCACCCCGCAGGAAACCGTGCACCCTGGGAGGCCATAGAGCATTCAGGGCAGAAGAACCAGTAGGGCCTTCCTAAGACACCAGCGAACTTCGGTGGCCTCCCGCACCCCAACCCTGAGGCCCACGCTCACCCTCCCCCACACCCTCACCTCAGCCCGTGTAACTAGCCATACAGCCAGCAGATCGGGCCTGCGGGGCTCCTGGGCCTAAACCTAGCCCTAGGTCGGCTGTGGGTGTGGGGGCCTCCCCAGGAGTCTTACACCGCAGCCCGGGGGAATTGGGATACCTGTGCCCCACTGCAGGACTCAGCTTGCCACCTGACAGGAAACCGTGCCCCTTGGGGCTCTACGGAGCCTACAGGGCACGAGAACTTGGGGAGGCCCCCGGAGCCCGTCCCCATCTTGGCAGCCTCCCAACCCCAACCCTGAGGCCCACGCTCACCCTCCCCCATGGCCTCCTCTCAGCCCTCCACAGAGCTCGCCGCACAGCTTGCAGATAGTCCCTGCCGGGCTCCTGGACCCTAACCCTTACCCTAGGTTGGCCACAGAGGGGCCCCTCCCCAGGGCCCTGGCACCCCACTCCGGGGGATTGGGGACACCGAAGCCCCACTGTAGGACTCAGCCTGCAGCCCACAGGAAACTGTACCGTTTGGGGGCACAACAGAGCATTCAGGGCAAGAGAATTGGGGCACCCCCTGAGAGCCCCTTCTGGTGAACCCCGACTTTTGTGGGCCCTTCCAGATGAAACCCCAAGGCTCACACTCACCCGCCCTTGTGCCCTCATCTCACTCAGCCTGGGAGTTCTCTGAGCACTGGGCAGTTTGGACCTGCTGTCTCTTGAGGCCTAACCTAACCCTGGGTCTTCTGCTGAGGGTCCCTCCCCGTTTGCCTGCCTCCAAGGCGCCAGGCATTGGGCTCACCTCTGCACGACTAGAGGACTCAGCCTGCCCCACAGCAGGAAACTGTCCATTTGGGGCTGCAGCAAGGATTCATAGGAAAATCGGAGGGCCCCCCTCAGCCCATCCCAGGCAACCCCCACTTTCAGAGATCTCCCCGGATCCAATTAGTAGCTTCACACCGACCTTTAAACTTGCTCTCCACAGAGATCTTTTGAAATTTTCCACACTTCCAACCAATGGCATCATCCAGCTTCAGTGCCTTCCCCAGCTTTAGGTCTTGAGATAGATTAAAATGGGAAGTCATTTCACTGATAACGACGTACTGGTGATCAAAAGATACATGCATAAATGCTTCATATCACTTGGCTTCAGGGAAATACAAATGTAAACCCCTATAGATGCCATATCACACGAGGCCGAATATCTAAAAATAAGAAGACATGAAACTATATATGTTGGAGAGGATATGGAGAAACGGGAACCCTCTTACACCCCTGTACGAATGCAGTCCGGTACAGCCACTCTTGAAAATGGTACAGAATTTCCTCAAGAAGTTATAAATAAAGCTACCCTATGTCCCAGCAATTGCACTACTGGGTATTTACCCCCAGAGACAGAGGTAGTGAAGACAGGACACATGCACACCAGTGTTCATAGCAACAATATCCATAATAGAGAAGCTGCGGAAGGAGTGCAGATGACGATGGATAGATGAATGGATAAAGAAGATGTGGATCATATATATAATGGGATATTACTCAGCCATCAGATAGGATGAATACTTACCATCACACCGACCTGGGTGGAGCTGGAGGGTATTATGCTGAGTGGAATAAGTCAATGAAAGAAAGACAATGATCATATGCTTTCACTCCTATGTGGAATATCAGAAACAAGGAAGGTGACCATAGGGGAAGGAAGGGAAAATAGAATGGGAAGTCATCAGAGAGGGGGAAAACCCATGATGGACTCTTCACTATCGCAAGAAACTGATGATTGTTGGAGGAGAAGTTGGGGGGGGGGTAACTGGGTGAGTAGCATTAAGGAGGTCACACGATACAATGAGCACTTGGTGATACACAAGACTGAAAATTTATTGAAGACTACATCTGAAACGAATGATGTACTGTAAGTTGGCTAATTGAATTTAAATTAAAGAACAAAAGACCTCGAATAAACAATCCTAAACATTTGTATGGAACCACTAAAGATTCCGAACAGCCAGTGCAATGTGGAAAAGAAAAACAAAGGTGGAGGACTGACAATTTCAGATTTCAGGTTATACTACAAAGCTGCAGTCATCCTAACAAGACAGTACGGCACAAAAATAGACACAGCGACCAAAGGAACAGGATACAAGGTCAGACAGAAACCCACAATTATGTGGTCCATGAATCTTCCACAAAGCAAGCAACGATATCAAAAGGGAAAAGGACAGTCTCTACAACAAATGGTGTTGGGAAAACTAGACAGCTACGCACAAAAGAATGAAATTAAACTGCTTTCTTACACAATACAGACAAACACAAAACAGTTTCAAGACCTCAATATGAGACCTGAATCCATAAAAATCCTACAGGAGGGAAGACAGTAACTTCTTGACATGGACCATACCAACGTTTTTCTAGACTGTGTCCTGAGGCAAAGGAAATGAAAGCAAAAATAAACTATTGGGAATACAGCAAAATAAAAAGTTTCCACACGGCAGAAGAACAATGAAAACGTAAAAATAATAAGACAACCTACTCAAAGGGAGAAGATATTTGCAAAGATCATATGCAATAAAGGGATAGTGTCCAAAACATATACAACTGATACTACTCAACCCCCAAAAAACAAATAATCCAGTTAAAAAATAGGCAGAAGACATGGACAGACATTTCTCCAAAGAAGAAATACAAATGGCCAACAGTCCCGTGAAAAGATGTTCAACATCACCCATCATCAGGAAAATGTAAATCCAAAGGACAATGAGGTAATACCTCAAACCTGTCAGAATGGCTAACATCAAAAGCACAACAAAGAGCAGCTGTTGGGAGGATGTGGATAAAGGGGAATCCTCGTGAACTGTGGGTGGGAATGCAAACTGCGGTGGCCACCATGGAAAACAGTATGAAGGTTCCTCAAAAAATTAAATATAGAACTACCCTACGATCCAACATTCACACTACTCATATTTACCCAAAAAATAGGAAAACAGTAACTTAAAAGGATATGTGCACCCCTATGTTTCTTGCACCATTATTTACAATATCACAATATGGAAGCAACCCAAGTGTCTGTAGAAAAATTGACAAATGAGATGATCGATGTGTGTATTCACACAGACACACACACACACACACACACACACAATGGAGTATTACTCGGCTTGAAAAAGAATGAAACCTTGCCATTTGCAGCCATATGGATGGAGCTAGAGAGTATTATCCTAACTAAAATCAGTCAGTCAGAGAAAGACAAATCCCATACGATGTCACTCTAATGGGGAATTTAAGAAACAAACAAAAATAAATAACTAAAAGAGAAAAAGGAGACACACCAAAATACAAACTCTTAACAATAGAGAACAAACGGAAGGTTACCAGAGAGGAGGTGGATAGAGGGATGAGTGAAATAGATGAAGGGGATTAAGAGGACACTTTTCTTGATGACCACTGAGTAATATGTATAATTACTGAATCACTCTATTGTATACCTGAAACTAATGTAACATTGTATGTTAGCTCTAGTGGAATTAAACTAAATTTTAAAAAAAGATTTTTCTTTCAGGAAGCTCTTTGAAAAAGCTTTTCCTGTGCAATGTGCATAAGCCCTACTTGGGAGGATTCACTCTACAATAATTATTCACTCCATGCCTCAAATTCAGATTTCACTGAGTTCTTCCCGTGGATCCCAGCCCACGCGAGCCATGGTCCTTTTCAGTCCAGGCTCAGCACCTTTGCATTCAAGATTGGAAGTAGAAAGACATATCACTTCACAGTCCAGAAAGCTATTATTGTTTCTGTTTCAGTGTGAGAGAGTCACAGACTTTGGGACAGGTTTCAGAGCAGGTTTATTATGGATCCTGGATCTCTACTTCAATGTTCATTGCCTGGATCCATTTGGCTAATAGTTTCCCTGTGGATGGGCTTGCTTCCAAGCACATACATGGAAGATGCAAAGGTGGGTGGGCTTGGTGTGGGAAAGGAAGAAGACCAAAAACAGACAAGGGTCCGACCCTCCCCTGATCCAGGAACTGCTATGGGAGAGGGTACGGGAGGTAGAATCCATGCGAAACTCCAAGGTCACCAGCTGAACACAGGAGGCACAGGTCAAGGGATCTGGAGATGCAGGGGTTGAAGGCTGCTCTGAGCTACCTCTGGGAGGAAGGTAGGGAAGGAATGAGAAGGAGACACTGCCTGCCCCTGACCCATGCCAGCTGCCCACCGCTCCAACACGCATCAGTATATGAGCTGACACAGCCTGTGCTCAGGATGGGCTGGCTCTAGTCCCTCAATCTTCAGTGGGACAGCTGGCCTCAGGGCTCAGAGACATGCTGAGGGAGATGAGAGGGAAAGCTGCCCCACCCAGGTCGTCCCCTCCTTGAGCAGACAGCCCTTCAGAACTGCTAAAAAAACCCCACTAACGGGGTTGAAAGACATGCCATGGATGAACTAAGGCATAGAGATATGTAAAATAACATTCATTTTTAAGTTCAGAGCTGTCATCTCAGGAAGTGGGGAGAGCTTCCCTGAAGAAGACTGAGGGGAGGGCAGGCCATGCTGAAAAGGGAGACATGGCTGTCCTGATTGGGGACCTGCAGCCCCCTTCCAGGGCAGGGCATCATCCTCGCATCACCCGAGATCCATGGAAGTGTTCCATCAGGGCCAGATGTTTGTCTCGAGAAGGCTACCCTGGCATCGGACTGCACAGGGCACCAGGGACGAGGACAAGATGGAGGACGGACAATACCCCGGAGGCCATGGGGCAAGAGCAGAGGCACATGACCTTGAAGATGATGATGAAAAGCAGGAGGTGGCAGCATGGAGCTGGCCCAAAAGTACCATGGGAGCAGTGCCCACAGCTACACTGACTGGGTACCTTCTGTGCCTTGTGTGGCTGACTTCAGTGGGATCCAGACTAGTCCTGACCACAAGTCTAGGAAGTGTGCACCACCCCCGGCCTCCTCTCCCCTTGCGGCTGCTAGGAATCACGGTCACAGACCCTGGTCAGCTTTCGTGGAAACCAAGCAGTGGCTCCCCCACACGCTGCACCTCTGGTGGTGGGCCAGTGCGACCCTCGTGCCTGGCCAGACACTGATGTCTACCTGTCTCCACACAAATCCACAGACAGGAGGGTGTCCCTGAATTCCACAGAACATGATGAGACAGATCCACAGAACCCAACACCCAGTGCGTCACTCGGGACCTCACCTATGGTCATGGAGCTCACCATACCTTATTTCTGTCACTTCCCACAGAAAGCCTGTTTCTGATCTCCCACAATACCATACATCCTGGTTGGTGACCTGGGGTCATGCCATGAACCCACATGCCATCTTTTTTTAAGTGAAGGCTATGCCTACACCTCCTAGAAAATATTTCTAATGAAGTACACATCCATCAGGACTACGGTGTGAACGGTAGCACACAGCCTGCATGGTAGTAGTCAGTAATTCTAACAAGGGTTAACCCCACCCCCGTCTCACAAAACCTTCCTCCGTCCCCACTGAACTCATGGTCTGCCCTCAGAAAACCCTCCAGGAAACAAACCTTTCATCTGAATGCTCTCTTCACCTTCTGCTTCAAATCTTGTCCATCCACAATGATATGAAACTAGAAATCAGTCTCAAGAAAAAAATGGGACAGTCAAAAATAGGTGGAGATTTTTGGGGCCTGGGTGGCTCAGTCATTAAGGATCTCCTTTCAGCTCGGGTCTTGATCCCAGGATTCTGGGATCTAGCTCCAAATCAGGCTCGTTGCTCATTCGGAAGCCTGCTTCTCCCTCTCCCACCACCCAGCTTGCGTTCCCTCTCTTGCTGTCTCACTCTCTGTCAGATACCTATATAATCTTAAAAAAATATGTGGAGATTTAACAACAAGCTACTGAACAACCAACAGTCAAAGAAGAAATCAAAAATTTTTTAGAAGTACCTTGACACTGATAAAAAGACAACCTACAAAAACTTATGGGATGCAGCAAAAGTGACTTTATGGGGGACATTCATAGAAATTCAAGTCTTCATCAATCCATGAGAATGCTCTCCAATAAACAACCTGATTTATGTGGTAAAGAAGTAGAAAATAAAACAACAAACAAAGCCCCAAATTAGTAGAAATAAGGAAATAACAAAAAGGAATGCATAAACAAATCCAACGGAGACTAAAAAGACAAAAAAAAAAACAATGAAAATGAGAGTGGCCTTTTTTGGAACGATAAACAAAACTGACAAACTTAGCTAGACTCACCAAGAAAGACAGAGGACTCGAATACAATCAGGAAAATAAGATAATGGATTCCTGTCTCATATCAAAATCAAAAGAACTCTTCAACTTTGAACACAACAACTTCTTGCAAGCCACGTCTCTAAAGGCAAAGAAATAAAAGCAAAAATGAACTATGGGCACTTCATCAGGATAAAAAGCTTCTGCTTGGCAAAGCAAATGATCAAAAAACAAAAAGGCAACCTATGGAATTGAAGAAGATATCTGCAAATGATTTTACAGATAAAGGGCTGGTATCCAAGATCTATAAAGAACTCCTCAAACTCGACACCCAAAAAATGGGCAGAAGACACAAAGAGATACTTCTCCAGAGAAGACATACAAATGGCCGACACATGAAAAAATGCTCCACATCAATTGCCATCAGGCAAATACAAATCATAACTACAATGAGATACCACCTTACACCAGTTAGAATGGTTAAAATTAACAAGGCAGGGGGCACCTGGGTCTCACATTGGTTAAGCGTCTGCTTCGGCTCAGGGCGTGATCCTGGCCTTATGGGATCGAGCCCCACATCAGGCTCCTCCGTCATGAGTCTGCTTCTTCCTCTCCCACTCCCCCTGCTTGTGTTCCCTCTCTCGCTGGCTGTCTCTATCTCTGTAGAATAAATCAATAAAATCTTGAAAAAAAATTAATAAGACAGAAATAAAAAAAAAAGTCAGAGAGGATGTGAAGAAAGGGGAGCCCTCTTACACTACTCGTGAGAATTCAAGCTGGTACAGCCACTTTTGAAACCAATATGGAGGTTCCTCAATACGTTAAACACAGAGCTATCCTACGACCCACCAATTGCACTACTGGGTATTTACCCCATAGACACAGAGTAATGAAAAGAAGGGGCACCTGTATCCCAATGTTCATAGCAGCAGTGTCCATAATATCCAAACTGTGGAAGGAGCCAAGATGTCCTTCAGCAGATGAATGGACAAAGAAGATGTGGTTCATCTATACAATGGACTATTACTCAGTCATCAGAAAGGATGAATACCCACCATTTGCACCAACGTGGATGGATCAGGAGGGGATTATGCTAAGTGAAATTAAGTCAAGCAGAGAAAGACAATTATCATATGCTTTTACTCCTATGTGGAATGGAAGGAATAGCATGGAGGACATTAGGAGTAGGAAGGGAAAAGTGAAGGGGGGAATGAGAGGGGGAGATGAACCATGAGAGACTACTAACACTGGGAAACAAACTGAAGGTTGCAGAAAGAGAGAGGAAGGGGAATGGGTAATCCTGGTGATGGGTATTAAGGAGGGCACGTGTTGGGGCGCCTGGGTGGCACAGCGGTTAAGCGTCTGCCTTCGGCTCAGGGCGTGATCCCGGCGTTATGGGATCGAGCCCCACAACAGGCTCCTCCGTCATGAGCCTGCTTCTTCCTCTCCCACTCCCCCTGCTTGTGTTCCCTCTCTCGCTGGCTGTCTCTATATCTGTCGAATAAATAAGTAAATTCTTTAAAAAAAAAAGGAGGGCACGTGTCATAATGAGCACTAGGTGTTATATGCAAACAATGAATCATGGAACACTACATCAAAAACAAATGAAGTACTGTAGGGTGACTAACATCATTTTAAAAAAAGAGAAAGATATGAAATCCTTACAGGAATACTATCAATATTTGCAAAGGACATGAAATCCCGAAAGATTCCACACACAAAAAAAAAATCTGTTAGAATAAACAAATTCAAGAAAGCTGCAGGATATAAAGTCAATATACAGAGACCTGTTGTCTTTTTTTTTTCAGATTTTATTTATTTATTTGATAGGAAGAGAAAGAGTACGAGCAGGGGGAGTGACAGAAAGAGGGAGAAGCAGACCCTCGATAAGCGGGGAGCCCAACAGGGGGCTCGATCCCAGATCTCTGGGTTCATGACCTGAGCTGAAGGCAGACGCTTCACCTATGGGGCCACCCACATGACCCAACTTCTTGCATTTCTGTATACTGATGACACACTTTCGCAAAGATAAATTAAAAAAGCAATGCCATTTACAATTGCACCAAAAAAAATCTAGGAATAAAAGTAACCAAAAATGAGAAAGACAGTACACTCAACACATGGCAGAAAGGAAATGAAAAACACGTGTGTCAAGGGGCGCAGGATGTATGGGTCAAAGATTTGGAAGGCAACACAAACAAATGGAAACTTACGCCATGCTCCTTAACTGGAAGAGTTAATTATGTGAACATGTACATCGTACCCAAAGCAATCGACAGATGTGATGAAATCCCTATCTGAATTCTAGCGGCACTATTCGAGGAAATAGATAACAGTCCTCAAACTTGTATGGAATCACAAAAGACCCCAAATACCCAAAGTAACCTGGAGAAAGAAAGGTGCAGTCAACACACTCCTGGATTTCAAGCTAGATTACAAAGCTGTTGTCATCAAAACAGGATGGAACTGGCATAAACACAGACACCAGGTCAGTGGAACAGAACAGAAAGCTCACAAACTTACCCACACGTAGATGATCCTAACTTACGACACAGCAGCAGAAGATACACCATGAGGGAAGGACTGTCTCTTCAGTGAGCGGTAACAGGCAAACTGGACACTAAATGCAGAAGAATATAACTGGGTCACTTTCTTACACCACACACAAAATTTTTAATGGATGAACGATTTGAACATAAGACCTGAATCCATAAACCTCCAAGAAGACACAGGTACTAAGTCTCTCGACATTGGTTTTGGCAAAGAGTCTTCAGATCGGACACCAAATGCAAAGGCAACAAAAGCAAAAATATACAAGTGGAACAACTTCAAACTGAAATCTTCCACACGGCAAAAGAAACCAGCAAAAACTAAAAAGGCCACTGACCCAATAAGAAAAAAAATATCTGCGAATCATATGTGTGAGAAGAGGCTAATATCCAAAATACACACAACACTCATACAAATCAAAACAAAAAAAATGTATAAAAAATGGGGGGAATATGTGAATAGATACTTTCCAAAGATGGCACACATGTGCCAACAGACAGAGAAAGTTGTTCGACATCACTTAATATCCTCAGGGAAACATCATCAAACCCACAATCGGCTATCCCCTCACAACTGTTGGAACAACAATTGTCCCAGAGACAGACACCAGGTGGGGTCAAGGGTGTGCAGATGAGGAGACACTGTGCACTGTTGGTGGGAATGGAAATTGGTGCAGCCACTGTGACAAACGGTATGGAGGTTCCTGAAAAAATAAATGCAACTACCACATGGACAAGTAATGGCTCTACTGAGTATTGATTTGGAGAACACAAAAATACTGCCTCAAAAAGACAGATGCACTCCCACGTTCACTGCAGCATTATTCACAAGAACCAGACATGGAAACACAGACCTTGGGGGCCTTATGCCAAGTAACTCAGACACAGAAAGACCAATACCAGATGCTCTCATGTACATTCAATGTGGAATAAACAAATACTGAACGCATAGATACTGAGAGCAGATTGGTAGGTGCCAGATTCGGAGATGGGGTGCTAGAAACGGGTGAAGGTGGTCAAAGTCTCAATGTTTGAGTGAGAAAATCCGGCAGTCATGAAATGTTCTGTCCAGCATGGAGACTAAAACTAACCCCGCAGCATGGGGTATAGGTTTCCCTGCTCTTTGAAAGTACAGGGCTTCTGAGAAACCTTGCACAGCAGAAATGGTGTCAAGAAGGAATGGCCATTAATTTACATGGAACAATTAGATAGTGTCCTCAGACTCCAAAATTCCTTCTCTTTGGCTTTTCTTAGGCCTCAGGAAACAAGTTTCTGACGGAGGCCCAGCATAAATGAAGATAAAGCACAGCAGAGGCTCACAGACACAATTCAAAGTGCTGGTGGCTGGATGCAGAGAGCGGTTGCCAGCGGAAGGAGCTGGTTGGGGTGCACGCCGCCTCTGTCGTGCTTCTCCCCAAAACAGATGCTGACCGCGATTCTCACTGTTCACCTTTTTTCATAAGAGGGAAATCCTCTTCAGGTCTCTTCCTCTTACTGAAGCTGGGTAATAACGTAGTTCTTTCAAGAAAGCCCAATGTCTTACTGTGAACGTTTAAAAAGTGGGGAATACTTGTACTTGAGCATTGCTGAGGGAGGAGATGTGAAAGGTTCTCCCAGACACAAACCTCAGCAGATCCACCAGGAAAGGCACATTCCTCAGCATGCAGAACACGGAGTACCTCCTACCCCCAGAAACCCTCTCCTTCCCCTCGATCAGGACAACCCACAACAGCTGGGAGTTACCCCAACTCCTCCGTTCTCCTGCTCCTAATAGCTAACCCATCAGCAAATCCTGTGAGCTCCATCTTCAAAATGGACCCAGAATAGGTCTAACCACTCCATCCAACGCCACCTGTCTGGTCCACAGTGCCTGAGTTCCTGTAAAAGCTTTGTCATTGACCTGCCTTGCCATCTTCAACCCTCTGTCATCTGTTCTCAACACTGTAGCCAGGATGGCCCAGTGAAACAGGGTCTCATGGGGTTATAGCCCTGGAATGGTTTTTTCTGTCACCTCTCTGAGGTCATGTCCTAAGGTGTCTCCTGTGGCCACAGGGCCTTCTTGCTGCTCCTGGACATACCTGAAATTCTCCTGCCCCAGAGCCTTTGCACATGCTTTCCCTTCTGTTAAGAATGCTCTTGATGTGTTCTCACTCAACTTCGGAGAAGTCTGAATTGGAGTGACAGGAACAGAAGATGAGGCTGTGTGTTGGGTGAGGCTGGTGGCCCAGAAGAAGGTTCTCTGCCAGCTCGCCGCCTGTGCCTCCCTTGCCCTCAGCCAGGAACTTGCACACAGCCCTCACCTGTCACAACTCTCACCCAGGAGACCCACAGCCACCCCTTCCCACACCCTGCTGCAGAATGCATTCAGCTCTCCTCTGGGACCCCTGTCAGCTTTACCCAGTCCTGGAACTCCCCTGTCTCCTGCAAAGCTCCCGGATTCCCCCTCTGCTTCCAAAATCGCAAGGCGTTCATGAGAAAGCTATAATGCTAAGTATTGAAAGTTTCGCACCTGCTTTCCCATTCTGTTGCCTCTCTCTCCACCTTCTTTCCTACCTGTGCAAACTGGAACATATCAGTGGAACATGAACATGCTCTGAGACCTGAATCTTTCATTGCAGCTTTCTGAGGACTCCTTATGTGATAAGAAACTAGTGTATCCTACAACAGGGTGTTTCACATCTCTCATCTATAGAATAGTACAGCCCAAATCACTACAATTTTACCTCACTCTTCATGAAGCAGAACACTTTTTCCTTTCTTCTTTTACTTAAATTCCAGTTAGTTCACATGCCATGGAATATTCGCTTCAGGGGTAGGATTTAGTGATTCCTCACCTGCATACAGAACTCGGTGCTCATCACAAGTGCCCTCCTTAATACCCCTCACCCATTTAACTCTTCCCCCCACGCCCCTGTCCTGCAGCAACACTCAGTTTGTTCTCCAAGGTTGAGTCTATTTCCTTGTTTGCCTCTCTCATCACCCCTCCACTCTGTTCATCTGTTTTCTTTCTGAAATTCCACAAGCATGAGAGCATAGGATATTTCTCTTTCCTCAATGATTTTGCTTAGCTCAATACACTCTAGGTCCATCCACATCCTTGCAAATGGTAAGATTTCATTCTTTTTGAAGCTGGGTCATATTCCATTATATATATGTATCCCACTTCTGCTTTATCCATTCATCAGTGCATAGACTTTGGGATTCTCTCCATAGTTTGGCTACTGTGGACATTGCTGCTATAAACATCATGGTGCATGTACCCCCTTTGAATCTGCATTTTTGTATCCTTTGGGTAAATACCTAGGAGAGCAATTGCTGGATCATGGGATTGTTCAATGTTTAACTTTTTGAGGAACCCCCACACTGTTTCCCAGACTGGCTGCACCACTTTGCATTCCCACCAACAGGATGGGAGTGTTCCCCTTTAAGCAGAACATTATCTGCCGGCAATTTCATAAGAGGAAACAAAACCTCTGGGAGATGCACCCAGGGTCAGGCAAGCAGTTGCAGACTTCACCCCAAGGCTCCTGACGCCAAGCCCCTTGAAGCCACCAGCATGCCACTATCCAAAAGAATTCCCAGACTCTCCTTCTGACTCCACCACCAAAGAAACTACAGAGAGAATATGGCACCTCAAAATATCGAGATAATACATTTAGTAAAACTAGAAAGTCAAGCTCAACTTTTAAACAGGAACAGGCCGCTTTGGATAATTTTGAATTTTCCCTCCACCCTAATTTTAACGCTTCTGATGAATAAACTAATCAATGATGAAACATCACCTTTGCCAAATGACATCATCCAAGTCTGTATCAGATGAAAAAAAGCCACCTAACTCTAGATGCTGGTCACTCAACCATATCTTAGGCCCAATTGAATAAACACTGTTAGATGAAGGAACAAATTAGATGTTACAAACAGGCACAGAGTGAATCTCACCTTCCCTTTCTAATAAAAGAGGGTTGCTAGGAAACAGATGGGCAAAATACATTTGTAAGCAATAAATGGACAGAGAAATTGTGATCCCCTGCAAAGTTCTACCTGCAGGGAAACTAAGTAATTCTTGCACCAAACCCAGAATCCTGACAGCTACTTCAATTTTACTTTGTGGCTCAACTAGAGAAAAGAGAAAAGCCTAGGAGGTTTTGGGATAAAGAGAGGTTTTACCTCCAGCCCTGACATAGATAGGACATTTTGCCAAACATACCTGTGCTTTCTCTGAGCACTGGTGTCCTGTGACAAGCTGCCTCGCTGACTCCGATGCTGACGTTCAAAACCTCGTGTGTCTTGGAGCCAGAGAAGAGAAGTGCCGTCAGCTGGGGAGAAGAAGGCACCTCTGACCTAAAGCCTGCACACCTGCTTCGGTTTCTGGGCGAAGGGGCAACACATACTTGTTGTTTAGCAGTAATTATCTTCATTCTCAATAGACCAATGACCTTGCCTTTTCTGGAAGGCAGACTTACTCTTCTAAAGAAACCCTCAATTCGTCTATTCCCAATGCAACTAGAGTGGGGTCTGGTTTATGCCCGCCTCCAGGCCCCCACCTGGAGGATTTTCCTGCATGATTCTAATAGCCAATTACCACTAACCCGGGGGCACACGGGGCATAATGCTGAAGTTGGGGGACGGCTCTGGGGCATGCTACTGCCACACCTGTGCCTGGGGACCAGGGCACACCCTGCTGAACTCAGGGTACTGCTCAAGATGCATCACCTGCACTGTGTCAGAGAACTGAAGGTGGGGATTGTGTGAAGTCCTTACCCGCACTCTTCCAGGGGAACAGGGGAAACCTTGAAATTCTGCAACCCATCCCACAAAAGCTCAGGTGAGTGGGTGTCCTGGAGTTCACGGGTATGGGGAATAAAGTCAGTTGAGGACATGGGGCAGAAGAGACTTTAAAGGGAAAAAGAAAACTCACCTGAGTACCCACAAGGAACCCTCTCCACATGCCCTTCCAGAACCCTGCCTCCCACCTGGGGCGCACCCTACCCCCGGACCCCCACCCCAGTGCACGCTGCTCACTCACCAGCAGGGATCTCCACAGGGCAACTCTCTCTCTCTCTCAGTGCCCCTTCTTTGCCCCAAGTGTGCAACCCACTGCAAGTCTGGGACTGCCCACAGAGACATAGCTCCACCCCCAAGCGGTGAATGGTTGGTGAGGGTGGTGCCTGTGCCCCTTGGATGCTGGGCAACCCGCCCTCAAGCCCCTGGAACCCTGAAAGTGCAGGGGGCCCAAGATGCGCCTGCTCGACCCAACACCCAGCACAGGCATGGGTGGGGTCGTGGGCCGAGGTCCCCCCACACACCTGGCCCCTTCCAGGGACCCCTCTAGCTGCAGACCACCCTCAGAGTCCTGCCCCTTCCCTTTCTGCACCAGCCCTCCCTGCTGGGGTGTGCCTGGTTTTGGGCAAGTCTCTCAGACCCTCCAAGGCTTGGACTTTAGGAAATGCAATGTTTTTATGCATTTTCAGTATGTACATGTCAGTATGACTTTAATCTTATGGGAGCCAAAGAGGTTCTTTATTTTTTCTTATCTTTATGTTGGCATTTTTGGTTATTGTTTTCTTCTCGAAGCAGATGTACAACATGTGCTTGGGGCAGAAATAGGGCCCATGCTTTCAGGTTTTGCCCAGTCATTTTGAGCCGGGTAAAATGTTAAAGGATAGCTTCCCTGGGAGCCCAGGATCAGGGCCCACAGATGATATAAGATAAAAATTACTTTCATCATTATAATTACTCCTAAATGGAGGAATTTGAGACAAAAGCACCTTCACAAGAGTACCAAGAAATCAAAATGATGCCCACAGAAGGCTACCTGCTCCATGGTCAGCACAGGTAACAGAAGTGTTCACAGTCTCTGGACTCCTGCCCTTCTCTTGCCCAAAACTCTAAAGCACACAGAACACTTAAAATCGGAATTGTAGAACTGCTAGACACCTTAGAGATGTCTGGCACCATTCCCTTGGACTGCAGAAGAAAACACAGTAGCTCGTTGTCACAAACTAATTTCAACATGAAGTGCCCCCTGGATGCACTAAGTTCTTTCTCTGCAAATGTTGACTAATGTAAGTCACAGTCATACCATTTAAAAACTACGATGGCTGGGAAGTCATCGTAGGTAAGGGAATATTTAAGCCATGTTTATAAGCATTGGCTCACTTTGTAGAAGAGGCTGAGCTGAGTGTTTTTAAATACTATTTCAGGTACAAGAGAGGAGTTAAGATGGCGGAGGAGTAGGAGACCCCTTTTTCAGCAGGTCCCCTGAGTTGAGCTGGATAGGTACCAGACCAGCCTAAACAACCACGGAATCAGCCTGAGAGGCAGGAAGATACATCTGGACCTCTACAAATGAACATCTCCAGCGCTGAGTATTGAGGTATGAAGCGGGGAGCCTTGACCGGGCACAGATATCAGAAGATAAACGGAAGGGGGGGAGCCGCCATGTTCTGGCGCCCGGAAGCAGCAACCACCTGCACCAGGGAGCGGGCGGACTCATGGATGGCACACGGGAGAGAGTGGACTGAGACCCGTGAGCCCAGAGCGTGCGCCACCAGGCTTCTCCTGGAACACCGGAATCCCGGTGTGCTCACCAGGCATAGACTGAGACCAGGAGACCCGGGAGCCCACGGGGCGGCTGGCGGCTGGCAGGCCACCTGCACAGGGGATCTGGCGGACTTGCGGTAGGCACCTGCGAAACAGCAGACTGAGACCCTGAACCAGGTGCCGGAGCCACCAGGCTTCTCATGGAACTCTGGAATCCCGGTGTGCTCAGGGGATCCAGACTGAGACCAGGAGCTTCCAGAGAGAGATCAGGTCGTCTGGCGGCTGGCAGCATTAGAAACACAAAGGACAGAGATGCACTAGCCCCGGAATTGAGGCCAGGGACACCAGGTGTGGGGTGCACATCCCAGGATGCTACAGGGTTGAGCAGCACCAACAGTAATGGAGTTAAAGTGGCCAGAACAAGGGCGGAGAACGGGCCGCATTCCCTCTGTTCTGTGACAATTCAGCCTCTGCTGCTCTGACTCTCAGAAAAGGCACAGCAGATCACCAGAGAAAGCCGCCAGGGAACAAAAGCCTGGAAATACTGGCCCAGAGCATGCCCACCCCCATTCACCCTTGCAGGGGACACGGAAACTCTACCCAAACAGGGTTGCCTGAGTATGGGCATGGGAAAATACAAACCCTTAACAATAGAGAACAAATGGATGGTTACCAGAGAGGAGGTGGATAGAGGGATGAGTGAAATAGATGAAGCGGATTAAGAGGACACTTTTCTTGATGACCACTGAGTAATATATAGAATTACTGAATCACTCTATTGTACACCTGAAACGAATGTAACACTGTATGTTA
The DNA here is from genome assembly GCF_024610735.1 of Ursus americanus. Classification (NCBI taxonomy): domain Eukaryota; kingdom Metazoa; phylum Chordata; class Mammalia; order Carnivora; family Ursidae; genus Ursus; species Ursus americanus. Next base: position 5,027,013 of record NW_028273621.1, read on the forward strand.
GCTCTACTGGAATTAAAATAAATTTTTAAAAAAGATTTTTCTTTCAGGAACCTCTTTAAAAAAGCTTTCCCTGTGCACTGTGCATAAGCCCTACTTGGGAGGATTCACTCTACAATAATTATTCACTCTATGCCTTGAATTCAGATTTCACTGAGTTCTTACTGTGGATCCCAGGCCACGGGAGCCATGGTCCTTTTCTGTCCAGGCTCAGCACCTATGCATTCAAGATTGGAAGTAGAGACACATGTCACTTCACAGTCCAGAAAGCTATTATTGTTTCTGTTTCAGTGTGAGAGAGTCACAGACTTTTGGACAGGTTTCAGAGCAGGTATATTATGGATCCTGGATCTCTACTTCAATGTTCATTGCCTGGATCCATTTGGCTAATAGGTTGCCTGTGGATGGGCTTGCTTCCAAGCACATACATGGAAGATGCAACGGTGGGTGGGCTTGGTGCGGGACAGGAAGAAGATCAAAAACAGACAAGGTTCCAACCCCTCCCCTGATCCAGGAACTGCTATGGGAGAGGGTACGGGAGGTAGAATCCATGTGAAACTCCAAGGTCACCAGCTGAACACAGAAGGCATAAGTCAAGGGATCTGGAGATGCAGGGGTTGAAGGCTGCTCTGAGCTACCTCTGGGAGGAAGGGAGGGAAGGAATGAGAAGGAGACACTGCCTGCCCCTGGCCCATGCCGGCTGCCCACCGCTCCAACACACATCAGTCTACACAACTGACACAGCCTGGGTTCAGGATGGGCTGGCTCGTGTCCCTCAATCCTCAGTGGGACAGCTGGTCTCAGGGCTCAGAGACATGCTGAGGGAGATGAGAGGGAAAGCTGTCCCACCCAGGTCATCCCCTCCATGAGCAGACAGCCCTTCAGAACTGCTAAAAAGAAACCCCACTAATGGGGCTGAAAGACATGCCATGGATGAACTAAGGCATAGAGATATGTAAAATAATATTCATTTTTAAGTTCAGAGCTGTCTGCTCAGAAAGTGGGGAGAGATTCCCTGAAGAAGACTGAGGGGAGGGCAGGCCATGCTGAAAAGGGAGACATGGCTCTCCTGATTGGGGACCTGCAGCCCCCTTCCAGGGCAGGGCATCACCCTCGCATCACAAGAGATCCATGGAAGTGTTCCATCAGGGCCAGATGTTTGTCTCGAGAAGGCTACCCTGGCATCAGACTGCACAGGGCACCAGGGACGAGGGCCAGATGGAGGACGGACAATACCCTGGAGGCCATGGGGCAAGAGCAGAGTCACATGACCTTGAAGATGATGATGAAAAGCAGGAGGTGGCAGCATGGAGCTGGCACGAAGTACCATGGGAGCAGTGCCGAAAGCTACACTGACTGGGTGCCTCCTTGCCAGGTGTGGCTCACTTCAGTGGGCTCCAGACTAGACCTGACCACAAGTCTAGGAAGTGTGCACCACCCCCGGCCTCCTCTCCCCTTGCGGCTGCTAGGAATCACAGTCACAGACGCTGGGCAGCTTTCGTGGAAACCAAGCAGTGGCTCCCACGCACGCTGCACCTCTGGTGGTGGGCCAGTGCGACCCTCATGCCTGGCCAGACACTGATGTCTACCTGTCTCCACAAAAATCCACAGACAGGAGGGTGTCCCTGAATTCCACAGCACCTGATGAGACAGATCCACAGAACCCAACACCCAGTGGGTCACTCGGGACCTCACCTATGGTCATGGAGCTCAACATACCTTATTTCTGTCACTTCCCACAGAAAGCCTGTTTCTGATCACCCACAATACCATACATCCTGGTTGGTGACCTGGGGTCATGCCATGAACCCACATGGCACCTTTCTTTAAGAGAAGGCTATGCCTACACCTCCTAGAAAATATTTCTAATGAAGTACAAGTCCATCAGGACTACGGTGTGAACAGTAGCACACAGCCTGCATGGTAGTAGTCAGTAATTCTAACAAGGGTTAACCCCACCCCCGTCTCACAAAACCTTCCTCCATCCCACGGAACTCATGCTCTGCCCTCAGAAAACCCTTCAGGAAACAAACCTTTATCTGAATGCTCTCTTCACCTTCTGCTTCAAATCTTGTCCAACCACAATGATATGAAACTAGAAATCAGTCTCAAGAAAAAAATGGGACAGTCAAAAATAGGTGGAGATTGGGGGGCCTGGGTGGATCAGTTGTTAAGGATCTGCCTTCAGCTCAGGTCCTGATCCCAGGATCCTGGGATTTAGCCTGGAATCAGGCTCCTTGCTCAGCGGGAAGCCCGCTTCTCCCTCTCCCACCCCCCTGCTTCCATTCCCTCTTTCACTGTCTCACTCTCTGTCAGATACCTAAATAATCTTAAAAAAATATGTGGAGATTTAACAACAAGCTACTGAACAACCAACAGTCAAAGAAGAAATCAAAAAAGATTTTAGAAGTACCTTGACACTGATGAAAAAGACAACTTACAAAAACATAAGGGATGCAGCAAAAGTAGCTTTATGGGGGACATTCATAGAAACTCAAGTCTTCATCAATCCATGAGAATGGTCTCCAATAAACAACTTGATTTATGTGGTAAAGAAGTAGAAAATAAAACAACAAACAAAGCCCCAAATTAGTAGAAATAAGGAAATAACAAAAAGGAATGCATAAATAAATCCAACGGAGGCTAAAAAGACAAAAAAAAAAAAAACAATGAAAATGAAAGCTGCCTTTTTTGGAAAGATAAACAAAACTGACAAACTTAGCTAGACTCACCAAGAAAGACAGAGGACTCGAATACAATCAGGAAAGAAAGATAATGGATTCCTGTCTCATATCAAAATCAAAAGAACTCTTCAAACTTGGACACAACAACTTCTTGCAAGCCACGTCTCTAAAAGCAAAGGAAATAAAAGCAAAAAAGGAACTATTGGCACTTCACCAAGATAAAAAGCTTCTGCAGGGCAAAGCAAATGATCAACAAAACAAAAAGTCAACCTATGGAATCGAAGAAGATATCTGCAAATGATATTACAGATAAAGGGCTAGTATCCAAGATCTATAAAGAACTCCTCAAACTCGACACCCAAAAAATGGGCAGAAGACACAAAGGGATACTTCTCCAAAGAAGACATACAAATGGCCAACAGACACATGAAAAAATGCTCCACATCACTTGCCATCAGGCAAATACAAATCAAAACGACAATGAGATACCACCTTATACCAGTTAGAATGGTTAAAATTAACAACACAGTGGGCACCTGGGTAGTACAGAGGTTAAGCGTCTGTCTTCGGCTAAGGGCGTGATCCTGGCATTACGGGATCGAGCCCCACATCAGGCTCCTCCGCTATGAGCCTGCTTCTTCCTCTCCCACTCCCCCTGCTTGTGTTCCCTCTCTCGCTGGCCATCTCTATCTCTGTGGAATAAATAAATAAAATCTTGAAAAACAAATTAACAAGACAGGAAATTACAAAAAGTCAGAGAGGATATGGAGAAAGGGGAGCCCTCTTACACTACTCGTGAGAATTCAAGCTGGTATAGGCACTTTTGAACAATATGGGGGTTCCTCAAGACATTAAACACAGAGCTATCCTATGACCCACCAATTGCACTACTGGGTATTTACCCTATAGACACAGAGTAATGAAAAGAAGGGACACCTGTATCCCAACGTTCATAGCAACAATGTCCATAATAGCCAAACTGTGGAAGGAGCCAAGATGTCCTTCAGCAAATGAATGGACGAAGAAGATGTGGTTCATCTATACAATGGAATATTACTCAGTCATCAGAAAGGATGAATACCCACCATTTGCACCAAGGTGGATGGACCAGGAGGGGATTATGCTAAGTGAAATTAAGTCAAGCAGAGAAAGACAATTATCATAAGGTTTGACTCTGATGTGGAATGGAAGGAATAGCATGTAACATTAGAAGAAGGAAGGGAAAAGTGAAGGGGGGGGAATGAGAGGGGGAGATGAACCATGAGAGACTATTGACACTGGGAAACAAAATGAAGGTTGCAGAAAGGGAGGGTAGGGGAATGGGTAATCCTGGTGATGGGTATTAAGGAGGGCACGTGTCATAATGAGCACTAGGGGTTATATGCAAGCAATGAATCATGGAACACTTCATCAAAAACAAATGAAGTACTGTAGGGTGACTAACATCATTTTAAAAAAGGAGAAAGATATGAAATCCATACAGGAAAACTGTCACTATTTGCAAATGACATGAAATCCCGAAAGATTCCACAAAAAAAAAAAAACTGTTAATTTAAACAAATTCAAGAAAGCTGCAGGATATAAAGTCAATATACAGAGACCTGTTGTCTTTACTTTTTTTCAGATTTTATTTATTTATTTGAGAGGAAGAGAAAAAGCACATGCAGGGGTAGTGTCAGAAAGAGGGAGAAGCAGACCCTCGATAAGCGGGGAGCCCTACACGGGGCTCAATCCCAGAACTCTGGGATCATGACCTGAGCTGAAGGCAGACACGTCACCTATGGGGCCACCCAGATGACCCAACTTCTTGCATTTCTGTATACTGATGACACACTTTCGCAAAGAGAAATTAAAAAAGCAATGCCATTTACAATTGCATCAAAAAAATCTAGGAATGAAACTAACCAAGAATGAGAAATACATGGTACACTCAACACACGGCAGAAAAGAAATGAAAAGCATGTGTGTCGAGGGGGGCAGGATGTATGGGTCAAAGATTTGGAAGGCAACACAAACAAATGGAAGCTTATGCCATGCTCCTTAAATGGAAGAGTTAATTATGTGAACATGTCCATCGTACCCAAAGCAATTGACAGATGTGATGAAATCCCTATCTGAATTCCAGTGGCATTATTCAAGGAAATAGATAACAGTCCTCAAACTTGTATGGAATCACAAAAGGCCCCAAAAACGCAAAGCAACCTGAAGAAAGAAAGGTGCAGTCAACACACTCCTGGATTTCAAGCTAGATTACAAAGATGTTGTCATCAAAACAGGATGGTACTGGCATAAACACAGACCCAAGGTCAGTGGAACAGAACAGAAAGCTCAGAAACTTACCCACACGTAGATGATCCTAACTTATGACACAGCAGCAGAAGATATGCCATGAGGGAAGGACTGTGTCTACAGTGAGCGGTAACAGGCAAACTGGACACTAAAGGAAGAAGAATATAACTGGGTCAATTTCTTACACCACCAAAATTTTTAATGGATGAATGATTTGAAAATAAGACCTGAATCCATAAACCTCCAAGAAGACACAGGTACTAAGTCTCTCGACATAGGTTTTGGCAAAGAGTCTTCAGATCCGACACCAAACGCAAAGAAACAAAAGCAAAAATAAACAAGTGGAACAACTTCAAACTGAAATCTTCCACACGGCAAAAGAAACCAGCAAAAACTTAAAAGGCCACTGACCCAATAAGAAAAAATATCTGCGAATCATATGTGTGAGAAGAGGCTAATATCCAAAATACACACAACACTCGTACAAATCAAAACAAAAAAAAATCTGTATTAAAAAATGGGAGAATATGTGAATAGATACTTTCCAAAGATGGCACACAGGTGCCAACAGACAGAGAAAGTTATTCGACATCACTTAATATCGACAGGGAAACATCATCAAACCCACAATCGGCTATCCCCTCACAATTGTTGGAACAGCAATTTTCCCAGAGACAGACACCAGGTGGGGTCAAGGGTGTGCAGACAAGGAGACACTGTGCACTGTTGGTGGGAATGGAAATTGGTGCAGCCATTGTGACAAACGGTATGGAGGTTCCTGAAAAAATAAATACAACTACCACATGACCCAGTAATGGCTCTACAGAGTATTGATTTGGAGAACACAAAAATACTGCCTCAAAAAGACAGATGCACTCCCACATTCAGTGCAGCATTATTCACAAGAACCAGACATGGAAACACAGACCTTGGGGTCCTTATGCCAAGTAACTCAGACACAGAAAGACCAATACCAGATGCTCTCATGTACATTCCACGAGGAATAAACAAATACTGAACGCATAGATACTGAGAGCAGATTGGTAGGTGCCAGATTCGGAGATGGGGTGCTAGAAACGGGTGAAGGTGGTCAAAGTCTCAATGTTTGAGTGAGAAAATCCGACAGTCATGAAATGTTCTGTCCAGCATGGAGACTAAAACTAACCCTGCAGCATGGGGTATAGGTTTCCCTGCTCTTTGAAAGTACAGGGCTTCTGAGAAACCTTGCACAGCAGAAATGGTGTCAAGAAGGAATGACCATTAATTTACACGGAACAATTAGACAGTGTGCTCAGACTCCAAAATTCCTCTCTTTGGCTTTTCTTAGGCCTCAGGACACAAGTTTCTAATGGAGGCCCAGCATAAATGAAGATAAAGCAGAAGCAGAGGCTCTCAGACACCATTCAAAATGCTGGTGGCTGGATGCGGAGAGCGGATCCCAGCGGAAGGACCTGGTTGGGGTGCACGCCGCCAAGGTCATGCTTCTCCCCAAAACAGATGCTGAACGCTATTCTCACTGTTCACCTTTTTTCATAAGAGGGAAATCCTCTTCAGGTCTCTTCCTCTTACTGAAGCTGGGTAATAACATAGTTCTTTCAAGAAAGCCCAGTGTCTTACTGTGAACGTTTAAAAAGTGGGGGATACTTGTACTTGAGCATTGCTGAGGGAGGAGATGTGAAAGGTACTCCCAGACACAAACCTTAGCAGATCCACCGGGAAAGGCACTTTCCTCAGCATGCGGAACACGGACTACCTCCTACCCCCTGAGAAAACCTCTCCTTCCCCTCGATCAGGAAAACCCACACAGATGGGATTTACCCCAATTCCTCCGTTCTCCAGCTCCTAATAGCTAACCCATCAGCAAATCCTGCGAGCTCCATCTTCAAAATGGACCCAGAATATGTCTAACCACTCCTTCCAAGGCCACCTGTCTGGTCCACAGTGCCTGAGATCCTGGAAAAGATTCGTCATTGACCTCCCTTGCCATCTTCAACCCTCTGTCATCTGTTCTCAACACTGTAGCCAGGATGGCCCAGTGAAACAGGGTCTCATGGGGTTATAGCCCTGGAATGGCTTTCTGACACCTCTCTGAGGTCATGTCCTAAGCTGTCTCCTGTGGCTACAGGTCCTTCTTGCTGCTCCTGGACATACCTGAAATTCTCCTGCCCCAGAGCCTTTGCACATGCTTTCCCTTCTGTTAAGAATGCTCTTGATGTGTTCTCACTCAACTTCGGAGAAGTCTGAATTGGAGTGACAGGAACAGAAGATGAGGCTGTGTGTTGGGTGAGGATGGCGGCCCAGAAGAAGGTTCTCTGCCAGCTCTCAGCCAGTGCCTCACTTGTCCTCAGCCAGGAACTTGCACACAGCCCTCACCTGTCACAACTCTCACCCAGGAGACCCACAGCCACCCCTGGAGCCCACCCTGAACACACCCTGCTGCAGAATGCATTCAGCTCTCCTCTGGGACCCCTGTCAGCTTTACCCAGACCTGGAACTCCCCCCTGTCTCCTGCAAAGCTCCCGGATTCCCCCTCTGCTTCCAAAATCACACTGACATAAAGCTTTCATGAGAAAGCTATAATGCTAACAAATGAAAGGTTCACACCTGCTTTCCCCTTCTGTTGCCTCTCTCTCCACCTTCTTTCCTAACTGTGCAAACTGTAAAATATCATTGGAACATGAACATGCTCTGAGACCTGAATCTTTCATTGCAGCTTTCTGAGGACTCCTTATGTGATAAGTAACTAGTGTATCCTACAACAGGGTGTTTCACATCTCTCATTTATAGAATAGTACAGCCCAAATCACTACAATTTTACCTCACTCTTCATGAAGCAGAACACTTTTTCCTTTCTTCTTTTACTTAAATTCCAGTTAGTTCACATGCCATGGAATATTCGCTTCAGGGGTAGGATTTAGTGATACCTCACCTGCATACAGTACCTGGTGCTCATCACAAGTGCCCTCCTTAATACCCCTCACCCATTTAACTCTTCCCCCCATGCCCCTGTCCTGCAGCAACACTCAGTTTGTTCTCCAAGTTTGAGTCTATTTCCTTGTTTGCCTCTCTCATCACCCCTCCACTCTGTTCATCTGTTTTCTTTCTGAAATTCCACAAGCATGAGAGCATAGGATATTTCTCTTTCCTCAAATATTTTGCTTAGCTTAATACACTCTAGGTCCATCCACATCAAGGGTAAGATTTCATTCTTTTTGAAGCTGGGTCATATTCCATTATATATATGTATCCCACTTCTGCTTTATCCATTCATCAGTGCATAGACTTTGGGATTCTCTCCATAGTTTGGCTACTGTGGACATTGCTGCTATAAACATCATGGTGCATGTACCCTCTTTGAATCTGCATTTTTGTATCCTTTGGGTAAATACCTAGGAGAGCAATTGCTGGATCATGGGGTTGTTCAATGTTTAACTTTTTGAGGAACCCCCACACTGTTTCCTAGACTGGCTGCACCACTTTGCATTGCCACCAACAGGATGGGAGTGTTCCCCTTTAAGCAGAACATTATCTGCTGGCAATTTCATAAGATGAAGCAAAACCTCTGTGAGATGCACCCAGGGTCAGGCAAGCAGTTGCAGAATTCACCCCAAGGCTCCTGACGCCAAGCCCCTTGAAGTCACCAGCATGCCACTATCCAAAAGAATTCTCAGACTCTCCTTCTGACTCCACCACCAAAGAAACTACAGAGAGAATATGGCACCTCAAAATATCGAGATAATACATTTAGTAAAACTAGAAAGTCAAGCTCAACTTTTAAACAGGAACAGGCCGGTTTGGATAATTTTGAATTTTCCCTCCACCCTAATTTTAACTCTTCTGATGAATAAACTAATCAATGATGAAACATCACCTTTGTCAAATGACATCATCCAAGTCTGTATCAGATGAAAAAAAGGCACCTAACTCTAGATGCTGGCCACTCAACCATATCTTAGGCCCAATTGAATAAACACTGTTAGATGAAGGAACAAATTAGATGTTACAAACAGGCACAGAGTGAATCTCACCTCCCCTTTCTAATAAAAGATGGTTCCTAGGAAACAGATGGTCAAAATACATTTGTAAGCAATAAATGGACAGAGAAATTGTGATCCCCTGCAAAGTTCTACCTGCAGGGAAACTAAGTAATTCTTGTACCAAACCCAGAATGCTGACAGCTACTTCAATTTTACTTTGTGGCTCAACTAGAGAAAAGAGAAAAGCCCAGGAGGTTTTGGGATAATGAGAGGTTTTACCTCCAGCCCTGACATAGATAGGACATTTTGCCAAACATACCTGTGCTTTCTCTGAACACTGGCGTCCTGTGACAAGCTGCCTCGCTGACTCCGATGCTGACGTTCAAAACCTTGGGGGTCTTGGAGCCAGACCAGAGAAGTGTTGTCAGCTGGGGACAAGAAGTCACCTCTGACCTAAAGCCTGCACACCTGCTTCGGTTTCTGGGCGAAGGGGCAACACATACTTGTTGTTTAGCAGTAATTATCTTCATTCTCAATAGACCAATGACCTTGCCTTTTCTGGAAGGCAGACTTACTCTTCTAAAGAAACCCTAAATTCGTCTATTCCCAATAAAACTAGAGTGGAACATTTATTTCTCACTTAAATAGAAAACACTGTTATTATCGACATTGCATGAATGAACTTTTAAAAACATTTTAGAGAGAAAGGAAGAGACCTTTATTCAAACCCAAGTCAGGACAGCTTCCTGGGAGACACAATCTTCACCAAGAAGGGAGTGCTCCGGGGAAGGAACATTTGGGGCAGGCTTATATATTTTTTTCTGTTTTCTTTTAAGTACAGAGTTACACACCACAATGAGGATATTCTTAGATTCTAGAAAGTGACAGACTCTTTCTTATGTTTTCAGTATGTACATGTCAGTATGACTTTAATCTTATGGGAGCCAAAGAGGTTCTTTATTTTTTCTTATCTTTATGTTGGCATTTTTGGTTATTGTTTTCTTCTCGAAGCAGATGTACAACATGTGCTTGGGATAGTAATAGGGCCCATGCTTTGAGGTTTTGCCCAATCAATTTGAGCCGGGTAAAATGTTAAAGGATAGCTTCCCTGGGAGCCGAGGATCAGGGTCCACAGATGATATAAGATAAAAATTACTTTCATCATTATAATTACTCCTAAATGGAGGAATTTGAGACAAAAGCACCTTTCACAAGAGTACCAAGAATTCAAAATGAATCCCACAGAAGGCTACCTGCTCCATGGTCAGCACAGGTAACAGAAGTGTTCACAGTCTCTGGACTCCTGCCCTTCTCCTGCCCAAATCTATGAAGCACACAGACCACTTAAAATCAGAATTGTAGAACTGCTAGACACCTTAGAGATGTCTGGCACCATTCCCTTGGACTGCAGAATAAAACACAATAGCTCGTTGTCACAAACTAATTTCAACATGAAGTGCCCCCTGGATGCACTAAGTTCTTTCTCTGCAAATGTTGACTAATGTAAGTGACAGTCATACCATATAAACACTACGATGGCTGGGAAGTCATCGTAGGTAAGGGAATATTTTAGCCATATTTATAAGCATTGGCTCACTTTGTAGAAGAGGCTGAGCTGAGTGTTTTTAAATACTATTTCAGACCTGTTTTACAGCACCCTCTGAACATACCAGAGCCTGAATGGACTAAAAAAGATAGTTGGTTTCAGTAACTTTAATACCAGAAAAATATTATACTGTCTCTATTCCTAAGGATCTTTGAGTATCTTACCCAGAGGTCCTCCACTGAGATAATGATCTTAATGATCACCATGGGCAGATGTGAAAAGGCCCGCTGAATTCGTTCCAGTTGTCCACATGACAAGAAAATCCTGATACTTGATAGGTTTCCAGATTGAGAAGACCAGAGATAAGAGGGAAATAGTACCCTGTATGGAACAACAAGCGATTTGGAGTCAGTTTGGGGATCCCACTTAGGTTTCTGACACTAAAATCCTCTGTGACTCATATCATCCGAGTCCCTTTCTAACCGTCTGAAAATGTGCCTAAAAATATCTACACCCTAGTTGGGAAGTTTAAGAGGCAGAATGCTACAAAGAGCCAGTATGATGTCTCTCAAGAACAAGATCTCAGGAAGCCATAATTGCTATTGGGTCTATTGCTTTTCCAGAATAAAGTACACATGTTGAATCCATATTTCGAATAGATGACTCACCAGATGATTTTCAAACCTGAAGGAATGCCAAGAAGTCACTCTTGTGTCATATTTCACTCAGAAATCATGTTGTTGGACTGGTGAGGATGATACGATAGCAATGTCATCACTAAGAGTGGGGAGCTTCTAATTTCCATATGGCCATGTTGACCCCCTTAGCTCAAAGCCACCAGAGAGGGCAGCTGGGTAGTGGGCACCGTCATCATTATGAGTGGGCAGCTTCCCATTTCCATATGGCCATGGTGACCCCCTTAGCTCAGGACCACCAGAAAGGACAGCTGAGGGGGACCACAGGCCAAGCCTGCCAGGTGTGGCTGGGGTAGGCAGAACTCTGACTTAAGGCTCAACTCCTGTCTAGGTTATTATAATGCTCTTCACAAAGAAAGTGCCATTGTGTGTGAGCCCTCATGTAGAAAAGGTTCAGAATTTCCATTGAGATTCCCTCTTTGACCTTTAGGATATGTAGCAAAGTTCCATTTAATTTTAAACATTGAAGGACTTCTTGATTTTCTTTTCGCTATGACTGTGGCTCAATTCCGCAGTGGTCTAAGAATAGAATCTAGTTAATTTCAGGGTTTAACATTTGTAGACTTGATTCTTGGCCCCACCTATCATCTATTTGGGTAAAGAGTCTATGACCACTTGAAAATAATGTATTCTGCACTTATTATGGAATGTTCCCTATATGTCAATTAGGTCACATTTGTTACCAATGTTTTGTCTGCTTTTTCTTTCAGATATTGAGAAAGGTATATTAAAATCTTCAAACAATGATGCTCTATTTATTGTGACATCGGAGAATCTACCAGTGTTTTAAGGCAAGAGAAACAAAAAGGATAAGAATTGAGGGGATAATTGTGACTATTCACAGATAATACGATTGTGTACATAGAAAATCAAAAACAGTGTTTAAATATCATATTAGAATTAAAAATGCAATTTAAAATAATAATAATAATAATAATAATAATAATAATAATAATAATAATAATAAAAGAGGTTTCCTGGGAAACAGATGGTCAAAATACATTTGTAAGCAATAAATGGGCAGAGAAATTGGATTGTAGCTTCCCATTGGACAGTTTCTGAAGAAAACGTAGAACCTGTCAATCTTGGGGTATGACATAGGGTGCACTAACCATTTAAAAGAATTCAGTGGGACTTCATAAAAATGTGACATTTGTAAGCAATAAATGGACAGAGAAAATGGATTGTAGCTTCCCATTGGACAGTTTCTGAAAGAAAACGTAGAACCTGTCAATCTTGGGGTAGGACATAGGGTGCACTAACCATTTAAAAGAATTCAGTGGAACTTCATAAAAATGTGACATTTCTCCTTATCTTATGACCATAAGAAAATGAAAAAGTGAACCGCAGGCTGGGAAGTAAAGATTTGCAATACACACACTGACAAAGACTTGTCAATAAAGAATTCCTGCTCATCAACCATAGAGTCTATTTATAAACGAATACTTCACAAAAGATTGACTGATGGCCAATAAGAACAGGAAAGGGTGCTCTACAGTATTATTTTCAGGAACAGCAAAGCCTTTCCTAAAATGAAAACATACAAACAAACCAGTATTCCCTAGATGGATGACGTCCTTATTTCTGAGGACAGCTTGAAGAACAGACTAGCATCAAAGTAAAGTGATGGAATTCCTGACACTCAGAGGATGGACAATTAACCTCAAACTACAGTACAATTTCTAGGCATCATTTGTTCCTCTGAAGGCAGACAACTAGCACACCCCTTCCTCCACCACACAGGTTGCTTCCCAACCCCTACCATAAAAGAAGAAGATGAGAAACAGATAGGACTAGTAGGAAATAGCAAAAATCACATGTGGGGATTATCCTGAAACACACTGATCACATAACTAGTGTAAGGAAGTGTAGGGAACTGACAAGGACAGAGACTCAAGAGGTACTTCTTTGGGAAATGCTGTCTGAAATCGTCACACCTTGGTACCAGCTAATGAGGGCTCTGACCATACCCTAGGGTTTGCTCACAAGGTTCTGCAACACCATCGCTGAGGACTGAAACTCTTCAAGACCTCAAAGCTTGCCTGATTGACTATTGGACTAAGAGATTCCCATGTTCTGAAAACAGATACCAACTCATTGAAAGGTTCACCTGGGCTCTCTCGGAAGCCCTACAAGGAGCTGAACCATTCACTGAAAATCAATTACACACACACAGACACACACACACACACACACACACACACACACACACACACACACACCTGTCATTTCAGCAATTACTTAAACATTCAAGGTTCTTCCTACCTTTTCTTTTTCACATTGATATTTATACTCACATGAAATGTCATCATTTCTAATGAACACTGATGTCAAAATAGAGATCCATTGACACAATATTTACAAAATGGAACTTCCCTGCTGTCATTTTCAATATAGCGCTTTTTAAAGTTCATACATATTTTAGGTTTTTGGTAACTTATACAGGAGAAGATCAGCATTGAAAAACTCTGAATACTTGACAATGAGTTTTAAGCCTAGAGAACAAAAATTGTCCAATTTCATAGATAATAAGGAACCAAAGGGAAAGCATGGAAGCTGTAGTCGAATAATTTTACACATATGCATCCTCTCTTATTCTACTACTGAGGGGCGTGTTTTATTACCACTATACATGCATCAATTGTCTTCCACGTGCACCTTCACAGGTATAATGAATTACTACAGTAGAATGAAATGTCTGGGAACTACTTGGCGGCATCTATAATGAACAATGAAATTTCTATCTTATATTTGGTGAACTTCCACTGTCTGTCCCTTTAGACGATGGACCCTAAACAGAAGGGGGAATGAACCACGAGAGACTATGGACTCTGGGAAACAAACTGAGGGCTTCAGAGGGGAGAGGGGTGGGGGACTGGGATGGGCCAGTGATGGGTATTAAGGAAGGTACATATTGCATGGAGCACTGGGTGTTATATGCAAATAATGAATCACGGAACACTACATCAAAAACTAAGGAAATACTGTATAGTGACTAACATATCATAATAACAAATTATTAGTAGAAAAAAATTAAAGGTAAAAAAAAACAATACAGCTTTTCTGTTTCAAGAACAATCACAATTGAGAAAAAACTAACTTAAATCCCTAAAGCAAAACACAGACCAAGTTCCATTTCACTCCCCTTTATTCACATTCTCTGTGGGTTCTAAGCTATTTCCCTACCTCCTTTCCTGCTCAGCAGGGAGCCCGGGCTCGATCCCAGAACCCTGGGATCATAACCTGAGCCAAAGGCACATGCTTAACTGGCTGAGCCAGCCAGGAGCCCCAGCTCCATGTTTTTCTTAAGCAAAAGGACACTTTCTCACAATGCCTTCACATGACTTCACATGGTACCAGAGACCTGCATTTGCTTCTAGGAGGTTGCAGATGAAGGCAATTGCAAACTCTCACAGTGGTTTATCAAATACAATGACCTGCCTGGTGACAGTGAAACCCTTATGAGCCCACGAGAGGGTGCTGTGACCCTCAGCTGTGGCTGGGCTGGCACAGAGAACCAAATCCATTTCCCTGCCTGATGTCTGTGAGGAACAGATGCCCCCACTGTGAATGAGACCCTGCCACTGAGCTGTCCAGAGATGGCCATCCTCACGGAGGATGAGGATAAAGGACAATGCCTGAGGAGACCTCATCTGTCTCTTTTATCTTTTTATATTTTTGACAGTGGACAAATCACTGCCTAGGAGTCCCCAACTACCTTAGTCTCATCTGTGAATGACCAAGAGGTTTTACAAAACACTTAAGATTTTCACCTCACAAATGGCCACAACCACTTACCATAGGGATTCAACATTAAGCAAAGATACTGTTCGTTGGAAGAGAGGTCCTGCCCACTGTTGTTTCTCACTTATATGCTCATCTTCCTTACCTCATGGTAACATAACCACCTTGATTCCTGCTTCCATCTTCAGGAAGGCTGAGGTGACTTGAAGGGCATTACCCTGACATCGTTCTTTCTTAGCAATAAGATGTGGACATTTCCCTAGTCCTACACACCCAAAGTTGAATTGGAATCAGGATTGAGGAGGCTGATGAGAGTTGAAGGTGTTTTACTGTACAGGGTGGTTTATTACCAATAAGGATGGGTCAGAGTCCTCGAAATTCCAGAACCTTTTCATTAATGCTTCCTACTCCTGAAAGATGATGTACTTTGGTCTTTCCCTGCATAGTGTGGAGACTCAGAGAAAAGTGCTTAGCCCTTTCATCAGACTTCCAGGACCACCTTGGGGCTGGCTTCCATATTCAGAAAGGATGATGTTAGGGCTAAGAGGGTTCCTGTACACTGTTATTTCTTACAGATAAGTGTATGGCATTTTTGTTACATTGCCAGAACCACTTAGCGCTGGGCTTGCCGTCCTCCTGGGGACAAACCCTAACCCTAGTCAGCCCCCAAGGGGCCCCTCCCAAGGGGCCTGGCACCACAACGCCAGGGATTGGGGACCGCCGAGGCCAGCGCCTAAGTCTCCCTGCCGCCCCACAGCAACCCGGGCTGCTAAGGGCGCCGCCAGTCATTCAGGGCGAGAGAATGGGCAGGGCCCTCCAAGCCCCGGCGACATTCAAAGGCCCCCCGCGCCAAAACGCTTGGGCCCACACTCCCTCTCGCCAGCACCTTCACCTCGGCCTGCCCCTCCGCCTGCTGTAGAGCTGGGGGAACGGGCCTGCTGGACTCCTGGGGGCTAACACTTACCCTAGGTCGGCCCCCGAGAGGCCCCTCCCAAGGAGCCTGGCACCGCAATGCCGGGGATTTGGGAACCCCGAGCCCCAGTGCTGGACTCACTCTGCCACCCCACAAGCACCCAGGGCGCTAGGGGCGTTGCCAGTCATTCAGGAAGTGAGAACGGGCAGGGCCCTCCTATCCCCCTGCAACGTTCGAAGGCCCCCCGCGAAAAAACTCTGGCTCCCACGCTCCTGCTTGCCAGCGCCCTCACCTCGGCCCACCCCCCGCACGGTGCAGAGCTGGTGGATGAGGCCTGCCCTCCTCCTGGAGGCTATCCATAACCCTAGGTTTGCCCCGGAGGGGCCCCTCCATAGGGGCTTGGCACCGCAATGCCTGGGATTGGGGACCCCCGAGTCCCAGTGCCGGACTCATCATGTTGCCCCGCCGCCACCTGGGCCGCTAGGAGCACTGTCGGTCATTCATGGAGGGAGCACAGGCAGATCCCTCCAAGCCCCTGGTGACATTCGAAGGCCCCCCGCGCCAAAACGCTTGGGCCCATGCTCCCGCTCGCCTATGCCCTCACCTCGGTCCGCCCCTCCGCTCACAGCACAGCCAGTGGATTGGGACTGCCATCCTCCTGGGTGTTACCCTAACCTTTGGTGGGCCCCCGAGGGGCCCATCCCAGGTTCCTATTGCCCCAACACGGGGAATTTGGGAATCCCGAGCCCCAGCACCCGACTCACCCTCCTGCCCTACCGCCACCTGGACCGCTAGGGGCACCGCCGGTCATTCAGGGAGGGAGAAGGGGCAGGGCCCTCCAAGACTCCAGCGACCTTCAAAGGCCCCCCGCACCAAAACGCTAGGGCCCACGCTCCTGCTCGCCAGCGCCCTTACCTCGGCCATCCCCTCAGCTCGCCACACAGATGGCGGATCGGGCCTGTGGGCCTTCTGGGGGCTAACCCGAACCCTAGGTCGACTCCCTAGTGGCCCCTCCCAAGGGGCCTGGCGCCGCAATGAGGAGGATTGGGGACTTCTGAGCCCCAGCGCCGGACTCACCATGCCTCCCACCGCCACCCGGGCCACAAGGGGCACCACCAGTCATTCAGGGCGGGAGAACGGCAGGGCCCTCCGAGCCCCCAGCGACTTTCGAAGGCCCCCTGCCTCAAAGCGCTTGGGAACACGCTCCCATTCACCATCGCCCTTACCTCAGCCTGACCCTCCTCTCACCGTACAGCCCACGGATCAGGCCTCCCAGCCTCCCGGGGGCTAACCCTAACCCTAGGTAGGCCCCCCAGGGGCCCATCCCAAAGGGCCTGGCGCAGCAACGCCTGGATTTGGGACTACTGAGCCCCAGCGCCGGACTCACCCTGCAGCTCAGCCACCACCCGGGCCGCTAGGGGAGCCGCCGGTCATTCAGTGCGGGAGAACCGGTAGGGCCCTCTGAGCCCCCGGAGACCTTTGAAGGCTCCCCACGACAAAACGCTTCGGCCCACGCTCCCACTCGCCAGCGCCCTCACCTCGGCCCACCCCTTCGCTGCACACCCGGCTGATAGGGACTGCCGACCTCCTGGGGCCTAAGCCTAACCCTAGGTCGGCCCTCCAGGGGCCCGTCCCAAGGGGCCTGGTGCCGCAACCCCGGGTATTGGGGACCCCTGAACCCCAGCGCTGGACTCACTTTGTTGCCCCGCCGCCACCCGGGCCGCTAGGAGCACTGTCGGTCATTCAGGGAGGGAGTACGGGCAGATCCCTCCGAGCCCCTGGCGACCTTCGAAGGCCCCCCCACGCCAAAACGCTTGGGCCCATGCTCCCGCTCCCTGTGCCCTTACCTCGGTCCGCCCCTCCGCTCGCTGCACAGCTTGTGGATCGGGACTGCCAGCCTCCTGGGTGTTACCCTAACTTTGGTGGGCCCCCGAGGGGCCCATCCCAGGTTCCTATTGCCACAATACCGGGGATAGGGGACCCTCGAGCCCCAGCGCCGGACTCACCCTCCCGCCCTACCGCTCCCTGGGCCGCTAGGGGCACCGCCAGTCATTCAGGGAGGGAGAACGGGCAGGGCCCTCCGAGCCACCGGCAACTTTTGAAGGCCCCCCACACTAAAACGCTTTGGGCCCACGCTCCCGCTCACCTGTGCCCTTACCTCAGTCCGCCACTCTGCTCGCCGCACAGCTGACGGATCGGGCCTCCCAGACTCCTGGTGGATAACCCTAACCCTAGGTAGGCCCCCTAGGGGCCCATCCCAAGGGGCATGGCGCCACACCGCCAGGGATTGAGGACTCCCGAGCCCCAGCGCGGGACTCACCCTGCAGCTCCGCCACCACCCAGGCCGCTAGGGGAGCCGCCGGTCATTCAGTGCGGGAGAAAGGGTAGGGCCCTCTGAGCCCCCAGAGACCTTTGAAGGCTCCCCACGACAAAACGCTTCGGCCCACGCTCCCACTCGCCAGCGCCCTTACCTCGGCCCTCCCCTCCACTCACCGCACAGCTGGTGGATCGGGCCTGCGGGCCTTCTGGGGGCTAACCCGAACCCTAGGCCTACCCCCTAGTGGCCCCTCCCAAGGGGCCTGGCACCGCAATGACGAGTATTGGGGACTCCTGAGCCCCAGCGCCAGACTCACCATGCCCCCCACCGCCACCTGGGCCACAAGGGGCACCACCGGTCATTCAGGGCGGGAGAACGGCAGGGCCCTCCAAGCCCCCAGCGACTTTCGAAGGCCCCCCGCGCCAAAGCGCTTGGGACCACGCTCCCACTCGCCATCGCCCTTACCTCGGCCTGCCCCTCCGCTCACCGCACAGCCAGCGGATTGGGCCTCCCAGCCTCCTGGGGGCTAACCCTAACCCCATGTAGGCCCCCTAGGGGCCCATCCCAAGGGGCCTGGAGCCGCAACACAAGGGATTGGGGACAACTGAGCCCCAGCGCCAGACTCACTGTGCCGCCCCACTGCCACCCAGGCCCCTAGCTGCACCGCCGGTCATTCAGGGCGTGAGAACAGGCAGGGCCCTCCGAGCCACGGGCGACCTTCGAAGGCACCCCGCATGAAAACGCTTGTGCCCACGCTACCACTTGTCAGCGCCCTCACCTCAGCCCGCCCCTCCACTCACCGCAAAGCTGGCTGATCTGGCCTGAAGGTCTCCTGGGGGCTAACCCTAACCCTAGATTGGCCCACGAGGTGCCCCTCCCAAGGCACCTGGTGCTGCAATGCCGGGGATTGTGGACCCCTGAGCCCCAGCACCGGACTCACCTTGCTTCCCCGCCACCAACCGGGCTGGTAGAGGCGCTGCTGGTCATTCAGGGAGGGAGAACGGGCAAGGCCCCCTTAGCCCCTGGCGACCTTCGAAGGCTACTCGCGCCAAAACGCTTGGGCCCATGTTCCCGCTCGCCAGCACCCTCATCTCGGCCCGCCCCTCCGCTCGCCACACAGCCGGCAGATCGGGCCTGCCGGCCTCCCAGGGGCTAAACCTAACCCTAGGTCCGTCCCCAAGGGGACCCTCCCAAAGGCCCTGGCGCCGCAAAGCCGGGGATTGGGGAACCCCGAGCCCCAGTGCCACACTCTCCCTGCCGCCCCGCTGCCAACCGGGCCACAAGGGATGCCGTCGGTCATTCAGAGCAGGAGAATGGGCAGGGCCCTCCAAGCCCCTGGTGACCTTTGAAGGCGCCTCGTGCCAAAATGCTTGGGCCCACATTCCCCGCTGGCCAGTGCTCTCATCTCAGCCCGCCCCTCCGCTCGTCGCACAGCTGGCAGATCGGGCCTCCTGGCCTCCTGGGGGTAACCCTAACCCTAGGTCGACCCCCGAGCGGGCCTTCCCAAGGGGCCTGGCGCAGCAACGCCGGATTTTGGGGACCCCGAGCTCCAGCGCTGGACTCACCCTGCCGACCCGACACCACCGGAGCCGCTAGGGGCGCCACCAGTCATTCAGTGCGGGAGAACAGGCAGGGACCTTCAAGCCCCTGGTGACATATGAAGGCCGCACTTGCGAAAATGCTTGGGCCCACGCTCCTGCTCCCCAGCACCCACATCTTAGCCCACTCCTCCACTTGCCGCACAGGCTGCAGATCAGGCCTGTCGGCATCCTGGGGGCTAACCCTAACACTTGGTCGGCCCACGAGGGTCCCCGCCCAAGGAGCCTTGCGCCGCAACACCGGGGATTGGGGACACCCGAGCCCCAGCGCCAGACTCTAGCTGCTGCCCCACCGCCAACTGGGATGGTAGGGGCACCACCGGTCATTCAAGGAGGGAGAAGGGGCAGGGCCCTCTGAGCCCCAGGCAACCTTCGAATACCTCCCTC
Source organism: Ursus americanus (assembly GCF_024610735.1). NCBI lineage: Eukaryota > Metazoa > Chordata > Mammalia > Carnivora > Ursidae > Ursus > Ursus americanus. Next base: position 5,047,160 of record NW_028273621.1, read on the forward strand.
GCTAAAACGCTTGGGCCCAACTTCCCCATCGCCAGCACCATCACCTTGGCCCTCCCCTCCGCTCACTGCACAACCGGCTGATGAGGCCTGCAGGCCTCCTGTGGGCTAACCCTAACCCTAGGTCGGCCCTCGAGGGGCCCGTCCGATGGGGCCTGGCGCCACAACGCCTGGGATTGCTGACACCCGAGCCCCAGCGCTGGACTAACCGTGCCACCCTGCCGCCACGCGGGCCGCTAGTGGCGCCGCCGGTCATTCAGGGTGGGAGTACGGGCGGGGCCCTCCGAGCCCCCAGCGACTTTTGAAGGACCCCATGCCAAAACGCTTGGACCAATGCTGCCGCTCGCCAGCGCCCTCACCTCGGCCCGCCCCTCCGCTCTCCAAACAGCCGGCGGATCAGGCCTGCTGGCCTCCTAGGGGCTAACCCTAACCATAGGTCGGCCCCCGAGGGGCATATCCCAAGGGGCCTGGCTCCGCAACACAGGGCATTGGGGACCCCCGTGCCCCAGTGCCGGACTCACCGTGTCACCCCGCTGCTACCCGGGCCACTAGGGGTGCCGCCGGTCATTCAGGGCGGGAGAACGGGCAGGGCCCTCCGAGCCTCCGGCGACCTTTGAAGGCCCCCCGCGCCAAAACGTTTGGACACACGCTCCCACTTGCTAGCGCCCTCACCTCGGCCCACCCTTCACTGCACACCCGGATGATAGGGACTGCCGACCTCCTGGGGTCTAAGCCTAACCCTAGGTCGGTCCTCGAGGGGCCCATCCCAAGGGGCCTGGCGCCGCAACCCCGGGTATTGGGGACCCCCGAACCCCAGCGCTGGACTCACTGTGTTGCCCTGCCGCCACCCGGGCCGCTAGGAGCACCGTCGGTCATTCAGGGAGGGAGTACGGGCAGATCCCTCCGAGCCCCTGGCGACCTTCGAAGGCCCCCCTGCACCAAAACGCTTGGGCCCATGCTCCCGCTCCCTGTGCCCTTATCTCGGTCCGCCCCTCCGCTCGCTGCACAGCTTGTGGATCGGGACTGCCAGCCTCCTGGGTGTTACCCTAACCTTTGGTGGGCCCCCGAGGGGCCCATCCCAGGTTCCTATTGCCACAATACCGGGGATAGGGGACTCCCGAGCCCCAGCGCCAGACTAACCCTCCCGCCCTACCGCCCCCTGGGCCGCTAGGGGCACCGCCAGTCATTCAGGGAGGGAGAACGGGCAGGGCCCTCCGAGCCACCGGAGACTTTTGAAGGCCCCCCGCACCAAAACGCTTTGGGCCCACGCTCCCGCTCACCTGTGCCCTTACCTCAGTCCGCCACTCCGCTCGCCGCACAGCTGGCGGATTGGGCCTCCCAGACACCTGGTGGCTAACCCTAACCCTAGGTAGGCCCCCTAGGGGCCCATCCCAAGGGGCATGGCGCTGCAACGCCAAGGATTGAGGACTCCTGAGCCCCAGCGCCGGACTCACCCTGCTGCCCCGCCACACCCGGGCCGCTAGGGGAGCCAATTGTCATTCAGGGCGGGAGAACAGATAGGGCCCTCTGAGCCCCTGGAGACCTTTGAAGGACCCCCGCGACAAAATGCTTCGGCCCACGCTCCCGCTCGCCAGCGCCCTCACTCGGCCCACCCCTCCACTCGCCGCACAGCTGGTGGATGGGACCTGCCGGCCTCCTGGGGGCTAACCCTAACCCTAGGTCGTCCCCCGAGGGGCCAGTCCAATGGGGCCTGGCACGACAACGCCTGGGATTGCTGACCCCTGAGCCACAGAGCCGGACTCACCATGCCTCCCCCCCGCCACACGGGCCGCTAGCGGCACCATTGGTCATTCAGGGCGTGAGAACAGGAAGGGCCCTCCGAGCCACGGGCGACCTTCGAAGGCCCCCCTCAACAAAACGCTTGTGCCCACACTCCCACTTGTCAGCGCCCTCACCTCGGCCTGCCCCTCCGCTCACCGCAAAGCTGGCCTATCGGGCCTGCTGGCTTCCTGGGGGCTAACCCTAACCATAGGTCAGCCCACGAGGGGCCCCTCCCAAGGCACCTGGCGCCGCAACGCCAGGGATTGTGGACCCCCAAGCCCCAGCGCCAGAGTCACCCTGCTGCCCCGTTGCCACACGGTCCGCTAGGGGTGCCATTGGTCATTCAGGGCGGGAGAAGGGGCAGGGCCCTCTGAGCCCCAGGCAACTTTCAAAGGCCCCCCGCGCCAAAACGCTTGGGCCCATGCTCCCACGCGCCAGCGCCCTCACCTTGGCCCGTCCCTCCGCTAGACTCACAGCCAGCGGATCGGGCCTGCCGGCCTCCTGGGGACTATCCCTATTCCTAGCTTGGCCCACTAGGGGCCCTTCCCAAGGGGCCTGGCGCAGCAATGCTGGGGATCGGGAACCCCCGATCCCCAGCGCCAGACTCACCCTACTGCCCCGCTGCCACCCGGGCTGGTAGGGGCGCCGCCGGTCATTCACGGCGACAGAATGGGCAAGGCCCTCCGAGCCCCCGGCAACCATCGAAGTCCCCCCACGCCAAAACGCTTGGGCCCTCGCTCCCGCTCTCCAGAGCCCTCACCTCGGCCCACCCCTCTGCTCAACGCACAGCTGGCGGATAGGGCCTGCTGGCCTACTGGGGGCTAACCCTAACCCTAGTTCTGTCCTCAAAGGGCCCCTCCCAAGGGGCCTGGCGCCATAACGCCGGGGATTGGGGAACCCCGTGCCCCAGCGCCGGACTCACCCTGCCGCCCCGCCGCCACCCGGGCCGCTAGGGTTGCCGCTGGATATTCAAGGCTGGAAAACGGGCAGGGCCCTTTGAGCCCCCGGCAAACTTCAAAGATACTCCGCGCCAAAACGCTTGAACCCAGGCTCCCGCATGCCAGCGCCCTAACTTTGTCCTGCCCCTCCGCTCACCGGATAGCCAGTGGATCAGGCCCGCCGGGCTTCTGGTGGCTAAACCTAACCCTAGGTCAGCCCCCGAGGGGCCCCTCTGATGGGGCCTGGCGCCACAACGGCTGGGATTGCTGACCCCGAGCCCCAGCGCGGGACTAACCGTGGCACCCCGCCGCCACCCCGGTTGCTAGGAGCACCATCAGTCATTCAGGGCGGGAAAACCGGCAGGGCCCTCCAAGGCCCTGGTGACCTTCGAAGACCCCCGTGCCAAAACGATTGGGCCCAAGCTCCTGCTCGCCTGTGCCCATACCTTGCACCACCCCTCCGCTCGCCGCATAGCTGGCGGATCGGGCCTGTGGGCCTCCTGGGGGCTAACTTAACCCAAGGTCGACCCCCAAATGGCCCTTCCCAAGGTCCTGGCGACACAACGCCGGGCATTGGGGACCCCCGAGACCCAGTGCCAGACTCACCCTGCTGCCCCGCTGCCACCAGTACTGTGAGGGGCACCGTCGGTCATTCAGGGAGGGAGAACGGGCAGGACCCTCTGAGCACCTGGCGACCTTCTAGGACCCTCCCTCTAAAACTTTGGTCCCACATTCCCACTCGCCAACGCCCTCATCTCAACCTGCCCCTCCGCTCGCCACACAGCCGGCAGACCGGGCTTCCCGGCCTCCTGGGGGTAACCATAACCCTAGGTCGGCACCTGAGGGGGCCCTCCCAAGAGGCCTGGGGCTGCAACGCTGGGGATTGGTGACCCCCGAGCAGCAGCGCCGGACTCACTTTGCTGCTCCACTGCCACCGGGGCCACTAGGGGCCCCTATGGTCATTTAGGGCGGGAGAACAGGCAGGGCCCTCCAAGTCCCCAATGACCTTCGAAAGCCCCCCCAGGCAAAACGCTTCACCCAACACTTCCGTTCCCCAGTGCCCTCACCTCGGTCCGCCCCTCCGCTCCTCGCACAGCCGGTGGATTGGGTCTGCCGGCCTCCTGTGGGCTAACAGTAATGCTTGGTCGGCCCCCTAGAGCCCTTCCGAAGGGGACTGGCACCCCAACGCCGAGGACTTGGGACCCCGAGCCCCAGCGCCAGACTCACCCTACCACCCCTCCTCTAACTGGGCCGCTAGGGTAGCCGCCTGTCATTCAGGGCGGAAGAACGTGTACGGCACTTCGAGCACTCGGCAACCTTCGAAGGACCCCCCCGCGAAAACTCCTGGGCCCGGGCTCCTGCTTGCCAGTGGCCTCACCTCCGCCCGACACTCCGCTCGCCGTACAGCTGGCGAATCGGGCCTGCCGGCCTCCTGGGTGCTAACCCTAACACTAGGTCGCACCCAAGGGGCCCCTCCCAAGGGGCCTGGCGCTGCAACAACGGGGATTGGGGACCCCCGAGCCCTAGCGCCGGACTCACACTGCTGCCCCTCTGCAACCCGGGCCGCTAGGTGTGCCGTCGGGCATTCAGTGTGGTAGAAAGGGGAAGGACGCTCTGAGCCCCCGACTACTTTCGAATTCCCCCCCACGCCAAAACGCTTGTGCCCATGCTTCCGCTCGACAGCGCCCTCACCTCAGCCTGCCCCTCTGCTCGCCACACAGCCGGCAGATCAGGTCTGCCGGCCTTCTGGGGGCTAACAGTAATGCTTGGTCGGTCCCCTAGAGCCCTTCCGAAGGGGCCTGGCGCCCCAACGCCGAGGATTGGGGACCCTGAACCCCAGCGCCTGACTCACCCTACTGTCCGTCCTCTACCCGGGCTGCTAGGGTAGCCACCAGTCATTCAGGGCGGAAGAACGTGCAGGGCCCTCTGAGCCCCCGGCGACCTCTGAAGGCCCCCGGCACCAAAACGCTTGACTCAAGCACCTGCTCGCCAGCACCCTTATCTCGGACCACCCCTCTGCTCCTTGCGGAGTGGGCGGATCAGGACTGCTGGCCTCCTGGGGGCAAACTCTAACCCTAGGTCGGCCACCGAGGGGGCCATCCCAAGGTGCTTATCGCCGCAACGCCTGGGATTGGGGACCCCCGAGCCCCAGCGCCAGACTCTACCCTGCTGCCCTGCCACAACCCGGGCTGCTAGGCGTGCTGCCGGACATTCAGGGCGGGAGAACGGGCAGGGCCCTCCGAGCCCCTGGCGACCTTCGAAGGCTGCCTCCGCCAGAACACTTGGGTCCACGCTCCGGCTCACCAGCGGCCTCCGCTCGGCCAGCACTTCCGCTCTCCACACAGCCGGCGGATCCGGCCTGAGAGCCTCCTGGGGGCTAACCCTAACCCTAGGTCGGTTCCCAAGAGGCCTGGCACCGCAACGCGGGGGATTGGGTACCCACGAGCCCCAGCGCTGGACTCAACTTGCCGCCCCCAGGCCACCCGAGCTGCTAGGGTCGCCGCCGGTCATTCAGGGCAAGAGAACGGGCAGGGCCCTCCGAGCCACTGGTGACCTTCGAAGGCACCCGTGCCAAAATGCCTGGGCCCACACTCCCGCTCGCCAGCGCCCTCACCTCAGCCTGCCCCTCTGGACGCCACACAGCCGGCGGGTCGGGCCTGCCGGCTTCCTGGGGACTTACACTAACCCTAGGTCGGCCCCGGAGGGGCCCCTCCCAAGGTGCTGGTGCCACGACGCTGGGGATTTGGGACCCCCAAGCCCAAGCACCGGACTCACCCTGCCCCCCCTCTTCCACCCAGGCCCCTAGGATAACCGAGGATCATGCAGGGCGGGAGAACCGGCAGGGCCCTCAGAGCCCCCGGGAAATTTCGAACGCCGCACGCGCCAGAACCCTAGGGCCCACGCTCCCGCTCACCAGCGGCCTCACCTCGGCCAGCGCTTCCGCTCTCCACACAGTCGGCGGATCGGGCCTGCCAGCCTCCTGGGGACTAACACTAACCCTAGGTCAGCCCACGAGGGGACCCTCCCAAGGGGCCTGGGACCGCAACGCCGGGTTGGGGACCCCGAGCCCCAGTGCCGGACTCACCCTGCGCCCCACCACCACCCAGGCTGCTTGGGGCGCCACCGGTCATTCAGGGCGGGAGAACGGGCAGGGCACTCTGAGTCTTCGGCGACCTTCGAAGGCCCCCCATGCCAAAATGCTTGGGCCCACGCTCCCGCTCGAAGCGCCCTCACCTCGGGCCACCCTTCCACTCGCCGCACAGCAGGCGGATCGGGCCTTCTGGCATCCTGGGTGCTAACCCTAAACCTAGGTCGACCCCTGAGGGGCCCCTCTTAAGTGCCCTTGCACCGCAACGCCGGGGATTGAGAACCCATGAAACCCAGCGTCGGACTCACCACGCCTCCCCATCGCCACCTGGGCCGCTATGGGCGCCGTCGGTCTTTCAGGACGGAAGGACGGGCAGGGCCCTCCGAGCCCCTGGCGACCTCGAAGGCCCCCCAAGCCAATACGCTTGGGTGCACGCTCTCGCTCGCCAGCGACCTCATCTCGGCTCACCCCTCCATTCACCTCACAGCCAGCGGATCAGACCTGCAGGCCTCCTGGGGGCTAACACTAACCCTAGTTGGCCGCAGAGGGGCCTCTCCCAACAGGCCTCGTGCCGGAACGCCCGTGATTTTGGACCCCCGAGCCCCAGCGCCAGACTCACCCTGCCGCCCCGCCTCCACCTGGGCCGATAGGGGCGCCGCCGGTCATTCAGGGCGGGAGAACGGGCAGGGCCCTCTGAGCCCCCTGCAACATTCAAAGGCCCCCCGCCCCAAAACGCTTAGGCCCATGCTCCTTCTCGCCAGCGCCCTCACCTCTGCCCGTGCCTCCGCTCGCGGCACAGCTGGCGGATCGGGCCTGCTGGCCTCCTGGGGGTTAAACCTAACCGTATGTTGGCCCACGAGGGCCCCTCCAAAGGGGCTTGGCACTGCAAAGTGGGCATTGGGGACCACCGAGCCCCTGTGCAAGACTCAACGTGCCGCCCCTCCTCCACCCTGGCCTATAGGGGCACTGCCGGTCATTCAGGGCGGGAGAACGGACAAGGCCCTCAGAGCACCCGGAGACCTTCAAAGGCTCCCCACGCCAAAACGCTTGGGCCCATGCTCCCACTCGCCAGCAGCCTCACCTCGGCCCGCCCCTCCGCTCGACGCACACCTGGCTGATCGGGCCTGACGGCCTCCTGGGAGCTAACCCAAACCATACGTCGCCCCTTGAGGGGCCCCTCCCAAGGGGCCTGGCACCGCCACGCCGGGGCTTGGGGACCCCCGAGCACCAGCGCAAGACTCACCCTGCCTCCTCGCCGTGACCCTGCCCGCTATTAGCGCCGTCCTCATTCAGGGCGGGAGAACAGGCAGGGGCCTCCGAGCCACCAGCGACTTTCGAAGCCCCCCCCGTAACAAAACGCTTGTGCCCACGCTCCCGATGGCCAGCGCCCTCACCTTGGCCCACCACTCCGCTTGCAGCACAGCTGGCGAATTGGGCCTGCCGGCCTCCTTTGGGCTAACCCTACCCTAGATCGGCCCCCGAGGGACCACTCCCAAGTGCCCGGCGCCACCACGCCGGGGATTGGGGACCCCTCCCCAGTGCCGGACTCACCTTGCCGCCCCGTCACCAACCGGGCCGCTACGGGCGCTGCCGGTCATTCAGGGCAGGAGAACGAGCAGCGCCCTCCGAGCCTATGGCGACTACGAAGGCCATCCGCGCCAAAATGCTTGGGCCGACGCTCCTGGTCGCCAGCACCCTCACCTCAGCACGCCACTTCAATTGGCACAGAGCTGGCGGATCGGGCCTGCCGCCCTCCTGGGGGCTAACCCTAACCCAAGTTGGGCCCCAGAGGGACCCCTCCCAAGGGGACTGGCGCCGCAACGCCGGGGATTGGGGAAGCCGAGCCCCGACTGCGGTCTCACCCTGCCCCCATGCCACCACCTGGGCTGCTAGGGGTGCCCCCGGTCATTCAGGGGGGCAGAACTGGCAGGGCCCTCCAAGCCCCCGGCGACCTTTGAAGGCCCCCGTGCCAAAATGCTTGGGCCCACGCTCCCACTCACCAGGGCGCTCACCTCGGTCCACCCCTCTGCTCGCTGGACAGCCAGCAGATAGGGCCTGCTGGTGTCCTGGGGGTTAACCCTAACCCTAGGGCGGCACCCAAGGGGCCCCTCCCAAGGGGCCTGGCGCAGCAACCCCAGGGATTAGGGACCCCCGAGCCCCAAGGCTGGACTCAACATGCCGACCTGCCACCACCTGGGCCGCTAGGAGAGCTGACAGTCATTCAGGGCGGGAGAACGGGCAGGGCACTCCAAGCCCCTGGTGACATCCGAAGGACCTCCGCGCCAAAACGCCTGGGCCCATACTCCCGCTCGCCAGCGGCCTCACCTCCGCCCGCCCCTCCACTCGCCGCATAGCTGCCAGATCTGGCCTGCCGGCCTCCTGGGGTCTAACCCTAACCATAGATCGGCCCCCGAGGTACCCGCCCAAGGGACCTGGAGCCGCAACACCGGGGATTTGGGAACCCCGAGTCCCAGGGCCGGAATCACCCGGACGCCCCGCCGCCACGCGCGACGCTAGAGGCGTCGCCGGTCATTCAGGGCAGGAGAACGGGCAGGGCCCTCCGAGACCCCGGCGACATTCGAAGGCCCCCCGCACCAAAACGTTTGGGCCCACGCTCCCACTTGCCAGCCCCCTCACCTCAGCGCGCCCATCCACTCTCCACACAGCCATGGGATTGGGCCTGTCGGCCCCCTGGGGGCTAACCCTAACACTAGGTCGCACCCGAGGGGCCCCTCCCAAGGGGCCTGGTGCTGCCACACCGGGGATTGGGGACCCCCGAGCCCCAGCGCCGTACTCACCATGCCATGCCGCCACCATCTGGGCGGCTAAGGGCGCCTCTGGCCATTCAGGGCGGGAGGACCGGCAGGGCCCTTGAATCCCCCGGCGACCTTCCAAGGCCCCCCGCGCCAAAATACTTGGGCCCACGCTCCACCTTGCCGGCGCCTTCACCTTGGCCCGGTCCTAAGCTACCACACAGCCGGCGGATCATGCCTGCTGGACTCCTGGGAGCTAACACTAACCCTAGGAGGGCCCCAGAGGTGCCCCTCCCAAGGGGCCTGGCGCTGCAATACACGGCATTGGGGACCCCCAAACCGTAGTGCCAGACTCACATTGCCACACTGCCACCACCCGGGCCGCTAGGGGCACCGCTGGTCATTAAGGGCAGGATAACGGGCAAGGCCCTCCAAGCCTCTAGCGACTTTCAAAGGCCCCCGGCGACAAAACGCTGGATACCATACTCCCGCTCGCCATCGCCCTCACCTTGGCCCACTCCTCCACTTGCCGCACAGCCGGGGCATAGGTCCTGCTGGCCTACTGGGGTCTAACCCTAACCCTAAACCCTAATGCCTAACCTTAAACCCAAACCTTAACCGCTAATCCTAAACCTAACGCTAACCCCTAACCCTTACCCTAAACCTAACCCTACCCTAAACCTAACCCTAAACCCTAATCCTTAAACCCTAAACCCTGACATTAACACTAAACCCTAAACCCTAACCCCTAACCCTAATCTGGAAACCCTAAACATGAAACCCTAACCTTAACCACTAACCCCAAACCCCAAACCCTAACCCTAAACCCTAACCCTACCCAGACACCTACCATACCCCTAACCCTACCCCTAACCCTACCTCTTCAGCTAACCCTACCCCTAACCCATAACCTAACCCTAAACCTAACCCTAACCCGTACCCTAACCCATACTCTAACCCTAACTCTAACGCGTACCCTAAACCTAACCCTAACCTGTACCCTAACCCTAACCGTAACCCTAACACGTACTCTAACCCGTACCCTAACCCATACCCTAACCTTAACCGTAAACTGTACCCTAACCCGTAATTTAAACCATACCCTAAACCTAACCGTAACCCTAACAAGTACCCTAACCCGTACCCTAACCTTAACCCTAAACCCTGACCTTAACCCATACCATAACTCGTACCATAACCCGTACCCAAACCCTACCCATACCCTAACCCTAACCCGTACCCTAACTGTAACCCTAAACCCTAAACTGTAACCCATACCCTAACCCTAACCAGTACCTTTACCTTAACCTTAACCCATACCCTAACTCGTGCCCTATCCCTAACCCGGACCCTAACCCATACCTAACCCTAACCTGTACCCTAACCCGTACCCTAACCCATAACCTAACCCTAAATCGTACCCTATCCCTATCCCTAACCCGTTCCCTAACCCGTACCCTAAGCCTAAACCTAAACCGTAACCTAACCTGTACCATAACCCTAAACTGTACCCTAACCCTAACCGGTACCCTAACCCTAACCCGTACCCTAAACCGTACCCAAATCGATAGGCCAATACTTACCCTAAACTGTACCCTAACCCGTACCCTAAACCGTACCCTAATGCGTACCCTAACCCGTACCCTAACCCTAACCCGTACCCTAACCCTAACCCGTACCCTAAACCTAACCCGTACTCCAACCCTAACCCTAAACCCTAAACCCTAACCCGTACCCTAAACCCTAATCTGTACCCTAACCCATAACCTCCAACCTATAACCCCTAAACCCAACCCTAACCCGTACCCTCTCCTTACCCTATCCCTAACCCATACCGTAACCGTAACCCACACCCTAACCTTAACCCGTACCCTAATCCGTACCCTAACCCCGGGGATTGGGTACACCTGAGCCCCACCACGGGACTCAGCCTGCCACCCCTCAGGAAACCATGCCCCTTGGGGCGCCGCAGAGCATCCCCTGCAGGAGAACTGGTAGGGCCCCCCTGAGCCCCCAGCGATCCTCGGCGACCCCCTACACCCCAACCCTGAGGCCCACGCTCATCCCGCCCCAGGCCTTCCCTTCAGCTTGCCACTGAGCTCGTGGCAGAGCCAGCAGATCAGGCCTGCCGGGTTCCTGGGGCCTAGACCTGACCCTAGGTCGGCTGGGTAGGGCCCCTCCCCTGGGGCCCGGTGCCAAAGCCCCAGGGACTGGGGACACCTGACCTCCACTGCAGGACAAAGCCTGCCAGCCTGCAGGAAACCGTGCCCCTTGGGATTCTGTAGAGCATTCAGGGTGGGAGAACCAGGAGGGCCCCCAGAACCCTGGTGAACTTCGGCGATCCCTAAACCCAACCTTGAAGCCCATGCTCACCCCACCCTGCACCCTCACCTCAGCCCGCGGCGGAGCTCGCCACATAGTGGGCAGATCTGGCCTGCGGGGTTCCTGGGCCCCAACCCTAACCCTAGTTCATCTGTGGAGGGGCCCCTCCCCAGGAGCCTGGAGCCACAGCTGCGGGGATTCGGGACACCTGAGCCCCACAGCAGGACTCAGTCTGCCACCCCGCAGGAAACCGTGTGCCTTGGGAGGCCATAGAGCATTCAGGGCGGGAGAACCAGGAGGGCCCTCCTGAGCCACCAGCGAACTTCAGCGGCCACCCGCACCCCAACCCTGAGGCCCACGCTCACCCTCCCCACACCCTCACCTCAGCCCGTGTAGCTCGCCATACAGCGAGCAGATCCAGCCTGCGGGGCTCCTGGGGCCTTACGCTAGCCCTAAGCTGGCTGCGGGTTTGGGGGTCTCCCCAGGAGCCTTATATCGCAGACCCGGGGAATTGGGATATCTGTGCCCCACCGCAGGACTCAGCTTGCCACCCGACAGGAAACCATGCCCCTTGGGGTTCTACGGAGCCTACAGGGCACGAAAATTGGGGAGGCCCCTGGAGCCCATCCCCATCATTGGCAGCCCCCCTTTCCCCAACCCTGAGGCCCATTCTCACCCTCCCCCATGGCCTCCTCTCAGCCATCCACAGAGCTCGCCCCACAGCCTAAAGATTGTCCCTGCCGGGCTCCTGGACCCTAACCCTTACCCTAGGTTGGCCACAGAGAGGTCCCTCCCTAGATTCCTGGCACCACACTCTGGGGGATTGGGGAAACCCAAGCCCCACCGTAGGACTCAGCCTGCAGCCCACAGTAAACTGCACCATTCTGGGGAACAAGAGAGCATTCAGGGCAAGAGAATTGGGGCACACCCTGAGAGCCCCTTCTAGTGAACCCCGACCTTTGTGGGCGCTTCCGGATGAAACCCCAAGGCTCACACTCACCCACCCTTGTGCCCTCATCTCACTCGGCCTGAGAGTTCTCTGAGCACTGGGCAGTTCGGACCTGCTGTCTCTTGAGGCCTAACCTAACCCTGGGTCCTCTGCTGAGTGTCCCTCCCCATTTGCCTGCCTCCAAGGCACTAGGCATTGGGCTCACCTCTGCAAGACTAGAGGACTCAGCCTGCCCCACAGCAGGAAACTGTCCATTTGGGGCTGCAGCAAGAATTCATAGGAAAATCGGAGGGCCCCCCTCAGCCTATCCCAGGCAACCCCCACTTTCAGAGATCTCCCAAGATCCAATTAGTAGCTTCACACTGACCTTTAAACTTTCTCTCCATGGAGATCTTTTGAAATTCTCCACACTTCCAACCGATGGCATCATCCAGCTTCAGAGACTTACCCAGCTTTAGGTCTTGAGATGGATTAAAATGGGAAGTCACTTCACTTATGACGACGTACTGGTGACCAAAAGATACATGCATAAATGCTTCATATCACTTGGCTTAAGGGAAATGCAAATCTAAACCCCAATAAATGCCATATTACACGAGGCCGAATATATAAAAATAAGAAGACATGAAACTATACATGTTGGAGAGGATGTGGAGAAACGGGAACCCTCTTACACCCCTGTACGAATGCAGTCCGGTACAGCCACTCTTGAAAATGGTACGGAGTATCCTCAAGAAGTTATAAATAAAGCTACCGATGTCCCAGCAATTGCACTACTGGGTATTTACCCCCAGAGACAGAGGTAGTGAAGACGGGACACATGCACACCAGTGTTCATAGCAGCAATATCCATAAGAGACAAACTGTGGAAGGAGTGCAGATGACCATGGATAGATGAATGGATAAAGAAGATGTAGATCATATATATAATGGAATATTACTCAGCCATCAGAAAGGATGAATACTTACCATCACACCGACCTGGGTGGAGCTGGAGGGTATTATGCTGAGTGGAATAAGTCAATGAAAGAAAGACAATGATCATATGCTTTCACTCCTATGTGGAATATCAGAAACAAGGAAGAAGACCATAGGGGAAGGAAGGGAAAATAGAATGGGAAGTCATCAGAGAGGGAGAAAACCCATAATGGACACTTAACTATCGCAAGAAACTGATGATTGTTGGAGGAGAAGTTGGGGGGGGGGGTAACTGGGTGAGTAGCATTAAGGAGGTCACACGATACAATGAGCACTGGGTGTTACACATGACTGAAAATTTATTGAAGACTACATCTGAAACGAATGATGTACTGTAAGTTGGATAATTGAATTTAAATTAAAGAACAAAAGACCTCGAATAAACAATCCTACACATTTGTATGGAACCACTAAAGATTCCGAACAGCCAGTGCAATGTGGAAAAGAAAAACAAAGCTGGAGGACTGACAATTTCAGATTTCAGGTTATACTACAAAGCTGCAGTCATCCTAACAAGACAGTACGGCACAAAAATAGACACAGCAACCAAAGGAACAGGATACAAGTTCAGACAGAAACCCACAATTATGTGGTCCATGAATCTTCCACAAAGCAAGCAACGATATCAAAAGGGAAAAGGACAGTCTCTACAACAAATAGTATTGGGAAAACTAGACAGCTACGCACAAAAGAATGAAATTAGACTGCTTTCTTACACAATAAAGACAAACACAAAACAGTTTCAAGACCTCAATATGAGACCTGAATCCATAAAAATCCTACAGGAGGGAAGACAGTAACTTCTTGATATGGACCATACCAACGTTTTTCTAGACTGTGTCCTGAGGCAAAGGAAATGAAAACAAAAATAAACTATTGGGAATACAGCAAAATAAAAAGTTTCCACACGGCAGAAGAACAATGAAAACGTAAAAATAATAAGACAACCTACTCAAAGGGAGAAGATATTTGCAAAGATCATATGAAATAAAGGGATAGTGTCCAAAACATATACAACTGATACTACTCAACCTCCCAAAAACAAATAATCCAGTTAAAAAATAGGCAGAAGACATGGACAGACATTTCTCCAAAGAAGAAATACAAATGGCCAACAGTCCCGTGAAAAGATGTTCACCATCATCCATCATCAGGAAAATGTAAACCCAAAGGACAGTGAGGTAATACCTCAAACCTGTCAGAATGGCTAACATCAAAAGCACAACAAAGAGCAGGTGTTGGGAGGATGTGGATAAAGGGGAATCCTCGCGAACTGTGGGTGGGAATGCAAACTGTGGTGGCCACCGTGGAAAACAGTATGAAGGTTCCTCAAAAAATTAAATATAGAACTACCCTACGATCCAACAATCACACTACTCGTATTTACCCAAAGAATAGGAAAACAGTAACTTAAAAGGATATGTGCACCCCTATGTTTCTTGCACCATTATTCACAATATCACAATATGGAAGCAACCCAAGTGTCTGTAGAAAAATTGACAAATGAGATGATAGATGTGTGTATTCACACACACACACACACACACACACACACACACACACACACACACACAATGGAGTATTACTCGGCTTGAAAAAGAATGAAACCTTGCCATTTGCAGACACATGGATGGAGCTAGAGAGTATTATCCTAACTAAAATCAGTCAGTCAGAGAAAGACAAATCCCATACGATGTCACTCTAATGGGGAATTTAAAAAACAAACAAAAATAAATAACTAAAAGAGAAAAAGGAGACACACCAAAATACAAACTCTTAACAATAGAGAACAAACGGATGGTTACCAGAGAGGAAGTGGATAGAGGGATGAGTGAAATAGATGAAGGGGATTAAGAGGACGCTTTTCTTGATGACCACTGAGTAATATATAGAATTACTGAATTACTCTATTGTACACCTGAAACGAATGTAACACTGTATGTTAGTTTTACTGGAATTAAAATAAATTTTAAAAAAGATTTTTCTTTCAGGAAGCTCTTTGAAAAAGCTTTTCCTGTGCAATGTGCATAAGCCCTACTTGGGAGGATTCACTCTACAATAATTATTCACTCCATGCCTCAAATTCAGATTTCACTGAGTTCTTCCCGTGGATCCCAGCCCACGGAAGACATGGTCCTTTTCAGTCCAGGCTCAGCACCTATGCATTCAAGATTGGAAGTAGAGACACATGACACTTCACAGTCCAGAAAGCTATTATTGTTTCTGTTTCAGTGTGAGAGAGTCACAGACTTTGGGACAGGTTTCAGAGCAGGTTTATTATGGATCCTGGATCTCTACTTCAATGTTCATTGCCAGGATCCATTTGGCTAATAGGTTCCCTGTGGATGGGCTTGCTTCCAAGCACATACATGGAAGATGCAAAGGTGGGTGGGCTTGGTGCGGGACAGGAAGAAGACCAAAAACAGACAAGGGTCCGACCCCTCCCCTGATGCAGGAACTGATACGGGAGAGCGTACGGGAGGTAGAATCGATGCGAAACTCCAAGGTCACCAGCTGAACACAGGAGGCATAGGTCAAGGGATCTGGAGATGCAGGGGTTGAAGGCTTCTCTGAGCTACCTCTGGGAGGAAGGGAGGGAAGGAATGAGAAGGAGACACTGCCTGCCCCTGGCCCATGCCAGCTGCCCACCAACACGCATCAGTCTATGAGCTGACACAGCCTGTGCTCAGGATGGGTTGGCTCGGGTTCCTCAATCCTCACTGGGATAGCTGGCCCCAGGGCTCAGAGACATGCTGAGGGAGATGAGAGGGAAAGCTACCCCACCCACGTCATCCCCTCCTTGATCAGACAGCCCTTCAGAAATGCTAAAAAAGAAAAAACCCACTAACGGGGTTGAAAGACATGCCATGGATGAACTAAGGCATAGAGATATGTAAAATAACATTCATTTTTAAGTTCAGAGCTGTCAGCTCAGGAAGTGGGGAGAGCTTCCCTGAAGAAGACTGAGGGGAGGGCAGGCCATGCTGAAAAGGGAGACATGGCTCTCCTGATTGGGGACCTGCAGGCCCCTTCCAGGGCAGGGCATCATCCTCGCATCACACAAGATCCATGGAAGTGTTCCATCAGGGCCAGATATTTGTCTCAAGAAGGCTACCCTGGCATCGGACTGCACAGGGCACCAGGGACAAGGGCCAGATGGAGGACGGACAATACCCCGGAGGCCATGGGGCAAGAGCAGAGGCACATGACCTTGAAGATGATGATGAAAAGCAGGAGGTGGCAGCATGGAGCTGGCCCGAAAGTACCAAGGGAGCAGTGCCCACAGCTACACTGACTTGGTGCCTTCTGTGCCTTGTGTGGCTGACTTCAGTGGGCTCCAGACTAGTCCTGACTACAACTCTAGGAAGTGTGCACCACCCCCGGCCTCCTCTCCCCTTGCAGCTGCTAGGAATCACAGTCACAGACCCTGGTCAGCTTTCGGGGAAACCAAGCAGTGGCTCCACCGCACGCTGTATCTCTGGTGGTGGTCCAGTGCGACCTTCGTGCCTGGCCAGACACTGATGTCTACCTGTATCCACACAAATCCACAGACAGGAGGGTGTCCCTGAATTCCACAGCACCTGATGAGACAGATCCACAGAACCCAACACCCAGTGGGTCACTCGGGACCTCACCTATGGTCATGGAGCTCACCATATCTTATTTCTGTCACTTCCCACAGAAAGCCTGTTTCTGATCCCCCACAGTACCATACATCCTGGTTGCTGAACCCACATGGCACCTTTCTTTAAGTGAAGGCTATGCCTACACCTCCTAGAAAATATTTCTAATGAAGTACAAGTCCATCAGGACTATGATGTGAACGGTAGCACACAGCCTGCATGGTAGTAGTCAGTAATTCTAACAAGGGTTATCCCCACCCCCCATCTCATAAAACCTTCCTCCTGCCCACTGAACTCATGGTCTGCCCACAGAAAACCCTCCAGGAAACAAACCTTTCATCTGAATGCTCTCTTCACCTTCTGCTTCAAATCTTATCCAACCACAATGATATGAAACTAGAAATCAGTCTCAAGAAAAAAATGGGACTGTCAAAAATAGGTGGAGATTTTTGGGGCCTGGGTGGCTCAGTCATTAAGGATCTGCTTTCAGCTCAGGTCGTGATCCCAGGATCCTGGGATCTAGCCCCGAATCAGGCTCCTTGCTCAGTGGGAAGCCCGCTTCACCCTCTCCCACCCCGCTGCTTGCGTTCCCTCTCTCGCTGTCTCACTCTCTGTCAGATACTTAAAGAATCTTAAAAAATTTGTGGAGATTTAACAACATGCTACTGAACAACCAACAGTCAAAGAAGAAATCAAAAAAATTTAGAAGTACCTTGACGCTGATGAAAAAGACAACCTACAAAAACATATGGGATGCAGCAAAAGTGGCTTTATGGAGGACATTCATAGAAATTCAAGTGTTCATCAATCCATGAGAATGCTCTCCAATAAACAACCTGATTTATGTGGTAATGAATTGGAAAAAAAAAAAAACAACCAACAAAGCCCCAAATTAGTAGAAATAAGGAAATAACAAAAAGGAAGGCATAAATAAATCCAACAAAGACTAAAAAGACAAAAAAAAAAAAAAAAACCAATGAAAATGAGAGCTGCCTTTTTTGGAAAGATAAACAAACTGACAAACTTAGCTAGACTCACCAAGAAAGACAGAGGACTCAAATATAATCAGGAAAGAAAGATAATGGATTCCTGTCTCATATCAAAATCAAAAGAACTCTTCGACTTTGGACACAACAACTCTTGCAAGCCACGTCTCTAAAGGCAAAGGAAATAAAAGGAAAAATGAACTATTGGCACTTCATCAGGATAAAAAGCTTCTGCTCGGCAAAGCAAACAATCAACAAAACAAAAGGCAACCTATGGAATTGAAGAAGATATCTGCAAATGATATTACAGATAAAGGGCTGGTATCCAAGATCTATAAAGAACTCCTCAAACTCGACACCCAAAAAATGGGCAGAAGACACAAAGAGATACTTCTCCAGAGAAGACATACAAATGGCCGACAGACACATGAAAAAATGCTCCACATCACTTGCCATCAGGCAATTACAAATCAAAACGACAATGAAATACCACCTTACACCAGTTAGAATGGTTAAAATTAACAAGACAGGGGGCACCTGGGTGGCACAGTGGTTAAGCATCTGCCTTCGGCTCAGGGCGTGATCCTGGCATTATGGGATCGAGCCCCACAACAGGCTCCTCCGCTGTGAGCCTGCTTCTTCCTCTCCCACTCCCCCTGCTAGTGTTCCCTCTCTCGCTGGCTGTCTCTATCTCTGTTGAATAAATAAATAAATTCTTTAAAAAAAAGGAGGGCACTTGTCATAATGAGCACTAGGTGTTATATGCAAACAATGAATCATGGAACACTACATCGAAAACAAATGAAGTACTGTAGGGTGAATAACAATTTTTAAAAAAAGAGAAGATATGAAATCCATACAGGAAAACTGGCACAATTTGCAAATGACATAAAATCCCGAAAGATTCCACAAAAAAAAAAAAAACTGTTAGAATAAAAAAATTCAAACAAGCTGCAGGATATAAAGTCAATATGCAGAGACCTGTTGTCATTATTTTTCAAATATTATTTATTTATTTGACAGGAAGAGAAAAAGCACGAGCAGTGGGAGTGTCAGAAAGAGGGAAAAGCAGACCCTCGCTAAGCAGGGAGCCCAAAACGGGGCTCGATCCCAGAACTCTGGGATCATGACCTGAGCTGAAGGTAGACGCTTCCCTTATGGAGCCACCCAGATGACCCAACTTCTTGCATTTCTGTATACTGATGACACACTTTCGCAAAGATAAATTAAAAAAGCAACGCCATTTAAAATTGCATCAAAAAAAATCTAGGAATAAAAGTAACCAAGAATGAGAAAGACATAGTACACTCAACACATGGCAGAAAAGAAATGAAAAATATGTTTGTCCAGGGGGGCAGAATGTATGGGTCAAAGATTTGGAAGGCAACACAAACAAATGGTAGCATACGCCATGCTCCTTAACTGGAAGAGTTAATTATGTGAACATGTCCATCGTACCCAAAGCAATCGACAGATGTGATGAAATCCCTATCTGAATTCCTGTGTCATTATTCGAGGAAATAGAAAACAGTCCTCAAACTTGTATGGAATCACAAAAGACACCAAATCCGCAAAGCAACCTGGAGAAAGAGGTGCAGTCAACACACTCCTGGATTTCAAGCTGGATTATAAAGCTGTTGTCATCAAAACAGGATGGTACTGGCATAAACAAAGACACCAGGTCAGTGGAACAGTACAGAAAGCTCAGAAACTTACCCACACGTAGATGATCCTCACTTACGACACAGCAGCAGAAGATATGCCATGAGGGAAGGACTGTCTCTTCAGTGAGCGGTAACAGGCAAAGGGGACACTAAATGCAGAAGAATATAACTGGGTCACTTTCTTACACCACACACAAAATTTTTAATGGATGAATGATATGAATGTAAGACCTGAATCCATAAACCTCCAAGAAGACACAGGTACTAAGTCTATTGACATTAGTTTTGGCAAAGAGTCTTCAGATTGGACACCAAATGCAAAGGCAACAAAAGCAAAAATAAACAAGTGGAACAACATCAAACTGAAATCTTCCACACGGCAAAAGAAACCATCAAAAACTTAAAAGGCCTCTGACCCAATAAGAAAAACATATCTGCGAATCATATGTGTGAGAAGAGGCTAATATCCAAAATACACACAACACTCATACAAATAAAAAAAAAACTATATAAAAAATGGGAGGAATATGTGAATAGATACTTTCCAAAGATGGCACACAGGTGCCAACAGACAGAAAAAGTTGTTCGACATCACTAATCATCGTCAGGGAAACATCAGTCAAACCCACAATCGGCTATCCTCTCACAACTGTTGGAATAGCAATTGTCCCAGAGACAGACACCAGGCGGGGTCAAGGGTGTGCAGACGAGGAAACACTGTGCACTGTTGGTGGGAATGGAAATTGGTGCAGCCACTGTGACAAATGGTATGGAGGTTCCTGAAAAAATAAATGCAACTACCCCATGACCCAGTAATGGCTCTACTGAGTATTGATTTAAGAACACAAAAATGCTGCCTCAAAAAGACAGATGCACTCCCACGTTCACTGCAGCATTATTCACAAGAACCAGACATGGAAACACAGACCTTGGGGGCCTTATGCCAAGTAACTCAGACACAGAAAGACCAATACCAGATGCTCTCATGTACATTCAATGTGGAATAAACAAATACTGAACGCATAGATACTGAGAGCAGGTTGGTAGGTGCCAGATTCGGGGATGCGGTGGTAGAAAAGGGTGAAGATGGTCAAAGTCTCAATGTTTGAGTGAGAAAATCCTAGTCATGAAATGGTCTGTCAGGCATGGAGACTAAAACTAACCCCGCAGCATGGGGTATAGGTTTCCCTGCTCTTTGAACGTACAGGGCTTCTGAGAAACCTTGCACAGCAGAAATGGTGTCAAGAAGGAATGACCATTAATTTACACGAACAATTAGACAGTGTGCTCAGACTCCAAAATTCCTTCTCTTTGGCTTTTCTTAGGCCTCAGCACACAAGTTTCTAACGGAGGCCCAGCATAAATGAAGATGAAGCACAGCAGAGGCTCACAGACACAATTCAAAGTGCTAGTGGCTGGAAGCAGAGAGCGGTTGACAGAGGAAGGAGCTGGTTGGGGTGCACGCCGCCTCGGTCGTGCTTCTCCCCAGAACAGATGCTGAACGCGATTCTCACTGTTCACCTTTTTTCATAAGATTGAAATCCTCTTCAGGTCTCTTCCTTTTACTGAAGCTGGGTAATAACGTAGTTCTTTCAAGAAACCCAGTGTCTTAATGTGAACGTTTAAAAAGTGGGGGATACTTGTACTTGAGCATTGATGAGAGAGGAGATGTGAAAGGACCTCCCAGACACAAACCTCAGCAGATCCACTGGGAAAGGCACCTTCCTCAGCATGCTGAACACCGACTACCTCCTACCCCCTGAGAAACCCTCTCCTTCCTCTCGATCAAGACAACCCACAACACCTGAGAGTTACCCCAATTCCTCTGTTCTCCTGCTCCTAATAGCTAACCCATCAGCAAATCCTGTGAGCTCCATCTTCAAAATGGACCCAGAAGAGGTCTAACCACTCCATCCAAAGCCACCTGTGCGTTCCACGGTGCCTGAGTTCCTTGAAAAGCTTCATCGTTGACCTGCTTTGCCATCTTCAACCCTCTGTAATCTGTTCTCAACACTGTAGCCAGTATGGCCCAGTGAAACAGCTTCTCATGGGGTTATAGCCCTGGAATAGCTTTCTGTCACCCTCTTTCACCTCTCTAAGCTCATGTCCTAAGCTGTCTCCTGTAGCCACAGGTCCTTCTTGCTGCTCCTGGAAATAACTGGAATTCTCCTGCGCCAGAGCTTTTGCACATGCTTTCCCTTCTGTTAAGAATGCTCTTGATGTATTCTCACTCACCTTCGGAGAAGGCAGAATTGGAGTGACAGGGACAGAAGATGAGGCTGTGTGTGTTGGGTGAGGCTGGTGGCCCAGAAGAAGGTTCTCTGCCAGCTCTCTGCCTGTGCCTCACTTGTCCTCAGCCAGGAACTTGCACACAGCCCTCACCTGTCACAACTCTCACCCAGGAGACCACAGCCACCCCTGGAGCCCACCCTGTCCACACCCTGCTGCAGAAAGCATTCAACACTCCTCTGGGACCCCTGTCAGTTTACCCAGACCTGGAACTCCCCTATCTCCTGCAAAGCTCCCGGATTCCACCGTTTCTTCCAAAATCACACTGGCGCAAGGCTTTCATGAGAAAGCTATAACACTAACTAATGAAAGGTTCACACCTACTTTCCCCTTCTGTTGCCTTTCTCTCCACCTTCTTTCCTACCTGTGCAAATTGTAACATATCAGTGGAACATGAACATGCTCTGAGATCTGAATCTTTCATTGCAGCTTTCTGTGGACTCCTTATGTGATAAGAAACTTGTGTATCCTACAACAGGGTGTTTTACAACTCTCATCTATAGAATAGTACAGCCCAAATCACTACAATTTTATCTCACTCTTCATGAAGCAGAACACTTTTTCCTTTCTTCTTTTACTTAAATTCCAGTTAGTTCACATGCCATGGAATATTCGCTTCAGGGGTAGGATTTAGTGATTCCTCATCTGCATACAGTACCCGGTGCTCATCACAAGTGCCCTCCTTAATATCCCTCACCCATTTAACTCTTCCCCCCATGCTCCTGTCCTGCAGCAACACTCAGTTTGTTCTCCAAGGTTGAGTCTATTTCCTTGTTTGCCTCTCTCATCACCCCTCCACTCTGTTCATCTGTTTTCTTTCTGAAATTCCACAAGTGTGAGAGATAGGATATTTGTCTTTCCTCACTGATTTTGCTTAGCTTAATATACTCTAGATCCATCCACATCCTTGCAAATGGTAAGATTTCATTCTTTTTGAAGCTGGGTCATATTCCATTATATATATATATATAATATGTATCCCACGTCTGCTTTATCCATTCATCAGTGCATGGACTTTGGGATTCTCTCCATAGATTGGCTACTGTGGACATTGCTGCTATAAACATCATGGTGCATATTCCCCCTTTGATTCTGCATTTCTGTATCCTTTGGGTAAATACCTAGGAGAGCAATTGCTGGATCATGGGATTGTTCAATGTTTAACTTTTTGAGGAACCCCCACACTGTTTCCCAGACTGGCTGCACCACTTTGCATTGCCACCAACAGGATGGGAGGGTTCCCCTTTAAGCAGAACATTATCTGCCAGCAATTTCATAAGAGGAAACAAAACCTCTGGGAGATGCACCCAGGGTCAGGCAAGCAGTTGCAGACTTCACCCCAAGGCGCCTGAGGCCAAGCCCCTTGAAGCCACCAGCATGCCACTATCTAAAAGAATTCCCAGACTCTTCTTCTGACTCCACCACCAAAGAAACTACAGAGAGAATATGGCACCTCAAAATATCGAGATAATACATTTAGTAAAACTAGAAAGTCAAGCTCAACTTTTAAACAGGAGCAGGCTGCTTTGGATAATTTTCAATTTTCCCTCCACCCTAATTTTAACTCTTCTGATGAATAAACTAATCAATGATGAAACATCACCTTTGTCAAATGACATCATCCAAGTCTGTATCAGATGAAAAAAAGCCACCTAACCCTAGATGCTGGCCACTCAACCATATCTTAGACCCAATTGAATAAACACTGTTAGATGAAGGAACAAATTAGATGTTACAAACAGGCACAGAGTGAATCTCACCTTCCCTTTCTAATAAAAGAGGGTTCCTAGGAAACAGATGGTCAAAATACATGTGTAAGCAATAAATGGACAGAGAAATTGTGATCCCCTGCAAAGTTCTACCTGCAGGGAAACTAAGTAATTCTTGCACCAAACGCAGAATGCTGACAGCTACTTCAATTTTACTTTGTGGCTCAACTAGAGAAAAGAGAAAAGCCCAGGAGGTTTTGGGATAATGAGAGGTTTTACCTCCAGCCCTGACATAGTTAGGACATTTTGCCAAACATTCCTGTGCTTTCTCTGAACACTGGCGTCCTGTGACAAGCTGCCTCGCTGACTCCGATGCTGACGTTCAAACCTCGGGTGTCTTGGAGCCAGAGCAAAGAAGTGGTGTCAGCTGGGGAGAAGAAGGCACCTCTGACCTAAAGCCTGCACACCTGCTTTGGTTTCTGGGCGAAGAGGCAACACATACTTGTTGTTTACCAGTAATTATCTTCATTCTCAATAGACCAATGACCTTGCCTTTTCTGGATAGCAGACTTACTCTTCTAAAGAAACCCTAAATTCGTCTATTCCCAATGCAACTAGAGTGGAACATTTATTTCTCACTTAAATAGAAAACACTGTTATTGTCGACACTGCATGAATGAACTTTTAAAAACATTTTAGAGAGAAAGGAAGAAACCTTTATTCAAACCCAAGTCAGGACAACTGTCTGGGAGACACAATCTTCACCAAGAAGGGAGTGCTCCGGGGAAGGAACATTTGGGGCAGGCTTATATATTTTTTTCTGTTTTGTTTTACATACAGAGTTACACACTACAGTGAGGATCTTCTTAGATCCAGAAAGTGACAGATTCTTTCTTATGTTTTCAGTATGTACATGTCAGTATGACCTTAATCTTATGGGAGCCAAAGATGTTCTTTATTTTTTCTTATCTTTATGTTGTCATTTTTGGTTATTGTTTTCTCCTCGAAGCAGATGTACAACATGTGCTTGGGGCAGAAATAGGGCCCATGCTTTTAGGTTTTTGCCCAGTCATTTTGAGCCGGGTAAAATGTTAAAGGATAGCTTCCCTGGAAGCCCAGGATCAGGGCCCACAGATGATATAAGATAAAAATTACTTTCATCATTATAATTACTCCTAAATGGAGGAATTTGAGACAAAAGCACCTTTCACAAGAGTACCAAGAAATCAAAATGATACCCACGAAAGGCTGCCTGCTCCATGGCCAAGAAGTCACTCTTGTGTCATAGTTCACTCAGAAATCATGTTGTTGGACTGGTGAGGATGATACGATAGCAACGTCATCACTAAGAGTGGGAAGCTTCTAATTTCCATACGGCCATGTTGACCCCCTTAGCTCAGAGCCACCTGAATGGGCAGCTGGGGAGGGGGCACCATCATCACTATGAGTGGGGAGCTTCCCATTTCCATATGGCCATGTTGACCCCCTTAGCTCAGGGCCACCAGAAAGGAGAGCTGAGGGGCACCACAGGCCAAGGCTGCCAGGTGTGGCTGGGGCAGGAAGAACTCTGACTTAAGGCTCAACTCCTGTCTAGGTTATTATTATGCTCTTCACAAAGAAAGTGCCATTGTGTGTGAGCCCTCATGTAGAAAAGGTTCAGAATTTCCATTGAGATTCCCTCTTTGACCTTTAGGATATGTAGCAAAGTTCCATTTAATTTTAAACATTGAAGGACTTCTTGATTTTCTTTTCGCTATGACTGTGGCTCAATTCCCCTGTGGTCTAAGAATAGAATCTAGTTAATTTCAGGGTTTAACATTTGTAGACTTCATTCGTGGCCCCACCTATCATCTATTTGGGTAAAGAGTCTATGACCACTTGAAAATAATGTATTCTGCACTTATTATGGAATGTTCCCTATATGTCAATTAGGTCAGATTTGTTACCAATGTTTTGTCTGCTTTTTCTGTCAGATATTGAGAAAGGTATATTAAAATCTTCAAACAATCCTGCTCTATTCAACGTTGCATCAGAGAATCTACCAGTGTTAGAAGGCAAGAGAAACAAAAAGTATAAGAATTGAGGGGATAAATGTGACTATTCACAGATAATACAATTGTGTACATAGAAAATCCAAAACAGTCTATAAATACCCTATTAGAATTAAAAATGCAATTTATAAATTTGAGATGGATTGTAGCTTCCCATTGGACAGTTTCTGAAAGAAAATGTAGAAACTGTCAATCTTGGGGTAGGACATAGGGTGCTTTAACCATTTAAAAGAATTCAGTGGGACTTCATAAAAATGTGACATTTCTCCTTAACTTATGACCATAAGAAAATGAAATAGTGAACCGCAGGCTGGGAAGTAAAGATTTGCAATACACACACTGACAAAGACTTGTCAATAAAGAATTCCTGCTCATCAACCATAGAAAGTCTATTTATAAACGAATACTTCACAAAAGATTGACTGATGGCCAATAACAACAGGAAAGGGTGCTCTACAGTATTATTTTAAGGAAGAGCAAGGCCTTTCCTAAAATGAAAACATACACACAAACTAGTATTCCCTAGATGGATGACGTCCTTATTTCTGAGGACAGCTTGAAGAACAGACTAGCATCAAAGTAAAGTGATGGAATTCCTGACACTCAGAGGATGGATAATTGACCTCAAACTACAGTACAATTTCTAGGCATCATTCGGTCCTCTGAAGTCAGACAACTACCACACCCCTTCCTCCACCACACAGGTTGCTTCCCAACACCTACCATAAAAGAAGAAGATGAGAAACAGATAGGACTAGTAGGAAATAGCAAAAATCACATGTGGGGATTATCCTGAAACACACTGATCACATAACTAGTGTAAGGAAGTGTAGGGAACTGACAAGGACAGAGACTCAAGAGGTACTTCTTTGGGAAATGCTGTCTGAAATTGTCACACCTTGGTACCAGCTAATGAGGGCTCTGACCATACCCTAGGGTTTGCTCACAAGGGTCTGCAACACCATCGCTGAGGACTTCAAGACCTCAAAGCTTGCCTGATTGACTATTGGACTAAGAGATTCCCATGTTCTGAAAACAGATACCAACTCATTGAAAGGTTCACCTGGACTCTCTCGGAGGCCCTACAAGAAGCTGAACCATTCACTGAAAATCAATTACACACACACACACACACACACACACACCTGTCATTTCACCAATTACTTAAACATTCAAGGTTCTTCCTACCTTTTCTTTTACACATTGATATTTATACTCACATGAAATGTCATCATTTCTAATGAACACTGATGTCAAAATAGAGATCCATTGACACAATATTCACAAAATGAAACTTCCCTGCTGTAATTTTCAATATAGCATTTTTTAAAGATCATACATATTTTAGATTTTTGGTAACTTTTACAGGAGAAGATCAGCATTGAAAAACTCTGAATACTTGACAATGAGTTTTAAGCCTAGAGAACAAAAATTGTCCAATTTCATAGATAATAAGGAACCAAAGGGAAAGCATGGAAGCTGTAGTCGAATAATTTTACACATATGCATCCTCTCTTATTCTACTACTGAGGGGCGTGTTTTATTACCACTATGCATGCATCAATTGTCTTCCACGTGCACCTGCACAGGTATAATGAATTACTACAGTAGAATGAAATGTCTGGGAACTACTTGGCGGCATCTATCATGAACAATGAAATTTTGATCTTATATTTGGTGAACTTCCACTGTCTGTCCCTTTAGACAATGGACCCTAAACAGAAGGGGGAATGAACCACGAGCGACTATGGACTCTGGGAAACAAACTGAGGGCTTCAGAGGGGAGAGGGGTGGGGGATTGGGATGGTCCAGTGATGGGTATTAAGGAAGGTACATATTGCATGGAGCACTGGGTGTTATATGCAAATAATGAATCACGGAACACTACATCAAAATCTAAGGAAATACTGTATAGTGACTAACATATCATAATAAAAAATTATTATTAGAAAAAAATTAAAGGTAAAAAAAAAACCAATACAGCTTCTCTGTTTCAAGAACAATCACAATTGAGAAAAAACTAACTTCCAATCCCTAAAGCAAAACACAGACCAAGTTCCATTTCACTCCCCTTTATTCACATTCTCTGTGGGTTCTAAGCTATTTCCCTACCTCCTTTCCTGCTGAGCAGGGAGCCTCGGCTCGATCCCAGAACCCTGGGATCATAACCTGAGCCAAAGGCACATGCTTAACTGGCTGAGCAAGCCAGGAGCCCCAGCTCCATGTTTTTCTTAAGCAAAAGGACACTTTCTCACAATGCCTTCACATGACTTCACATGGTACCAGAGACCTGCATTTGCTTCTAGGAGGTTGCAGATGAAGGCAATTGCAAACTCTTACAGTGGTTTATCAAATACAGTGACCTGCCTGGTGACAGTGAAACACTTATGAGCCCACGAGAGGGTGCTGTGACACTCAGCTATGGCTGGGCTGGCACAGAGAACCAAATCCATTTCCCTGCCTGATGTCTGTGAGGAACAGATGCCCCCACTGTGAATGAGACCCTGCCACTGAGCTGTCCAGAGATGGCCATCCTCACGGAGGATGAGGATAAAGGACAATGCCTGAGGAGACCTCATCTGTCTCTTTTATCTTTTCATATTTTCGACAGTGGACAAATCACTTCCTAGGAGTCCCCAACTACCTTAGTATCATCTGTGAATGGCCAAGAGGTTTTACAAAACACTTAAGATTTTGACCTCACAAATGCCCACAACCACTTACCATAGGGATTCAACATTAAGCAAAGATACTGTTCGTTGGAAGAGAGGTCCTGCCCACTGTTGTTTCTCACTTATATGCTCATCTTCCTTACCTCATGGTAACATAACCACCTTGATTCCTGCTGCCGTCTTCAGGAAGGCTGATGTGACTTGTCGGGCATTACTCTGACATCGTTCTTTCTTAGCAATAAGATGTGGACATTTCCCTAGTCCTACACACCCAAAGTTGAATCGGAATCAGGATTGAGGAGGCTGATGAGAGTTGAAGGTGTTTTCCTGTACAGGGTGGTTTATTACCAATAAGGATGGGTCAGAATCCTCGAAATTCCAGAACCTTTTCATTAATGCTTCCTACTTGTGAA
The DNA here is from genome assembly GCF_024610735.1 of Ursus americanus. Classification (NCBI taxonomy): domain Eukaryota; kingdom Metazoa; phylum Chordata; class Mammalia; order Carnivora; family Ursidae; genus Ursus; species Ursus americanus. The sequence continues at coordinate 5,075,374 of NW_028273621.1, forward strand.
AGATGATGTACATTGGTCTTTCCCTGTATAGTGTGGTGACTCAGAGAAAAGTGCTTAGCCCTTTCGTCAGACTTCCACGACCACCTTGGGGCTGGCTTCCATATTCAGAAAGGATGATGTTAGGGCTAAGAGCGTTCCTGTACACTGTTATTTCTTACAGATAAGTGTATGGCATTTTTGTTACATTGCCAGAACCACTTAGCGCGGGCTTGCCGGCCTCCTGGGGACGAACCCTAACCCTAGTTCGGCCCCCGAGGGGCCTCTCCCAAGGGGCCTGGCACCAGAACGCCAGGGATTGGGGATCCCCGAGCCCAGCGCCGGAGTCACCCTGCCACCCCACAGCAACCCGGGTTGCTAGGGGGGCCGCCAGTCTTTCAGGGCGAGAGAACGGGCAGGGCCCTCCAAGCCCCCAGCGACTTTTGAAGTCCCCCCGCGCCAAAATGCTTGGGTCCACACTCCCTCTCGCCAGTGCCCTCACCTCGGCCTGCCCCTACGCCTGCCGCAGAGCTGGGGGAACGGGCCTGCTGCACTCCTGGGGGCTAACACTTACCCTAGGTCGGTCCCTGAGGTGCCCCTCCCAAGGAGCCTGGCACCTCAATGCCGGGGATTTGGGAACCCCGAGCCCCAGTGCTGGACTCACTCTGCCACCCCCAAGCTCCCAGGGCGCTAGGGTCATTGCCAGTCATTCAGGAAGGGAGAACGGGCAGGGCCCTCTGATCTGCCTGCGACCTTCAAAGGCCCCCCATGCAAAAACTCTGGCTCCCACTCTCCTGCTCGCCAGCACCCTAACCTCGGCCCACCCATAAGCTCACTGCAGAGCTGGCGGATCAGGCCTGCTGGCTTCCTGGGGGCTAACCCTATCCCTTGGTCGCCCTCAATTGGCCCCTCCCAAGTGGTCTGGCGCCGCATGCCAGGGATTGGGGACTCCCAAGTCCCAGTGCCGGACGCACCCTGCCGCCCCACCACCACGTGGGGCACTAGGGGCTTCGCCAGTCCTTCAGGGCAACAGAACGGGCAGGACCCTCCGAGTCACCTGTGACCTTCGAAGGCACCCTGAGCCAAAGCCAAAATGCTCTGGCCCACGCACCCGCTCGCCAGCGCCCTCACCTCGGCCTGCCCCTCCACTCGCCCCACAGCTGGTGGAGCAAGCCTGCCAGCCTCCTGTGCGCTAACCCTAACCCTAGGTCGGCGCCGAAGAGGCCGGGTACCGCAACGCCAGGGATGGGGTGCCCCCGAGCCCCTGCACCAGACTCAACTTGCCACCACCCGGCCACCCAGTTTGCTAGGGGCGCCGCGCGTCATTCAGGGCAGGAGAATGGGCAGGGCCCTCCGAGCCTTCTGCGACCTTTGAAGCCCCCCATGCCAAAACGCTTGGGCCCACGCTCCTTCTCACCAGCGCCCTCATCTCGGCCTGCCCCTCCGCTCGCCTGACAGCCGGCTGATCAGGCCTGCCGGCCTCCTGTGGGCTAACACTATCACTAGGGCGGCCCCCGAGGGGCCCCTCCCAAGGGGCCTGGCACCGCAAAGCCGGGGATTTGGGACCACAGAGCCCCAGCGTTAGACTCAACCTGCCGCCCTGCCACTACCTGGGCCGCTAGGGGCGCCGCCGGTCATTCAGGGCGGAAGAATGGGAAGGGCCTTTCGAGCCCCCGGCCACCTTTGAAGGCCCCCCACGCCAAAACGCTTGGGCACACGCTCCCGCTCTCCAGCGCCCACACCTCGGCCTGCCCCTCTGCTCGCTGCACAGCCGGCGGATCGGGCCTCTGGCCCCCTGGGGGCTAACCCTAAACCTAGGTCGGCCCTCGAGGGGCTCATCCGATGGGGCCTGGCGCCACGTCTCTGATTGCTGAACCCCGAGCTGCAGCGCCAGACTCACTGTGCTGCCCCACCGACACCCGGGCCGCTAGCGGCGCTGCCGGTCATTCAGGGCGTGAGAACGGGCAGGGCCCTCCAAGCCCCAGACGACCTTCAAAGGTACCTCCGCCAAAATGCTTCAGCCCACACTCCCGCTCGCCAGTGCCCTCACCTCGGCCCGTCCCTCCACTCGCCACACAACTGGCAGATCGGGCCTGCCGGCCTCCTGGGGGCTAATCCTAATCCTAGGTCAGCCCCCGAGGAGCCCCTCCCAAGGGGCCTAGAGCCGCAACGCCGGGGATTGGGGACCCCTGAGCCCCAGTGTCAGACTCACCCTGCCGGACCGCCGCCACCCAGGCCACTATGGGCGCCACTGGTCACTCAGGGCGGGAGAACGGGCAGGGCCCTCCGAGCCCCTGGCGACTTTCGAAGGTCCCCTGCACCAAAACGCTTGGGCCCGGGCTCACTCTCTCCAGCACCCTCACATCGGCCCGTCCCTCCGTTCGCCACACAGCCAGCGGATCGGGCCTACCGGCCTCCTGGGGGTTAACCCTAAGCCTAGGTCGGCCCCCGAGGGGCACCTCCCAAGGGGCCTGGCGCCACAACACCGGGGATTGGGGACCCCAGAGCCCCAGTGTTGGACTCAACCTGCCACCCCGCCGCCACCCGGGCCAGTAGGGGCGCCGCCGGTCATTCAGGGCGGAGGAATGTGAAGGGCCCTCCGAGCCACCGGAGACCTTCGAAGGCCCCCCGCGCCAAAACACTTGGGCCCACGCTCCCGCTAGTCAGTGCCCTCACTTCGGCCCGCCCCTCTGCTCACCGCACAGCTGGCAGATCGGGCCTGCCGGCTTCCTGGGGGCTAACCCTAACCCTAGGTCGGCCCCCGAGTGGTCCATTCCAAGGAGCCTGGCAGCGCAACACCGGGGATTGCGAACCCCCGAGCCCTAGCGCCGGACTCATCCTGCCACCCCGCCGCCACCCGGCTGCTAGGGGCGCCGCAGGATATTCAGTGCGGGAGAAGGGACAGGGCCCTCGGAGTCCCTGTCGTCCTTCGAAGGCCCACCAAGCCAAAACGCTTGGGCCCACGCTCCGGCTCGCCAGCGCCTTCACCTCCGCGCCCCTCCGCTCGCCGCACAACTGGCGGATCGGGCCTGATGGCCTCCTGGGGGCTGACACTAACCCTAGGTCGGCTCCCGAGGGGCCCCTCCCAAGGGGTCTGGCATGGCAAAGCCGGAGATTGGGACCCCCGAGCCCCAGCCAGGACTCACCTTGCTGTCCCGCTGCCACCTGGACCGCTAGGGGCACCGCCGGTCATTCAGAGCGGGAGAACAAGCGGGGCTCTCCTAGCCCACGACGACATTCGAAGGAGCCCCGTGCCAAAATGCTTGGGCCCACGGTCCCATTCGCCAGTGCCCTCACTTCGGCCCGCCCCTCCCCTCGCCCCACAGCCGGCAGATCGGGCCTGCCGGCCTCCTGGGGGCTAACCCTAACCCTAGGTTGGCCCCGGAGGGGCTCGTACGATGGGGCCTGGCGCCACAACGTGTCTGATTGCTGACCCCCGAGCCGCAGCGCCAGACTCACCTTGCCGCCCCGCCAACACCCAGGCCACTAGCGGCGCCACTGATCATTCAGGGTGTGAGAACAGGCAGGGCCTTCTAAGCCCCGGATGGCCTTCGAAGGCACCCCGCGCCAAAACGCTTGGGCCCACGATCACGCTTGCCTGTGCCCTCAGCTCGGCCTGCCCCTCCACTCGCTGCACAGATGGAGGATCTGGGCTGCCGGCCTCCAGGGGGCTAACCCTAACCCTAGGTTGGCCCCCAAGGAGCCCCTCCCAAGGGGCCTGGCCTCACAACGCAGGGATTGTGAACCCCCGAACCCTAGCTCAGAACACACCATGCCGCCCCGCCGCCACCCGGCCCGCTAGGGGCGCTGCCGGTCATTCAGGGCGGGAGAATGGGTAGGTCCCTCTGAGCCCCTGGCGAACTTCAAAGTCTCCCCGCGCCAAAACGCTTGGGCCCACGCTCCCGCTCGCCAACGCTTCACCTCGGCCCGCCCCTCCGATCGCCACGCAGCCGGGGGATCAGGCCTGCCAGCATATTTGGGACTAACCCTAACACTAGGTCGGCCCCTGAGGGGCCCTTCCCAAGGGGCCTGGCCCACAACATCAGGGATTCGGACCCCCGAGCCCCAGCGCCGGACTCACCCTGCGGCTCAACTGCCACCCGAGCCGCTAGGGGCTCCGCCGGTCATTCAGGGCGGGAGAACGGGCAGGGCCCTCCAAGTCCCCAGCGACTTTCGAATGCACCCCACGCCAAAACCCTTTGGCCCACGCTCCCGCTCGCCAGCACCCTTACCTCGGCCCGCCCCTCCGCTCACCTCACAGCTGCTGGATCGGAACTGCCGGCCTCCTGGGGGCTCACCCTTACCCTAGGACGGGCCCGGAGCTGCCCCTCCCAACGGGCCTGGCGCCGCAATACCGGGGAGTGGGGACCCCCGAGCCCCAGCGCCGGACTCACCCTGCTGCCCCACTGACACCCAGTCCGCTAGGGGTGCCACTGGTCATTCAGGGTGGGAGAACGGACAGGGCCCTCCGAGCCCGCGGCGACATTCGAAGGCCTCCCCATCCAAAACGCTTGAGCCCACGCTCCCGCCCCTCAGCGCCCTCACCTCGGCCCGCCCCTCCGCTTGCCAGAGAGCCGGCGGATGAAGCCTGCCCTCCTCCTGGGGACTACCCATATGCCCTAGGTGGGCCCCTGAGGGGCCTGTCCGAACGGGCCTGGCACCGCAATGCCTGGGATTGGGGATGCCCGGGACCCACCGCCGGACTCACCCTGTCACCCCGCCACCACCCGGGCCGCTAGGGGCGCCGCCGGTCATTCAGGGAGCGAGAACGGGCAGGGCCCTCCGATCCCCTGGCGATCTTTGAAGGCAACCTGCGCCAAAATGCTTGGGTCCACGCTCCCGCTCACCAATGCCCTCACCTAAGCCCACCCCTCCGCTCGCTGCACAGCTGGCAGATTGGGCCTAACAGGCTCTTGGGGGATAACCCTAACCCTAGGTCGGCCCCCGAGGGAATCTCCCAAGGGGCCTGGCTGCCCAACGCCAGGGATTGGGACCCCCAAGCCCCAGCGCCGGACTCACACAGCCGCCGCGATGCCACCAGGCTGCTAGGGGTGCCGCCGGTCATTCAGGGTGGCAGAACGGGCAAGCCCTTCCGAGCCACCTGCGACCTTCGAAGGACCCCCGCACCAAAATGCTTGGGTCCACGCTCCCGCTCGCCAGCGCCCTCACCTCGGCCCGCCCCTCCACTCGTCACACAGCCGGTGGATCGGGCCTGCCTGCCTCCTGGGTGCTAACCCTAACCCTTGGTCGGCCCCCGATTGGCCCCTCCCAAGGGGCCTGGTGCCACAATACAGGGATTGGGGACACCGAGCCCCAGAGCCAAACTCACGCTGCTGCCCCGCCGTCATCCGGGCCGCTAGGGGTGCCACAGGTCATTCAGAGCGGGAGAACGGGTAGGGCCCTCCGAGCCCCTGGCGAAATTCGAAGGCCCCCCGCGCCAAAACGCTTAGGACTATGCTCCCGCTCTCCAGCACCTGCCCCTCGGCCCGCCCCTCCGCTTGCCACACAGCTGGCGGATTGTGCCTGCCAGCCTCCTGGGGGCTAACCCTAACCCTAGGTTGGACCCGAGGGGCCCCTCCCAAGGGGCTTGGCGCCTCAATGTCGGGGATTGGGGACCCCCGAGCCCCAGGGCCCAACTCAACCTACCGCCCCTCCGCCACCCGGGCTGCTTGGGGCGGCGCCGGTCATTCAGGGTGGGAGAATGGGCAGGGCCCTCCGAGCCCCCGGCAACCTTCAAAGGCCATCTGCGCCAAAACGCTTGGGCCCACGCTCCTGTTCGCCACCGCCGTCACCTCGGCTAGCCCCTCCGCTCACCGCACATACGGCAGATCGGGCCTGCTGGCATCCTTTAGGCTAACCCTACCCTAGATCGGCCCCCGAGGGACCACTCCCAAGCGCCTGGCGCTGCCATGCCGGGGTTTGGGGACCCGTGAGCACTTGTTGCGGGCTCACCCTGCCGCCCCTCCACGACCCAGCCTTCTAGGAGCAATGTCCTCATGGGGCGTGAAAATGGGCAGGGCCCTCCGAGCCCCCGGCGAATGTCCAAGGCCTCCTGCACCAAAACGCTTGGGCCAACGCTACCACTCACCAGCGCCCTCACTTCGGACCGTCCCTCCACTCTCTGCACAGCTGGTGGATCGGGCCTGCCATTCTCCTGGGGGCTAACCCTAACCCTAGGTCGGTCTCAGAGGGGACCGTCCCAAGGGGTCTGGCACTGCCACGCCAGGGATTGGGGACCCCCGAGCCACAACACCAGATGCACCCTGCCACTCCGCCGCCACCCGGGCCGCTAGGGGCGCCGCCGGTCATTCGGGGCTGGAGAACATGCAGAGCCTTCCGAGCCACCCTCGAACTTCGAAGGCCCCTGTGCCAAAACACCTGGGACCATGCCCCCGCTCGCCAGAGCCCTCACCTTGGCCCACCACTCCGTAATCCGCTCAGCCGGTGGATGGGGCCTGCCGGCCTCCTTTGGGCTAACCCTAACCCCAGGTCGGCTCACGAGGGGCCCCTCCCAAGGGGCCTGGCGCTGCCACGCCAGGGATTGGGGACCCCCGAGCACCAGGGCCGAACTCACCCTGCCGCCCCGCTGCGACCCGGCCCACTAGGGGCACCTTCCTCATTCAGGGCGGGAGATCGGGCAGGGCCCTATGAGCCCCTGGCAACCTTTGAAGGCCCCCCGCGCCAAAACTATTGGGCCCAAGCTCCTGTTCGCCAGTGCCCTCACCTCGGCCCATCCTCCGCTCGTCACACAGCTGGCGGAAAGGGCCTGCCGGCCTCCTGGGGGCTAACCCTAAACCTAGGTTGGCCCCCAAGGGGCCCCTCCCAAGGTGCCTGGCGCCACCACGCCTGGGATTGGGGTCCCCCAAGCCCCCTCGCCTGACTCACCCTGCCGCCCCGCCGCCACCCGGGCCGCTAGGGGCGCCGCCGTTCATTCAGGGCGTTAGAACGGGCAGGGCTCTCCGAGCCAACGGCAATCTTTGAAACCCTCTCGCCAAAACGCTTGGGCCCACACTCCCACTCGCCAGTGCATTCACGTCGACCTGTCCTTCGGCTCGCAGTACAGCCTACGGATAGGTCCTGCCGGCCTCCTGGAGCTAACACAAACCCTACGTCGGAGCCCGAGGGGCCCCTCCCAAGGGGCCTGGCTCTGCCATGCCGGGGCTCAGGGACCCCCGAGCCCCCGCGGCAGTCTCACCCTGCCACCGCGCCGTGACCTGGCACACTTGGGGCGTTGTCCTCATTCAGGTGGGAGAACGGGCAGGGCCCTCAGAGCCCCGGGCGACATTCGAAGACCCCCGCGCCAAAACGCTTGGGCCCACGGTCCAGCTCGCCAGCGCCCTCACCTAGGCCAGCCCCTCCGCACACCGCACATGTGGCGGATCGGGCCTGCCAGCTTCCTGGGGGCTAACCCAAACCCTACATCAGCCCCCGAGGGGCCCCTCCCAATGGGCCTGGCGCCACAATGCTGGGGATTGGGGATCCCCGAGCCGCAGCTCAGGACTCACCCTGCAACCCCACCGCAATGGAGCCGCTAAGGGCGCCGCTGGTTATTCAGGGCAGGAGAATGGGCAGGGCCCTCCGAGACATGGCAACATTCAAAGGCCCAGGACGCCAAAATGCTGAGGCCCACGCTCCCTCTCTGCATCCCCCTCAACTCCGTCCACACCTCCACTCCTCGCACAGCCGGCGACTCGGGCCTGCCAGCCTCCTGGGCGCTAACCCTAACCCTAGGACGGCCCCTGAGGGTCCCTTCCTAAGGAGCCTTGCAGCGCAACGCCGGAGATTGGCGACCAGCAAGCCCCAGCGCCGGACGCACGCTGCCGCCCCGCCCCACACGGGCCGCTAGGGGCGCCGCCATTCATTCGGGGTGGGAGAACTGGCAGGGCCCTCCGAACCCCCGCCGACCTTCGAAGGCGCCCAGAACCAAAACGCTTGGGCCCAGGCTCATGTTCACCAGCACCCTCACTTAGGCCCAACTGTCCTCTCTATGCACAGGCGGTGTATCGGGCCTGCTGGCCTCCTGAGGGCTAACCCTAACTGTAGGTCGGCCACGGAGGGGCCCTTCCCAAGTGGCCTGGCGCCACAATGCCGGGAATGGGGACCCCAACCCAAGTGCCGGTCTCAACCTGCTGCCTTTCAGGCCCCGGAGCCTCTAGGGGCCCCGCCGGTCATTCAGAGCGGGAGAACGGGCAGGTCCTTCTGACCCGCACCGACCTTCGAAGACCCCCCGCACTAAAACACTTGGGCTCATGCTCAGTCTCGCCAGCGCCCTCACCTCGGCCCTACCCTCCGCGTGCTGCACAGCCGCTGATCGGGTCCACCGGCTTGCTGGGGGCTAACCGTAACCCTAGATCGACCCCCAAGGGCCCCTCCCAAGGGCCCTGGCACCGCAACACCGGGAATTGTGGACCCCTGAGCCCCAGCGCCAGACTCACCCTGCCGCCCTGCCGCCACACAGGCCGCTAGGAGTGTAGCCGGTCATTCAGGGCGGGAGAACGGGTAGGGCCCTCCAAGCCCACACCTACATTTGAAGGTGCCCCGAATCAAAACGCTTGGGCCCAGGCTCATGTTCACCAGCACCCTCAACTCGGCCCGCACCTCCGCTCCTTGCACAGCCGGCGACTCGGGCCTGCCGGCCTCTTGGGCGTTAACTAGAACCCTAGGACGGCCCCTGAGGGTCCCTTCCTAAGGGGCCTGGCACCGCAACGCCGGGGATTGGGTACCCCCAATCCCCAGCGCCGGATGCACGCTGCCGCCCCACCCCACACGGGCCGCTAGGGGCGCCGCCATTCATTCGGGGTGGGAGAACTGGCAGGGCCCTCCGAACCCCTGCCGACCTTCGAAGGCGCACCGAACCAAAACGCTTGGACCCAGGCTCATGTTCACCAGCACCCTCACTTCGGCCCAACTGTCCTCTCGATGCACAGGTGGTGTATCGGGCCTGCCTGGCTCCTGGGGGCTAACCCTAACCCTAGGTCGACCACCGAGGGGCCCTTCCCAAGGGGCCTGGCATCGCAATGCGGGGATTGGGGAGCCCCAAACCCCAGCACCAGACTAACCTTACCGCTCTGCCGGCGGCCGGGCCGCTAGGGGCGCCACCGGTCATTTAGGGCGGGAGAATGTGTAGGGCCCTCCAAGCCCCCTGTGACATTCGAAGGCCCCCCATCCCAAAACGCTTAGGCCCATGCTCCTTCTCGCCAGCGCCCTCACCTCGGCCCACGCCTCCCCTCGCAGCACAGCCGGCGGATCGGGCCTGCTGGCCTCCTGGGGGTTAACCCTAACCATAGTTCGGCCCACGAGGGCCCCTCCCAAGGGGCTTGGTGCGGCACGTGGGGATTGGGGACCCCTGAGCCCCTGCGCCAGACTCAATGTGTTGCCCCGCCTCCACCCTGGCCGATAGGGGCGCCGCTGGTCATTCAGGGCAGGAGAACGGGCAGGGCCCTCAGAACACCCAGAGACCTTTGAAGGCTCCCAGCGCCAAAATCCTTGGGCCCGTGCTCCCGCTCGCCAGCAGCCTCACCTCGGCCCGCCCCTCCGCTCACCGCACAGCTGGCTGATTGGGCCTGAAGGCCTCCTGGGAGCTAACCCAAACCATACGTCGGCCCAAGAGGGGCCCCTCCCAATGGGCCTGGCACAGCTAAGCCGGGGCTTGGCGACCCCCGAGAACCAGTGCAAGACACCCTGCCACCTCGCCAGGACCCGGCCCGCTAGGAGCGCTGTCCTCATTCAGGGCGGGAGAACGTGCGGGGACCTCAGAGCCACCAGCGACCTTCGAAGGCCCCCCGTGCCAAAACGCTTGGGCCCACGCTCCCGATCGCGAGCGCCCTCACCTCGGCCAACCACTCCGCTCGCCGCACAGCTGGCGGATCGGGCCTGTGGGCCTCCTGGGGGCTAACCCTAACACTAGGTCGCACCCGAGGGGCCCCTCCCAAGGGGCCTGGCGCTGCAACACCGGGGATTGGGGACCCCCGAGCCCCAGCACCAGACTCACTCTGCCGCCCCTCTGCAACCCGAGCCGCTAGGTGCACCGTCGGGCTTTCAGCGCAGTAGAACCGGAAGTGCTCTCTGAACCCCTGGCAACTTTTGAATGCCCCCACGCCAATAGCTTGGGCCCATGCTCCCGCTCTACAGTGCCCTCACCTTGGCCTGCCCCACTGCTCTCTACACAGCTAGCGGATCGGCCTGTCGGCCTCCTGAGGGCTAATACTAACGCTGGTTTGGACCCCGAGGGCCCTTCCCAAGGGGCCTGGCGCCCCAACGCAGAGTATTGGGGACCCCCATGCCCCAGCTCCGGACTTACTGTGCTGCCCCACCGCAACCCGGGCCACTAGGGGCACCACCGGTCTTTCAGGTCGGGAGGACGGGCAGGGCTTTCCGAGCCCCCAGCGACTTTCGAAGGCCCCGCATGCCAAAAGGCTGGGCCCACGCCTCCGTATGCCAGCGCCCTCACCTCAGCGCGCTGCTCTGCTCGCAGCACAGCCAGTGGATGAGGCCTGCCAGCTTCATGGGGTCTAACCCTAAACCTAGGTTGGCCCCCAGTGGGCCCCTCCCAAGGAGCCTGGAGCTGCAAGGCCTGGGATTGGGGGCCTCCGAGCCCCAGCACCGGACTCACCCAGCCACCCCACCACAACCCGCGGCACCAGGGGCGCCGCCGGTTATTCAGGGCGGGAGAACGGGCAGGGCCCTCCAGTCCCCTGGCAACTTTGGAAGGCCCCCCACGCCAAAACGCTTGGGCCCACGCTCCCGCTCACCAGCGCCCTCACCTCAGCCCACCCCACCGTTGCCACACACTGGCGGATCGGGCCTGCCGGTGCCCTGGGAAATAACCCTAACTCTAGGTCGGTGCTCTAGGGGCCCCTCCCAAGGGGCCTGGCACCGCAACGACAGAGATTGGGGACCCCCGAGCCCCAGCTCCAAACACACCCTGCAGCCCCACCGCCAACGGAGCTGCTAGGGGTGCCGCTGGTTATTCAGGGCAGGAGAATAGGCAGGGCCCTCCGAGACATGGCAACATTCGAAGGCCCAGGACGCCAAAACGCTGGGGCCCCCACTCCCGCTCGGCATCCCCCTCAACTCGGCCCACACCTCCACTCCTCGCACAGCTGGCGGATCGGGCCTGCCGGCCTCCTGGGCGCTAACCCTAACCCTAGGATGGCCCCTGAGGGTCCCATCCTAAGGAGCCTTGCGGCGGAACTCTGGGGATTGGCAACCCCCAAGCCCCAGCGCCCAGTACACCCTGCCGCCCCGCCCCACACAGGCCGCTAGGGGCGCCACCATTCATTCTGGGTGGGAGAACTGGCAGAGTCCTCCGAACCCCCAGTGGCGCCCAGAACCAAAATGCTTGTGCCCAGGCTCATGTTCACCAGCAACCTCACCTCGGCCCAACTCTCCGCTCCACGCACAGGTGGTGTATAGGGCCTGCCAGCCTCCTGGGAGCTAACCCTAACTGTAGGTCGGCCCCCGAGGGGCCCTTCCCAAGTGGCCTGGTGCCCCAACGCCGGGGATGGGGCAACCGAGCCCAAGTGCCGGACTCACCCTGCTGCCCTTCAGCCACCTGAGCCACTAGGGGCCCCGCCGGTCATTCAGAGTGGGAGAATGGGCAGGTCCCTCCGAGCCCCCACTGACCTTCGAAGACCCCCCACGCTAAAACGCTTGGGCTCATGCTCAGGCTCGCCAGTGCCCTCACCTCGGCCCACCCTGCTGCGTGCCGCTCAGATGGTGATCGGGTCCACCAGCCTCCGGGGGGCTAACTGTAACCCTAGATCGACCCCCGAGGGGCCCCTACCAAGGGGCCTGGCGCCGCAATGCCGGGGATTGGGGACCCTGAGCCTCAGCACCTGACTCACCCTGCCACCCAGCCGCCACCCAGGGGCTTGGGGTGCTGCCGTTCATTCAGGGCGGGAGAACGGGCAGGGCCCTCTGAGACACGGTGACTTTCGAGTCCCCCCCGCGCCAAAACGCCCGGGCCCTCGCACCCAAACACCAGCGCCCTCACCTCGGTCCGCCGCTCCACTCTCCACGCAGCTGGCGAATAGGACCTGCCGAGTTCTTAGGGGCTAAACCTAACCCTAAGTTGTCATCCGAGGGGCCCCACCCAAAGGGCCTGGCACCGCATCCCTGGGGATTGGAGATACCCGAGCTGTAGGGCCTGACTCACCCTGCCACCCCTCACCACCTGGGCCGCTAGGGGCGCCGCCATTCATTCAGGGTGGGAGAACCTGCAGGGCACTTCGAACCCCCGCCGACCTTTGAAGGCGTTCTGAACCAAAACGCTTGGGCCCAGGCTCATGTTCACCACCACCCTCACCTCGGCCCAACTCTCTGCTTCATTCAGACCCGTTGGAAAGGGCCTGCCGGGCTCTTGGTTCTAAGGAAAACCCTAGGTCGGCCCCGTGGGGCACATCCCAAGGGGCCTGGCTCCGCAACGCTGGGGATTGGTGACTCAGAGCCCCAGAGCCGGACTCACCCTGCCGCACTATCGCCACCTGGGCCTCTAGGGGCGCCACCGGTCATGCACCGTGAGAGAAGGGCAGGGCCTTCTGAGTCCCCAGTGACCTTCAAAGGTTCCCCGCGCCAGAACACTGGTGCCCATGCTCCCGCTCCCCAGCGCCCTCACCTCGGCCCGCCCCTCCGTTTGCTGCAGAGCCAGTGGATAGTGCCTGCCATGCTCCTGGGGGCTAACTAAAACCCTAGGTCGGCCCCGTGGGGCACATCCCAAGGGGTCTGGCTCTGCAATGCTTGGGATTGGTGACTCAGAGCCCGAGAGCCAGACTCACCCTACCACACTGTCGCCACCCAGGCAGCTAGGGGCGCCTCTGGTCATTCAGGGCGAGAGAAGTGGCAGGTCCTTCAGAGTCCCCAGTGACCTTCAAGGTCTCCCTGCACCAAAACACCTAGGTCCACCCTCCCACTCACCAGCGCCCTCACCTAGGTCTGCTACTCTGCTCTCCACACAGCTGGTGAATAGGGCCTGCTGGCCTCCTAGGGGCTAAACCTATCCCTAGGTTGGCCCCCGAAGGGCCCCTCCCAAGGGGCCTGGTGCCACAACGCCGGAGATTGGGGACCCCCAAGCCCCAGGCCGGATGCAACCTGTCGCCACTCCCCATTCAGGCCGCTAGGGGCACCGCCATTCATTCAGGGTGGGAGGATAGACAGGGCCCTCCGAATCCCCGCCAACTTTCGAAGGTGCCCCGAACCAAAACGCTTGGGCCCAGGCTCATGTTCACCAGCACCCTCACCTCGCCCCAACTCTCCCCTCGACGCACAGGTGGTGTATCGGGCCTGCGGGGCTCCTGGAGGCTAACCCTAACCATAGGTCGGCCCCCGAGGGGCCCTTCCAAAGGGGCCTGGCGTCGTAACGCTGGGGATGGGGACCCCGAGTCCATGTGCCGGACGCACCCTGCTGCCCTTCAGCCACCCGAGCCACTAGAGGCCCCGCCGGTCAATCAGGGCAGGAGATCGGGCAGGGCCTTCCGAGCCCACGCTGACCTTTGAAGGCTCCCCGTGCAAAAACTTTGGCTCCCAGGATCCTGCTCGCCAGCGCCCTCACCTCAGCCCGCCCCTCCGCTTGCTTCAGAGCCGGTGGATAGGGCCTGCCGGGCTCCTGGCAGCTAACCAAAACCCTAGGTCGGCCCTGTGGGGGCATCCCAAGCTGCCTGGCTCTGCAATGCTGGGGATTGGTGACTCAGATCCCCAGAGCCAGACTCACCCTCCCACAACGCTGCCACCCTGGCCGCAAGGGGCGCCGCTGGTCATTCAGGGCGGGAGAACAGACAGGGCCCTGGAGAAACCAGGGACATTTGAAGCCTCCCTTGCCAAAAGGCAGGGGCCCACAATCCCACTCCCCAGTGCCTTTACCACAGCCCGCCCACCTCTCGCCGACCAGCCAGAGGATCGGGCCTGCCGGCCTCATGGGGGCTAACTCTAACCCTAGGTCGGCCCACGAGGAGCCCCTCCCAAGGGGACTGGCCCTGCAATGCTGGGGATTGGGGATCCCCAAGACGCAGTGCGGGACTCACCCTGCCGCCCCACTGCCAATGGAGCCGCTAGGGGCGTCGCTGGTTATTCAGGGCAGGAGAAAGGGCAAGGCCCTCTGAGCCATGGCAACATTCGAAGGCCCAGGGCGCCAAAATGCTGGGGACCACGCTCCTGCTGGGCATCGCCCTCAACCTGGCCCGCACCTCTGCTCCTCGCACAGCCGACGACTCCGGCCTGCCGGCCTCCTGGGCGCTAACCCTAACCCTAGGACAGCCCCTGAAGCTCCCTTCCTAAGGGGCCTGGTGCAGCAACGCCGGGGATTGGGGACCCCCAGGCCCCAGCGCCAGATGCACGCTGCCGCCCCGCCCCACACGGGCCGCTAGGGGCGCCGCCATTCATTCGGGGTGGGAGAACTGGCAGGGCCCTCCGAACCCCCGCCGACCTTCGAAGGCTCCCAGAACCAAAACGCTTGGGCCCAGGCTCATGTTCACCAGCACCCTCACTTCGGCCCAACTGTCCTCTCGATGCACAGGTGGTGTATCGGGCCTGCGTGGCTCCTGGGGGCTAACACTAACCATAGGTCGGACCCCGAGGGGCCCTTCCCCAGGGGCCTGGCATCGCAACGCTGGGGATGGGGACCCCATGCCCAAGTGCCGGACTCACCCTGCTGCCCTTCAGCCACCCAAGCCGCTAGGGGACCACGGGTCAATCAGGACAGCAGAACGAGCAGGGACCTCCGAGCCCGTGCTGACCTTTGAAGGCCCCGTGCGCAAAATCGTTGGCTCCCATGCTCCTGCTCCTAGGCCCCTCACCTCGGCCCGCCCCTCCGCTTGATTCAGAGCCGGTGGATAGGGCCTGCCGGGCTCCGGGGGGCTAACCAAAACCCTAGGTCTGCCCCATGGGGCACATCCCAAGTGGCCTGGCTCTGCAACACTGGGGATTGGTGACTCAGAGCCCCAGAGCCAGACTCACCCTGCTGCACTATCGCCACCTGGGCCACTAGGGGCGCCGCCGGTCATTCGGGGGAGAAAAGGGGCAGGGACTTCTGAGCCCACGGTGACCTTCAAAGGCTCCCCGCACCAAAACGCTGGTGCCCACACTCACACTCCCCAGCGCCCTCACCTTGGCCCACCCTTCTACTCGCCGCACAGCGGGCAGATAGGGCCTGCCGGCCTCCTGGGGGCTAACCCTAACCCTAGGTCGGCCCCCCAGGGGCCCCTCCCAAGGGTCCTGGTGCCGCTACGCCAGGGATCGGGGACCCCAAGCCCCAGAGCCAGACTCACCCTGCCGCAACCCTGCCACCCAGGCCGCTAGGGGCACCGCCAGTCATTCAGGGCCGGAGAAGGGACAGGGCCCTGGAGAAACCGGAGACATTTGAAGCCTCCCGTGCCAAAATGCAGAGGCCCAGGCTCCCGCTCACCAGCGCCTTTACCTCCTCCCACCCACCTCTCCCCTCCCAGCCAGAGGATTGGGCCTGCCGGCCTCCTGGGTGCTAACTCTAACCCTAGGTCGGCCCACGAGGAGCCCCTCCCAAGGGGCCTGGCCCCGCAACGCTGGGGATTGGGGATCCCCGAACCGCAGCGCAGGACTCACCCTGCCGCCCCACTGCCAACCGAGCCCCTAGGGGCGTAGCTCGTTATTCAGGGCAGGAGACAGGGCAGGACCCTCTGAGCCATGGCAACATTCGAAGGCCCAGGGCGCCAAAATGCTGGGGACCACGCTCCTGCTGGGCATCGCCCTCAACCTGGCCCACACCTCCGCTCCTCGCACAGCCTGCGACTGGGGCCTGCCGGCCTCCTGGGCGCTAACCCTAACCCTAGGACAGCCCCTGAAGCTCCCTTCCTAAGGGGTCTGGAGCCGCAACGCCGGGGATTGGGGACCCCCAGGCCCCAGCGCCAGATGCATGCTGCCGCCCCGCCCCACAGGGGCCGCTAGGGGCGCCGCCATTCATTCAGGGTAGGAGAAGTGGAGGGCCCTCCGAACCCCTACAGACATTCGAAGGCACACCAAACCAAAACGCTTGGGCCCAGGCTCATGTTCACCAGCACCCTCACCTCGCCCCAACTATCCCCTCGACGCACAGGTGGTGTATCAGGCCTGCGGTGCTCCTGGAGACTAACCCTAACCATACATCAGCCCCCGAGGAGCCCTTCCCAAGGGGCCTGGCGTCGCAACTCTGGGGATGGGGATCCTGAGCCCATGTGCCTGACTCACCCTGCTGCCCTTCAGCCACCCGAGCCACTAGAGGCCCCGCTGGTCAATCAGGGCAGGAGATTGGGCAGGGCCCTCTGAGCCCACGCTGACCTTTGAAGGCTCCCCGCGCAAAAACGTTGGCTCCCAGGATCCTGCTCACCAGCGCCCTCACCTAGGCCCACCCCACCGCTTGCTTCAGAGCCGGTGGATAGGGCCTGCTGGGCTCCTGGCAGCTAATCAAAACCCTAGGTCGGCCCTGTGGGGACATCCCAAGAGGCCTGGCTCTGCAATTCTGGGGATTGGTGTCTCAGAGCCCCAGAGCCAGAGTCACCCTGCCGCACTGTACCCACCCGGGCCACTAGGGGAGCTGTCGGTCATAGAGAGCGAGAGAAGGGCAGGGCCATCTGAGCCACAGGTGACCTTCACAGGCTCCCCACACCATAACGCTGGTGCCCATGCTCCCGCTCCCCAGCGCCCTCTCCTCGGCCCACACCTCCGCTCGCCGCACAGTGTGCGGATTAGGCCTGAAGGTCTCCTTGGGGCTAATCCTAACCCTAGGTCGGCCTCCCAGGGGCCCCTCCCAAGGGTCCTGGTGCCACTGTGCATGGGATCTGGGACTCCAAGCCCCAGAGCCAGACTCACCCTCCCACAACGCTGCCACCCTGGCCGCTAGGGGCGCCGCCGGTCATTCAGGGCGGGAGAAGGGACAGGGCCCTGGAGAAACCGGAGATATTTGAAGCCTCCAGCGCCAAAATGCAGGGGCCCACAATCCTGCTCCCCAGCGCCCTCACCTCGGCCCACCCCTCCGCTCGCCCCACAGCCATAGTATTGGGACTGCAGGCCTCCTGGGGGCTAACCCTAACCCTAGGTCGGCCCCCGAAGGGCACTCCCAAAGGGCCTGGCACCGCGATGCCGGACATTGGGGACCCCCAAGCCCCAGCGATGTACTCAAAATGCCCCTCCGCTGCCACCCGGGCCACTTGGGGCGCCGCCGGTCATTCAGGGTGGGGGAATGGGCAGGACCCTCCAAGCCAAAGAATAGGAAAACAGTAAGTAAAAAGGATACGTGCACCCCTATGTTTCTTGCACCATTATTTACAATGTCACAATATGTAAGCAACCCAAGTGTCTGTAGAAAAATTGACAAATGAGATGATAGATGTGAGTATTCACACACACATACACACACACAGACACAGACACACACACACACACACATACACACACACAATGGAGTATTACTCGGATTGCAAAAGAATGAAACCTTGCCATTTGCAGACACATGGATGGAGCTAGAGAGTATTATCCAAACTAAAATCAGTCAGTCAGAGAAAGACAAATCCCATATGATGTCACTCTAATGGGGAATTTAAAAAACAAACAAAAATAAATAACTAAAAGAGAAAAAGGAGACACACCAAAATACAAACTCTTAACAATAGAGAACAAACGGATGGTTACAAGAGAGGAGGTGGATAGAGGGATGAGTGGAATAGATGAAGGGGATTAAGAGGACACTTCTTGATGACCACTGAGTAATATATAGAAATACTGAATCACTCTACTGTACACCTGAAACTAATGTAACACTGTATGTTAGCTTTAATGGAATTAAAATAAATTTTAAAAAAAGATTTTTCTTTCAGAAACCTCTTTGAAAAAGCTTTTCCTGTGCAATGTGCATAAGCCCTACTTGGGAGGATTCACTCTACAATAATTATTCACTTAATGCCTAAAATTCAGATTTCACTGAGTTCTTACCATGGATCCCAGCCCACGGGAGCCATGGTCCGTTTCAGTCCAGGCTCAGCACCTATGCATTCAAGATTGGAAGTAGAGACACATATCACTTCACAGTCCAGATAGCTATTATTGTTTCTGTTTCAGTGTGAGAGAGTCACAGACTTTGGGACAGGTTTCAGAGCAGATTTATTATGGATCCTGGATCTCTACTTCAATGTTCATTGCCTGGATCCATTTGACTAATAGGTTCTCTGTGGATGGGCTTGCTTCCAAGCACATACATGGAAGATGCAAAGGTGGGTGGGCTTGGTGCGGGACAGGAAGAAGACCAAAAGCAGACAAGGGTCCGATCCCTCCCCTGATCCAGGAACTGCTATGGGAGAGGGTACGGGAGGTAGAATCCATGTGAAACTCCAAGGTCACCAGCTGAACACAGGAGGCACAGGTCAAGGGATCTGGAGATGCAGGGGTTGAAGGCTGCTCTGAGCTACTTCTGGGAGGAAGGGAGGGAAGGAATGAGAAGGAGACACTGCCTGCCCCTGGCCCATACCAGCTGCCCACCGCTCCGACACGCATCAGTCTATGAGCTGACACAGCCTGGGCTCAGGATGGGCTGGCTTGGGTCCCTCAATCCTCAGTAGGAGAGCTGGCCCCAGGGCTCAGAGACATGCTGAGGGAGATGAGAGGGAAAGCTGCCCCACCCAGGTCATCCCCTCCTTGAGCAGACAGCCCTTCAGAAATGCTAAAAAAACCCCACTAACGGGGTTGAAAGACATGCCATGGATGAACTAAGGCATAGAGATATGTAAAATAACATTCATTTTTAAGTTCAGAGCTGTCATCTCAGGAAGTGGGGAGAGCTTCCCTGAAGAAGACTGAGGGGAGGGCAGGCCATGCTGAAAAGGGAGACATGGCTGTCCTGATTGGGGACCTGCAGCCCCCTTCCAGGGCAGTGCATCACCCTCGCATCACACGAGATCCATGGAAGTGTTCCATCAGGGCCAGATGTTTGTCTCGAGAAGGCTACCCTGGCATCGGACTGCACAGGGCACCAGGGACGAGGGCCAGATGGAGGACGGACAATACCCCGGAGGCCATGGGGCAAGAGCAGAGGCACATGACCTTGAAGATGATGATGAAAAGCAGGAGGTTGCAGCATGGACCTGGCCCAAAAGTGCCATGGGAGCAGTGCCCACAGCAACACTGACTGGGTGACTTCTGTGCCCGATGCGGCTAACTTCAGTGGGGTCCAGACTAGTCCTGACCACAAGTCTAGGAAGTGTGCACCACCCCCGGCCTCCTCTCCCCTTGTAGCTGCTAGGAATCACGGTCACAGACCCTGGTCAGCTTTCATGGAAACCAAGCAGTGGCTCCCCCGCACGCTGCACCTCTGGTGGTGGTCCAGTGCGACCCTCGTGCCTGGCCAGACACTGATGTCTACCTGTCTCCACACAAATCCACAGACAGGAGGGTGTCCCTGAATTCCACAGCACCTGATGAGACAGATCCACAGAACCCAACACCCAGTGGGTCACTCGGGACCTCACCTATGGTCATGGAGCTCACCATACCTTATTTCTGTCACTTCCCACAGAAAGCCTGGTTCTGATACCCCACAATACCGTACATTCTGGTTGCTGACCTGGGGTCATGCCATGAACCCACATGACACCTTTCTTTAAGTGAAGGCTATGCCTATATCTCCTAGAAAATATTTAATGAAGTACAAGTCCATCAGGACTATGGTGTGAACAGTAGCACACAGCCTGCATGGTAGTAGTCAGTAATTCTAACAAGGGTTAACCCCACCCCCCGTCTCACAAAGCCTTCCTCCATCCCCACTGAACTCATGGTCTGCCCTCAGAAAACCCTCCAGGAAACAAACCTTTCATCTGAGTGCTCTCTTCACCCTCTGCATCAAATCTTGTCCAACCACAATGATAGGAAATTAGAAATCAGTCTCAAGAAAAAAATGGGACAGTCAAAAATAGGTGGAGATTTTTGGGGCCTGGGTGGCTCTGTCGTTAAGGATGTGCTTTCAGCTCAGGTCTTGACCCCGGATCCTGGGATCTAGCCCCACATCAGGTCCTTGCTCAGTGGGAAGCCCGCTTCTCCCTCTCCCACCCCCCTGCTTGCGTTCCCTCTCTCGCTGTCTCACTCTCTGTCAGATACTTAAATAATCTTAAAAAATATGTGGAGATTTAACAACATGCTACTGAACAACCAACAGTCAAAGAAGAAATCAAAAAAATTTTAGAAGTACCTTGACATTGATGAAAAAGACAACCTACAAAAACTTATGGGATGCAGCAAAAGTAGCTTTATGGGGGACATTCATAGAAATTCAGATCTTCATCAATCCATGAAAATGCTCTCCAATAAACAACCTGATTTATGTGGTAAAGAAGTAGAAAAAAAATAACAAAGCCCCAAATTAGTAGAAATAAGGAAATAACAAAAATGAATACATAAATAAATCCAACGGAGACTAAAAAGAAAAAAAATGAAAATGAGAGCAGCCTTTTTTGGAAAGATAAACAAAACTGACAAACTTAGCTAGACTCACCAAGAAAGACAGAGGACTCGAATACAATCAGGAAAATAAGATAATGGATTCCTGTCTCATATCAAAATCAAAAGAACCCTTCAACCTTGGACACAACAACATCTTGTAAGCCAAGTCTCTAAAGGCAAAGGAAATAAAAGCAAAAAATGAACTATTGGCACTTCATCAGGATAAAAAGCTTCTGCTCGGCAAAGCAAATGATCAAAAAACAAAAAGGCAACCTATGGAATTGAAGAAGATATCTGCAAATGATATTACAGATAAAGGGTTGGTATCCAAGATCTATAAAGAACGCCTCAAACTCGACACCCAAAAAATGGGCAGAAGACAAAAAGAGATACTTCTCCAGAGAAGACATACAAATGGCCAACAGACACATGAAAAAATGCTCCACATCACTTGCCATCAGGCAAATACAAATCAAAATGACAATGAGATACCACCTTACACAAGTTAGAATGGTTAAAATTAACAAGGCAGGGGGCTCCTGGGTGGCACAGAGGTTAAGCATCTGCCTTCGGCTAAGGGCGTGATCCTGGCATTATGGGATCGAACCCCACATCAGGCTCCTCCGTTATGAGCCTGCTTATTCCTCTCCCACTCCCCTGCTTGTGTTCCCTCTCTCGCTGGATGTCTCTATCTCTGTGGAATGAATAAATAAAATCTTGAAAAAAAATTAACAAGACAGAAATAAAAAAAAGTCAGAGAGGATGTGAAGAAAGGGGAGCCCTCTTACACTACTCGTGAGAATTCAAGCTGGAACAGCCACTTTTGAAAACAATATGGAGGTTCCTCAAGACGTTAAACACAGAGCTATCCTATGACCCACCAATTGCACTACTGGGTATTTACCCCATCGACACAGAGTAATGAAAAGAAGGGGCACCTGTATCCCAATGTTCATAGCAGCAATGTCCATAATAGCCAAACTGTGGAAGGAGCCAAGATGTCCTTCAGCAGATGAATGGACAAAGAATATGTGGTTCATCTATACAATGGAATATTACTCAGTCATCAGAAAGGATGAATACCCCCCATTTGCACCAACGTGGATGGACCAGGAGGGGATTATGCTAAGTGAAATTAAGTCAAGCAGAGAAAGACAATTATCATATGGTTTCACTCCTATGTGGAACGGAAGGAATAGCATGGAGGACATTAGAAGAAGGAAGGGAAAACTGAAGGGGTGGGAATGAGAGGGGAAGATGAACCATGAGAGACTACTGACACTGGGAAACAAACTGAAGGTTGCAGAAAGGGAGGGGAAGAGGAATGAGTTATCCTGGTGATGGGTATTAAGGAGGGCACGTGTTGGGGCGCCTGGGTGGCACAGCGGTTAAGCGTCTGCCTTCGGCTCAGGGCGTGATCCCGGCGTTATGGGATCGAGCCCCACAACAGGCTCCTCCGCTGTGAGCCTGCTTCTTCCTCTCCCACTCCCCCTGCTTGTGTTCCCTCTCTCGCTGGCAGTCTCTATATCTGTCGAATAAATAAATAAATTCTTTTAAAAAAAAAGGAGGGCACGTGTCATAATGAGCGCTAGGTGTTATATGCAAACAATGAATCATGGAACACTACATCAAAAACAAATGAAGTACTGTAGGGTGACATCATTTTAAAAAAAGAAAGATATGAAATCCATACAGGAAAACTGTCACTATTTGCAAATGACATGAAATCCCGAAAGATTCCACAAAAAAAAAAAAAAACTGTAAGAATAAACAAATTCAAGAAAGCTGCAGGATATAAAGTCAATATACAGAGACCTGTTGTCTTTATTTATTTTCAAATTTTATGTATTTATTTGAAAGGAAGAGAAAAAGCACAAGCAGTGGGAGTGTCAGAAAGAGGGAGAAGCAGACCCTCGCTAAGCGGGGAGCACAACACGGGGCTTGATCCCAGAACTCTGGGTTCATGACCTGAGCTGAAGGCAGACGCTTCACCTATGGGGCCACCCAGATGACCCAACTTCTTTCATTTCTGTATACTGATGACACACTGTCGTAAAGAGAAATTAAAAAAGCAATGCCATTTACAATTGCATAAAAAAATCTAGGAATAAAAGTAACCAAGAATGAGAAAGACATAGTACACTCAACACATGGCAGAAAAGAAATGAAAAGCATGTGTGTCGAGGGGGGCAGGATGAATGGGTCAAAGATTTGGAAGGCAACACAAACAAATGGAAGCATATGCCATGCTCCTTAACTGGAAGAGTTAATTATGTGAACATGTCCATCGTACCCAAAGCAATCGACAGATGTGATGAAATCCCTAACTGAATTCCAGTGGCATTATTCCAGCAAGTAGAAAACAGTCCTCAAACTTGTATGGAATCACAAAACACCCCAAATACCCAAAGGAACCTGGAGAAAGAAAGGTGCAGTCAACACACTCCTGGATTTCAAGTTAGATTACAAAGCTGTTGTCATCAAAACAGGATGGTACTGGCATAAACACAGACACCAGGTCAGTGGAACAGAACAGAAAGCTCAGAAACTTACCCACACGTAGATGATCCTAACTTACGACACAGCAGCAGAAGATATGCCATGAGGGAAGGACTGTCTCTTCAGTGAGCGGTAACAGGCAAAGGGGACACTAAATGCAGAAGAATATAACTGGGTCACTTTCTTACACCACACACAAAATTTTTAATGGATGAATGATATGAATGTAAGACCTGAATCCATAAACCTCCAAGAAGACACAGGTACTAAGTCTCTCGACATTGGTTTTGACAAAGTGTCTTCAGATCGGACACCAAATGCAAAGGCAAGAAAAGCAAAAATAAACAAGTGGAACAACTTCAAAGTGAAATCTTCCACGCGGAAAAAGAAACCAGCAAAAACTTACAAGGCCACAGACCCAATAAGAAAAAAATATCTGTGAATCATATGTGTGAGAAGACGCTAATATCCAAAATACACACAACACTCATACAAATCAAAACAAAAAAACAAACAAAAAACGGTATAAAAAATGTGGGGAATATGTGAATAGATACTTTCCAAAGACGGCACACAGGTGCCAACAGACAGAAAAAGTTGTTCCACATTACTAAATATCGTCAGGGAAACATCAGTCAAACCCACAATTGGCTATTCCCTCACAACTGTTGGAACACCTATTGTCCCAGAGACAAACACCAGGTGGGGTCAAGGGTGTGCAGACGAGGAGACTCTGTGCACTGTTGGTGGGAATGGAAATTGGTGCAGCCACTGTGACAAACGGTATGGAGGATCCTGAAAAAATAAAAGCAACTACGACATGACCCAATAATGGCTCTACTGAGTATTGATTCGGAGAACACAAAAATACTGCCTCAAAAAGACAGATGCACTCCCACGTTCACTGCAGCATTATTCACAAGAACCAGACATGGAAACACAGACCTTGGGGGCCTTATGCCAAGTAACTCAGACACAGAAAGACCAATACCAGATGCTCTCGTGTACATTCCACGAGGAATAAACAAATACTGAACGCATAGACACTGAGAGCAGATTGGTAGGTGCCAGATTCAGGGTTGGGGTGGTAGAAACGGGTAAAGGTGGTCAAAGTCTCAATGTTTGAGTGAGAAAATCCGACAGTCATCAAATGTTCTGTCCAGCATGGAGACTAAAACTAACCCCGCAGTATGAGGTATAGGTTTCCCTGCTCTTTGAAAGTACAGGGCTTCTGAGAAACCTTGCACAGCAGAAATGGTGTCAAGAAGGAATGGCCATTAATTTACACGGAACAATTAGACAGTGTGCTCAAACACCAAAATTCCTTCTCTTTGGCTTTTCTTAGGCCTCAGCACACAAGTTTCTAAGGGAGGCCCAGCATAAATGAAGATAAAGCACAGCAGAGGCTCACAGACACCATTCAAAGTGCTGGTGGCTGGATGCGGAGAGCAGTTCCCAGCGGAAGGAGCTGGTTGGGGTGCACGCCGCCTCTGTTGTGCTTCTCCCCAAAACAGATGCTGAACGTGATTCTCACTGTTCACCTTTTTTCATAAGAGGGAAATCCTCTTCAGGTCTCTTCCTCTTACTGAATATGGGTAATAACATAGTTCTTTCAAGAAAGCCCAATGTCTTACTGTGAACGTTTAAAAAGTGGGGGACACTTGTACTTGAGCATTACTGAGGGAGGAGATGTAAAAGGTTCTCCTAGACACAAATCTCAGCAGATCCACCGGGAAAGGCACCTTCCTCAGCATGCGGAACATGGACTACATCCTACCCCCAGAAACCCTCTCCTTCCCCTCGATCAGGACAACCCACAACAGCTGGGAGTTACCCCAACTCCTCCGTTCTCCTGCTCCTAATAGCTAACCGATCAGCAAATCCTGTGAGCTCCATCTTCAAAATGGACCCCGAATAGGTCTAACCACTCCATCCAAGGCCACCTGTCTGGTCCACAGTGCCTGAGTTCCTGGAAAAGCTTCGTCATTGATGTGCCTTGCCGTCTTCAACACTCTGTCATCTGTTCTCAACACTGTAGCCAGGATGGCCCAGTGAAACAGGGTCTCATGGGGTTATATCCCTGGAATGCCTTTCTTTCACCTCTCTGAGGTAATGTCCTAAGGTGTCTCCTGTGGCCACAGGGCCTTCTTGCTGCTCCTGGACATACCTGGAATTCTCCTGCCCCAGAGCCTTTGCACATGCTTTCCCTTCTGTTAAGAATGCTCTTGATGTGTTCTCACTCACCTTCGGAGAAGTCTGAATTGGAGTGACAGGGACAGAAGATGAGCCTGTGTGTGTTGGGTGAGGCTGGTGGCCCAGAAGAGGGTTCTCTGCCAGCTCTCCGCCTGTGCCTCACTTGTCCTCAGCCAGGAACTTGCACAGAGCCCTCACCTGTCACAACTCTCACCCAGGAGACCCACAGCCACCCTTGGAGCCCACCCTGCCCATACCCTGCTGCAGAATGCATTCAGCTCTCATCTGGGACCCCTGTCAGCTTTACCCAGACCTGGAACTCCCCCATCTCCTGCAATGCTCCTGGATTCCCCCTCTTCTTCCAAAATCACACTGGCGCAAGGCTTTCATGAGAAAGATATAATGCTAACTAATGAAAGGTTCACACCTACTTTCCCCTTCTGTTGCCTTTCTCTCCACCTTCTTTCCTACCTGTGCAAATTGTAACATATCAGTGGAACATGAACATGCTCTGAGACCTGAATCTTTCAATGCAGCTTTCTGAGGACTCCTTATGTGATAAGAAACTAGTGTATCTTACAACAGGGTGTTTTACAACTCTCATCTATAGAATAGTACAGCCCAAATCACTACAATTTTACCTCACTCTTCATGAAGCAGAACACTTTTTCCTTTCTTCTCTTACTTAAATTCCAGTTAGTTCACATGCCATGGAATATTCGCTTCAGGGGTAGGATTTAGTGATTCCTCACCTGCATACAGTACCCGGTGCTCATCACAAGTACCATCCTTAATACCCCTCACCCATTTAACTCTTCCCCCCACTCCCCTGTCCTGCAGCAACACTCAGTTTGTTCTCCAAGGTTGAGTCTATTTCCTTGTTTGCCTCTCTCATCACCCCTCCACTCTGTTCATCTGTTTTTTTTTCTGAAATTCCACAAGTGTGAGAGCATAGGATATTTGTCTTTCCTCACTGATTCTGCTTAGCTTAATACACTCTAGGTCCATGCACATCCTTGCAAATGGTAAGATTTCATTCTTTTTGAAGCTGGGTCATATTCCATTATATATAGGTATCCCACATCTGCTTTATCCATTCATCAGTGCATGGACTTTGGGATTCTCTCCATAGTTTGGCTACTGTGGACATTACTGCCATAAACATCATTGTGCATGGACCCCCTTCGAATCTGCATTTCTGTATCCTTTGGGTAATTACATAGGAGAGCAATTGCTGAATCATGGGGTTTTTCAATGTTTAACTTTTTGAGGAACCCCCACACTGTTTCCCAGACTGGCTGAACCACTTTGCATTGCCACCAACAGGATGGGAGGTTTCCCCTTTAAGCAGAACATTATCTGCCGGCAATTTCATAAGAGGAAACAAAACCTCTGTGAGATGCACCCAGGGTCAGGCAAGCAGTTGCAGACTTCACCCCAAGGCTCCTGACGCCAAGCCCCTTGAAGCCACCAGCATGCCACTATCCAAAAGAATTCCCAGACTCTCCTTCTGACTCCACCACCAAAGAAACTACAGAGAGAATATGGCACCTCAAAATATCGAGATAATACATTTAGTAAAACTAGAAAGTCAAGCTCAAGTTTTAAACAGGAGCAGGCTGCTTTGGGTAATTTTCAATTTTCCCTCCACCGTAATTTTAACTCTTCTGACGAATAAACTAATCAATGATGAAACATCACCTTTGTCAAATGACATCATCCAAGTCTGTATCAGATGAAAAAAAAGCCACCTAACTCTAGATGCTGGCCACTCAACCATATCTTAGGCCCAATTGAATAAACACTGTTAGATGAAGGAACAAATTAGATGTTACAAACAGGCACAGAGTGAATCTCACCTTCCCTTTCTAATAAAAGAGCGTTCCTAGGAAACAGATAGTCAAAATACATGTGTAAGCAATAAATGGACAGAGAAATTGTGATCCCCTGCAAAGTTCTACCTGCAGGGAAACTAAGTAATTCTTGCACCAAACCCAGAATCCTGACAGCTACTTCAATTTTACTTTGTGGCTCAACTAGAGAAAAGAGAAAAGCCCAGGAGGTTTTGGGATAATGAGAGGTTTTACCTCCAGCCCTGACATAGATAGGACATTTTGCCAAACATACCTGTGCTTTCTCCGAACACTGGCGTCCTGTGACAAGCTGCCTCGCTGACTCCGATGCTAACGTTCAAAACCTCGGGTGTCTTGGAGCCAGAGCAGAGAAGTGTTGTCAGCTGGGGACAAGAAGGCACCTCTGACCTAAAGCCTGCACACCTGCTTCGGTTTCTGGGCGAAGGGGCAACACATACTTGTTGTTTGTCAGTAATTATCTTCATTCTCAACAGACCAATGACCTTGCCTTTTCTGGAAAGCAGACTTACTCTTCTAATGAAACCCTCAATTCATCTATTCCCAATGCAACTAGAGTGGGGTCTGGTTTACGCACGCCTCCAGGCCCCCACCTGGAGGATTTTCCTGCATGATTCTAATAGCCAATTACCACTAACCCGGGGGCACAGGGGGCATAATGCTGAAGTTGGGGGATGGCTCTGGGGCTTGCTACTGCCACACCTGTGCCTGGGGGACCAGGGCACACCCTGCTGAACTCGGGGTACTGCTCAAGAGGCATCACCTGCACTGTGTCAGAGAACTAAATGTGGGGATTGTGTGAGGTCCTTTCCCGCACTCTTTCAGGGGAACAGGGGAAACCCTGAAATTCTGCAACCCATCCCACCAAAGCTCAGGGGAGCGGGCGCCCTGGAGTTCACGGGTATGGAGATAAGGCCAGTTGAGGACATGGGGCGGAAGAGACTTTAAAGGGAAAAAGAAAACTCACCTGAGTCCCCACAATGAACCCCCTCCACGTGCCCTTCCAGAACCCTGCCTCCCACCTGAGGCGCACCCTACCCCCGGACCCCCACCCCAGTGCATGCTGCTCACTCACCAGCAGGGATCTCCACAGGGCAACTCTCTCTCTCTCAGTGCCCCTTCTTTGCCCCAAGTCTGCAACCCACTGCAAATCTGGGCCAGCCCACAGTGATGTAGCTCCACCCCCAAGTGGTGAATGGTCTGGGAGGGTGGTGCCTGAGCTCCTTGGATGCTGCGCAACCAGTCCTCAAGCCCCTGGAACCCTGAAAGTGCAGGGGGCACAAGAGGAGCCTCCTCTACCCAACACCAGGCACAGGCATGGGTGGGCTCGTGGGCTGGGGCCCCCACACAACCTGGCCCCTTCTAGGGACCTCTCTAGCTACAGACCACCCTCAGAGTCCTGCCCCTTCCCTTTCTGCACCAGCCCTCCCTGCTGGGGTGTGCCTGGTTCTGGGCATAGTCAGTGAGTATCAGACCCTCCAAGACTTGGGCTTTAGGAAATGCAATGTTTTCATGCATTTTCAGTATGCACATGTCAGTATGACTTTAATCTTATGGGAGCCAAAGAGGTTCTTTATTTTCTCTTATCTTTATGTTGGCATTTTTGGTTATTGTTTTCTTCTCGAAGCAGATGTACAACATGTGCTTGGGGCAGAAATAGGGATCATGCTTTCAGGTTTTGCCCAGTCATTTTGAGCTGGGTAAAATGTTAAAGGATAGCTTACCTGGGAGCCCAGGATCAGGGCCCACAGATGATATAAGATAAAAATTACTTTCATCATTATAATTACTCCTAAATGGAGGAATGTGAGACAAAAGCACCTTTCCCAAGAGTACCAAGAAATCAAAATGATGTCCACAGAAGGCGGCCTGCTCCATGGTCAGCACAGGTGACAGAAGTGTTCACAGTCTCTGAACTCCTGCCCTTCTCCTGCCCAAATCTCTGAAGCACACAGACCACTTAAAATCAGAATTGTAGAACTGCTAGACACCTTAGAGATGTCTGGCACCATTCCCTTGGACTGCAGAATAAAACACAGTAGCTCATTGTCACAAACTAATTTCAACATGAAGTGCCCCCTGGATGCACTAAGTTCTTTCTCTGCAAATGTTGACTAATGTAAGTCACAGTCATACCATATAAACACTACGATGGCTGGGAAGTCATTGTAGGTAAGGGAATATTTTAGCCATGTTTATAAGCATTGGCTCACGTTGTAGAAGAGGCTGAGCTGAGTGTTTTTAAATACTATTTCAGACCTGTTTTACAGCACCCTCTGAACATAAAAGAGCCTGAATCGACTAAAAGAGATAGTTGGTTTCAGTAACTTTAATACCAGGAAAATATTATACTGTCTGTATTCCTAAGGATCTTTGAGTATCTTACCCAGAGGTCCTCCACTGAGATAATGATCTTAATGATCACCATTGGCAAGGGTGAAAAGGCCCGCTGAATTCGTTCCAGTTTTCCACATGACAAGAAAATCCTGATACTTGATAGGTTCCAGATCGAGAAGACCAGAGATAAGAGGGAAATAGTACCCTGTATGGAACAACAGGGGATTTGGAGTCAATTTGGGGATCCCACTTAGGTTTCTGACACTAAAATCCTCTGTGACTCATATCATCTGAGTCCCTGTCTAACCACCTGAACATGTGCCTAAAAATATCTACACCCTAGTTGAGAAGTTTAAGAGGCAGAATGCTACAAAGAGCCAGTATGATGTCTCTCAAGAACAGGTGCTCAGGAAGCCATAATTGCTATTGGGTCTATTTCTTTTCCAGAAGAAAGAACACATGTTGAATCCATATTCCTAATAGATGACTCACCAGATGATTTTCAAACCTGAAGGAAGGCCAAGAAGTCGCTCTTGTGTCATATTTCACTCAGAAATCATGTTGTTGGACTGGTGAGGATGATACGATAGCAACGTCATCACTAAGAGTGGGGAGCTTCTAATTTCCATACGGCCATGTTGACCCCCTTAGCTCAGAGCCACCAGAAAGGGCAGCTGGGGAGGGGGCACTGCCATCACTATGACTGGGGAGCTTCCCATTTCCTTATGGCATGATGACCCCCTTAGCTCAGGACCACCAGAAAGGACAGCTGAGGGGGACCACAGGCCAAGCCTGCCAGGTGTGGCTGGGGCAGGCAGAACTCTGACTTAAGGCTCAACACCTGTCTAGGATATTATAATGCTCTTCACAAAGAAAGTGCCATTGTGTGTAAGCCCTCATAGAAAAGGTTCAGAATTTCCATTGAGATTCCCTCTCTGGCCTTTAGGATATGTAGCAAACTTCCATTTAATTTTTAAACATTAAAGGACTTCCTGGTTTTCTTTTCGCTATGACTGTGGCTCAATTCCCCTGTGGTCTAAGAACAGAATCTAGTTAATATCAGGGTTTAACATTTAATCCTTGATTCGTGGCCCCACCTATCATCTATTTGGGTAAAGAGTCTATGACCACTTGAAAATAATGTATTCTGCACTTATTATGGAATGTTCCCTATATGTCAATTAGGTCACATTTGTTACCAATGATTTGTCTGCTTTTTCTGTCAGATATTGAGAAAGGTATATTAAAATCTTCAAACAATGCTGCTCTAATCAACGTGGCATCAGAGAATCTACCAGTGTTAGAAGGCAAGAAAAACAAAAAGTATAAGAATTGAGGGGATAATTTGACTATTCACAGATAATACAATTGTGTACATAGAAAATCCAAAACAGTCTATAAATACCCTATTAGAATTAAAAATGTAATTTATAAATTTGAGATGAATTGTGTTTCCCATTGGACAGTTTCTGAAAGAAAACGTAGAACCTGTCAATCTTGGGGTAGGACATAGGGTGCACTAACCATTTAAAAGAATTCAGTGGGACTTCATAAAAATGTGACATTTCTCCTTATCTTATGACCATAAGAAAGTGAAAAAGTGAACCGCAGGCTGGAAAGTAAAGATTTGCAATACACACACTGACAAGACTTGTCAATAAAGAATTCCTGCTCATCAACCATAAAAAGTCTATTTATAAACAAATACTTCACAAAAGATTGACTGATGGCCAATAAGAACAGGAAAGGGTGCTCTACAGTATTATTTTCAGGAACAGCAAGGCCTTTCCTAAAATGAAAACATACACACAAACCAGTATTCCCTAGATGGATGGCGTCCTTATTTCTGAGGACTGCTTGAAGAGCAGACTAGCATCAAAGTAAAGTGATGGAATTCCTGACACTCAGAGGATGGACAATTGACCTCAAACTACAGTACAATTTCTAGGCATCATTCGGTCCTCTGAAGGCAGACAACTACCACATCCCTTCCTACGCCACACAGGTTGCTTCCCAACCCCTACCATAAAAGAAGATGAGAAACAGATAGGACTAGTAGGAAATAGCAAAAATCACATGTGGGGATTATCCTGAAACACTGATCACATAACTAGTGTAAGGAAGTGTAGGGAACTGACAAGGACAGAGACTCAAGAGGTACTTCTTTGGGAAATGCTGTCTGAAATTGTCACACATTGGTACCAGCTAATGAGGGCTCTGAACATACCCTAGGGTTTGCTCACAAGGGTCTGCAACACCATCGCTGAGGACTGAAACTCTTCAAGACCTCAAAGCTTGCCTGATTGACTATTGGACTAAGAGATTCCCATGTTCTGAAAACAGATACCAACTCATTGAAAGGTTCACCTGGGCTCTCTCGGAGGTCCTACAAGAAGCTGAACCATTCATTGAAAATCAATTACACACACACACACACACACACACACACACACACACACACCTGTCATTTCGCCAATTACTTAAACATTCAAGGTTCTTCCTACCTTTCCTTTTTCACATTGATATTTATACTCACATGAAATGTCATCATTTCTAATGAACACTGATGTCAAAATAGAGATCCATTGACACAATATTTACAAAATGGAACTTCCCTGCTGTAATTTTCAATATAGCGTTTTTTAAAGTTCATACATATTTTAGGTTTTTGGTATCTTATACAGGAGAAGATCAGCATTGAAAAACTCTAAATACTGACAATGAGTTTTAAGCCTAGAGAACAAAAATTGTCCAATTTCATAGATAATAAGGAACCAAAGGCAAAGCATGGAAGCTGTAGTCGAATAATTTTACACATGTGCATCCTCTATTATTCTACTGCTGAGGGGCGTGTTTTATTACCACTATACATGCATCAATTGTCTTCCACGTGCATCTGCACAGGTATAATGAATTACTACAGTAGAATGAAATGTCTGGGAACTACTTGGCGGTATCTATAATGAACAATGAAATTTCGATCTTATATTTGGTGAACTTCCACTGTCTGTCTCGTTAGACAATGGACCCTAAACAGAAGGGGGAATGAACCACGAGAGACTATGGACTCTGGGAAACAAACTGAGGGCTTCAGAGGGGAGAGGGGTGGGGGATTGGGATGGTCCAGTGATGGGTATTAAGGAAGGTACATATTGCATGGAGCACTGGGTGTTATATGCAAATAATGAATCACGGAACACTACATCAAAATCTAAGGAAATACTGTATAGTGACTAACATATCATAATAAAAAATTATTATTAGAAAAAAATTAAAGGAAAAAAAATACAGGTTTTCTGTTTCAAGAACAATCAAAATTGAGAAAAAAATAACTTCCAATCCCTAAAGCAAAACACAGACCAAGTTCCATTTCACTCCCCTTTATTCACATTCTCTGTGGGTTCTAAGCTATTTCCCTACCTCCTTTCCTGCTGAGCAGGGAGCCTCGGCTCGATCCCAGAACCCTGGGATCATAACCTGAGCCAGAGGCACATGCTTAACTGGCTGAGCCAGCCAGGAGCCCCAGCCATGTTTTTCTTAAGCAAAAGGACACTTTCTCACAATGCCTTCACATGACTTCACATGGTACCAGAGACCTGCATTTGCTTCTAGGAGATTGCAGATGAAGGCAATTGCAAACTCTCACAGTGGTTTATCAAATACAATGACCTGCCTGGTGACAGTGAAACTCTTATGAGCCCACAAGAGGGTGCTGTGACACTCAGCTGTGGCTGGGCTGGCACAGAGAACCAAATCCATTTCCCTGCCTGATGTCTGTGAGGAACAGATGCCCCCACTGTGAATGAGACCCTGCCACTGAGCTGTCCAGAGATGACCATCCTCACGGAGGATGAGGATAAAGGACAATGCCTGAGGAGACCTCATCTGTCTCTTATCTTTTCATATTTTTGACAGTGGACAAATCACTTCCTAGGAGTCCCCAACTACCTTAGTCTCATATGTGTATGGCCAAGAGGTTTTACAAAACACTCAAGATTTTGACCTCACAAATGCCCACAACCACTTACCATAGGGATTTAACATTAAGCAAAGATAATGTTCGTTGGAAGAGAGGTCCTGCCCACTGTTGTTTCTCAATTATATGCTCATCTTCCTTACCTCATGGTAACATAACCAGCTTGATTCCTGCTGCCGTCTTCAGGAAGGCTGATGTGACTTGAAGGGCATTACCCTGTCATCGATCTTTCTTAGCAATAAGGTGTGGACATTTCCCTAGTCCTACACCCCCAAAGTTGAATCAGAATCAGGATTGAGGAGGCTGATGAGAGTTGAAGGTATTTTCCTGTACACGGTGGTTTATTACCAATAAGGATGGGTCAGAGTCCTCGAAATTTCAGAACCTTTTCATTAATGCTTCCTACTCGTGAAAGATGATGTACATTGGTCTTTCCCTGTATAGTGTGGTGACTCAGAGAAAAGTGCTTAGCGCATTCGTCAGACTTCCACAACCACTTTGGGGCTGGCTTCCATATTCACAAAGGATGATGTTAGGGCTAAGAGGGTTCCTGTACACTGTTATTTCTTACAGATAAGTGTATGGCATTTTTGTTACATTGCCAGAACCACTTAGCGTGGGCTTGCCGGCCTCCTGGGGACAAACCCTAACCCTAGGTCGGCCCCTGAGGGGCCCCTCCCAAGGGGCCTGGTGCCACAGTGCCGGGGATTGGGGACCCCCGAGGCCAGCGCCGGAGTCACCCTGCTGCCCCCAGCAACCCGGGCTGCTAGGGGCGCCGCCAGTCTTTCAGGGTGAGAGAACGTGCAGGGCCCTCCAAACCCCCGGGACTTTTGAAGGCCCCCTGCACCAAAACGCTTGGGCCCACACTCCCTTTCGCCATTGCCCTCACCTTGGCCTGCCCCTCCGCCTGCTGCAGAGCTGGTGGAAGGGGCCTGCTGGACTCCTGGGGGCTAACACTTACCCTAGGTCGGCCCCCGAGGGGCCCCTCCCAAGGAGCCTGGCACCGCAATGCTGGGGATTTGGGACCCCCGAGCCCCAGTGCTGAACTCACTCTGCCACCCAGCAAGAACCCAGGGCGCTAGGGGCGTTGCCAGTCATTCCAGAAGGGAGAACTGGCAGGGCCCTCCGATCCCCCTGCGACCTTCGAAGGACCCCCGCGCAAAAACTCTGGCTCCCAAGCACCTGCTCGCCTGCTCCCTAACCTCGGCCCACCCCTCCGCTCACTGCAGAGCTGGCGGATCGGGCCTGCTGGCTTCCTGGGGACTAACCTTATCCCTAGGTCGCCCCCAAGGGCCCCTCCCAAGAGGCCTGGCGCCACAATGCTGGGGATTGGGGATACCCAAGTCACAGTGCCTGACTCACCCTGCCGCCCCGCCACCACCTAGGCTGCTAGGGGCGCTGCCATTCACTCAGGGAGGAGAATGGGCAGGGCCCGTCGAGTCCCCAGAAACCTTCGAAAGCCCCAGGTGCCAAAATCCTTGAGCCCAAGCTCCCGCTCCACAGAGATCTCACCTCGACCCACCCCTCAATTCTCCGCACAGCTGGCGGATTGAGCCTGCCGGCGTCCTGGGGGCTAAGCCTAACCCTAGGTCATCCCCCGAGGGGCCCCTCACAAGGGGCCTGGCGCCGCAACGCGGTGTATTGGGGACCTCTGAGCCCCAGCGCCGGACTCACCTGCCGCCCTGCCACCAACCGGGCCGCTAGGGGCGCCACCGGTCATTCAGGGTGGGAGAACGGACAGGGCCCTGGAGAAATCAGCGAAATTTGAAGCCTCCCACGCCAAAATGCAGGGGCCCACGCTTCCGCTGGGCAGGGCCTTTACCTCTGCCCGCCCACCTCTTGCCGCCCAGCCAGAGGATTGGGCTTGCCAGCCTCCTGGGGGCTAACTCTAACCCTAGGTCGCCCACGAGGAGCCCCTCCCAAGGAGCCTGGCACAGCAGCGCCGGGGATTGGGGATCCCCGACCCAAAGTGCAGTACTCACCCTGCCACCCCACTGCCAACAGAGCCGCTAGGAGCGCCGCTGGTTACTCAGGGCAGGAGATCGGGCAGGACCCTCTGAGCCATGACAACATTCGAAGGCCCAGGGCGCCAAAACCCTGGGGACCACGCTCCCACTCTCCATCGCCCTCAAACCGGCCCACACTTCCGCTCCTCGCAGAGCCGGCTACTTGGGCCTGCCGGCCTCCTGGGCGCTAACCTTAACACTAGGACGGCCCCTGAGGGTCCCTTCCTAAGGGGCCTGGCGCCACAACGCCAGGGATTGGGGACCCCCAAGCCCCAGTGCCTGATGCACCCTGCCACCCCGCCCCACACGGGCTGCTAGGGGCGCTGCCATTCATTCAGGGTGGGAGAACTGGCAGGGCCCTCCGAACCCCCGCCGACCTTCGAAGTTGCCCCAAACCAAAACGCTTGGGCTCAGGCTCATGTTCACCAGCACCCTCACCTCGGCCCAACTCTCCGCTCGACACACAGGTGGTGTATCAGGCCTGCCGGACTCCTGAGGGCTAACCCTAACCATAGGTCGGCCCCCCAGGGTCCCTTCCCAAGGTGCCTGGTGTCGCAACGCTGGATGGTGACACCGAGCCCAAGTGCCGGACTCACCCTGCTGCCCTTCAGCCACCCGAGCCGCTAGGGGCCCACTGGTCAATCAGTGCAGGAGAACGGTTAGGGCCCTCCGAGCTCCTGCTGACCTTCAAAGGACCCCCACCCTAAAACGCTTGGGATCATGCTCAGTCTCGCCAGCGCCCTCACCTCGGGGCAACCCTCCACGTGTTGCACAGGCGCTGATCGGGTCCACCGGTCTTCTGGGGGCTAACCGTAACCCTAGATTGACCCCCGAGTGCGATAGAACGGGAAGGGTGCTCTGAGCCCCCGGCGACTTTTGAATGCCCCCCACGCCAAAACTCTTGGGCCCAGGATTCCGCTCAACAGCGCCCTCACCTTGGCCCGCCCCTCTGCTCACCATACAGCTGGCAGATCGGGTCTGCCGGCCTCCTGGAGGCTAACAGTAATGCTCGGTCGGCCCCTAGACCCCTTCTGAAGGGGCCTGGAGCTCCAACGCCAAGGATTGGGGACCCCGAGCCCCAGCACCTGACTCACCATACCGCCCATCCTCTACCCGGGCCGCTAGGGTAGCCGCCGGTCATTCAGGGCGGAAGAATGTGCAGGGCCCTCTGAGCCTCAGGCGACTTTTGAAGGACCCCCACGCCAAAACGCCTGGGCCCATGCTCCCACTCGCCAGTGGCCTCACCTCCACCTGACCCTCCATTCGCCGCACAACTGGTGGATTGGGCCTGCCGGCCTCCTGGAGGCTAACCCAAACCCTATGTCAGCCCCCGAGGGGCCCCTCCCAAGGGGTCTGGTGCTGCAATGCCGGTGATTAGGG
The DNA here is from genome assembly GCF_024610735.1 of Ursus americanus. Classification (NCBI taxonomy): domain Eukaryota; kingdom Metazoa; phylum Chordata; class Mammalia; order Carnivora; family Ursidae; genus Ursus; species Ursus americanus. Next base: position 5,112,039 of record NW_028273621.1, read on the forward strand.
ATCCCTGAGCCCCAGCACTGTACTCACCCTGCCGCCCCTCCGCAACCCGAGCCGCTAGTTATGCCGTCCGGCTTTCAGCAAGGTAGAACGGGAAGTGCGCTCTTAACCCCCGGTGATTTTCGAATGCCCCCACGCCAAAATGCTTGGGCCCACGCTCCCGCTCAACAGCGCCCTCACCTCGGCCTGCCCCTCTGCTCGCTACACAGCCAGCGGATCAGGCCTGCCAGCTTCCTGGGGGCTAACCCTAAACCTAGGTTGGCCCCCGATGGGCCCCTCCCAACGAGCCTGGAGCTGCAAGGCCTGGGATTGGGGACCCCTGAGCCCCAGCGCCGGACTCATACGGCCGCCCCACGGTAACCCGGGGCACTAGGGGCGCCGCCGGTTATTCAGGGCAGGAGAACGGGCAGGGCCCTCCAAGCCCCCGCCGACTTTTGAAGGCCCCCCACACCAAAACGCTTGGGCCCACACTCCTGCTCCCCAGCGCCCCCACCTCGGCCCGCCCCTCCGCTCGACGCGCAGGTGGTGTATCGGGCCTGCTGGCCTCCTGGGGGATAACCCTAACTACAGGTCAGCCCCCGATGGGCCCTTCCCAAGGGACCTGGCGTCGCAACGCTGGCAATGGGGACCCTAAGCCCAAGTGCCGGACTCACCCTGCTGCCCTTCAGCCACCCGAGCCGCTAGGGGCCAACCGGTCAATCAGGGAAGGAGAACGGGCAGGACCCTCCGAGCCCCCACCAAACTTCAAAAGCCCCCCACGATAAAACACTTGGGCTCATGCTCAGGCTCGGCAGCACCCTCACCTCGGCCCAACCCTCTGCGTGTTGCACAGACGCTGATCGGGTCCACAGGCCTTCTGGAGGTAACCGTAACCCTAGATCGACCCCCGAAGGGCCCCTCCCAAGGGGTCTGACGCCGCAACGCCGGGGATTTGGGACCCCGAACCTCAGCACTGGATTCACCCTGCCAGCCAGCCGCCACCCGGGTCTTGGGGTGCTGCCGTTCATTCAGGGCGGGAGAACGGGCAGGGTCCTCCGAGACACGGAAACGTTCAAAGCCTCCCCGAGACAAAACACCCAGGCCCACGCTCCCGCTCACCAGCGCCCTCACCTCGGTCCTCCACTCCAGTCTCCAAAAAGCTGGTGAATAGGGCCTGCCAGCCTCCTAGGGGCTAAACCTAAACCTAGGTTGGCCCCCTTGGGGCCCTTACCAAGGGGCCTGGCGCTGCAACGCCGGGGATTGGGGACCCCCAAGCCCCAGCGCCGGATGCACCCTGCCACCCCTCCCCACCCGGGCCGCTAGGGCGCCGACGTTCATTCAGGGTGGGAGAACGGGCAGGGCCTTCTGAACCCCCACCAACCTTCGAAGGCGCCCCGAACCAAAACGCTTGGACCCAGGCTCATGTTCACCAGCACCCTCACCTCGGCCCAACTCTCCACTCGATGCACAGGTGGTGTATCTGGCCTGCCGGCCTCTTGTGGGCTAACCCTAACCATAGGTTGGCCACCGAGGGGACTTCCCAGGGGGCCTTGCGTCGCAACGCTGGGGATGGGGACCCCGAGCCCAAGTGCTGGACTCACCCTGCTTCCCTTCAGCCACCCGAGCCGCTAGGGGCCCCCCGCTCAATTAGGGCAGGAGAACCCACAGGGCCCTCCGAGACCCCGCTGACCTTCGAAGGCCCCCCGCGCAAAAACCTTGGCTCCCATGCTCCTGCTCCCAGCGCCCTCACCTCGGCCCGCCCCTCCTCTTGGTTCGTAGCCGGTGGATAGGGCCTGCCAGGCTCCTGGGGGCTAACCGAAACCCTAGGTCGGCCCCGTGGGGCACATCCCAAGGGGCCTGGCTCTGCAACGCTGGGGATTGGTGACTCAGAGCCCCAGAGTCGAACTCACCCTGATGCACTGTCGCCACCCAGGCCGCTAGGGGCGCCGCTGGTGATTCAGGGCGAGAGAAGGGGCAGGGCCTTCGGAGCCCCAGGTTACCTTCAAAGGCCCCCTGCACCAAAATGCCCCAGCCCATGCTCCCGCTCCCCAGCACCCTCACCTTGGCCCACCCCTCCGCTCCCCGCACAGTGGGCAGATGGGGCCTTCCGGCCTCCTGGGGGCTAACCCTAACCCTAGGTCGGCCCCCCAGGGGCCACTCCCAAGGGTCCTGGTACCACTACGCTGGGGATCGGGGACCCCAAGGCCCAGAGCCAGACTCACCCTGCCGCAACGCTGCCACCCAGGCCGCTAGGGGCGCCACCGGTCATTCAGGGCTGGAGAAGGGACAGGGCCTTGGAGAAACCTGCAACATTTGAAGCCTCCTGCACCAAAATGCAAGGGACCAAGCTCCCGCTCCCCAGCACCTTTACTTCGGCCTGCCCACCTATCCCTGCCCAGCCTGAGGATTGGGCCTGCCAGCCTCCTGGGGGCTAACTCTAACCCTAGGTAGGCCCACGAGGAGCCCCTCCCATGGGGCCTGCCCCCACAACGCTGGGGATTGGGAACCCCAGAGCCTCAGCACTGGACTCACCCTGCCACCCAGGCGCCACCCGGGGACTTGGGGTGGTGCCATTCATTCAGGGCGGGAGAACGGGTAGGGCCCTCCGAGACACAGTGACATTCAAAGGCCCCCCGTGCCAAAACGCCAGGCCCACCATCCCGCTCACCAGCGCCCTCACCTCGGTCGGCCACTCCGCTCTCCACACAGCTGGTGAATAGGGCCTGATGGCCTCCTAAGGGCTAAACCTAACCCTAGGTTAGCCCCTGAGGGGCCACTCCCAAGGGGCCTGGCGCCTCAACACTGGGTATTGGGGATACCCGAGCCAAAGCGCCTGACTTACCCTGCCTCCCCGCTGCCACCTATGCTGCTAGGGGCACCGCCGGTCATTCAGGGAGAACGGTCAGGGCCCGCTGAGTCCCCTGAGACATTCGAAGGACCCCGGTGCCAAAACGCTTGGCCCCACGCTCCCACTCAACAGAGATCTCACCTCGACCCACCCCTCCATTCGCCACACAGCTGGCGGACTGAGCCTGCCAGCGTCCTGGAGGCTAACCCTAACCCTAGGTCAGCCCCCGAGGGGCCCCCACCAAGGGGCCTGATGCCGCAACGCGGTAGATTGGGGATCCCCGAGCCCCAGCGCCGGACTCACATGCTGCCCTGCCGCCACCTGGGCTGCTAGGTACGCCGCCGGTCATTCAGGGAGGAGAATGGGCAAGGCCATCTGAGTCCCCGGAGACATTCGAAGGCCCCAGGTGGCAAAACGCTTGGGCCCACGCTCTTGCTCTCCAGCGCCCTCACCTCGGCCTGCCCCTCCGCTCCCCTCACAGCGGGCGGATCCCGCCTGCAGGCCTCCTGGGTGCTAACCCTAACCCTAGGTCGGCCGCCCAGGGGCCCCTCCCAAGGGTCCTGGTGCCGCTTCGCTGGGGATCGGGGACCCCAAGCCCCAGAGCCAGGCCCAGCCTCCACCCGTGGGCTTGGGGTGCTGCCATTATTCAGGGAGGGAAAATGGGCAGGGCCCTCCGAGGCACGGTGACCTTCAAAGGCCCCCCGCACCAAAACGCCCGGGCCCATGCTCCCGCTTACCAGTGCCCTCACCTCGGTCCACCACTCTGCTATCCACACAGCTGATGAATAGGGCCTGCCAGCCTCCTAGGGGCTAAACCTAACCGTAGGTTGGCACCCGAGGGGCCGCTCCCAAGGGGCCTGGTGCCACAACGCTGGGGATTGGAGATACCCGAGCTGCAGCGCCTGACTCACGCTGCCACCCTGCCGCCACCAGGGCGGCTGGGGGCGGCACCAGTCATTCAGGGTGGGAGAACGGGCACGGCCCTCCAAACCCCCGCCGACCTTCGAAGGCCCCCCACACCAAAACGCCCAGGCCCACGCTCCCAATCACCACCGCCCGCACCTTGGTCTGCCAGTTCACTCTCCACACAGGTTGCGAAAAGGGCCTGCTGGCCTCCTGGGGGCTAACCCTAACCCTAGGGTCGGCCCCCCAGGGGCCCCTCCCAAGGGTCCTGGTGCCGCTACGCCGGGGATCGGGGACCCCAAGCCCCAGAGCCAGACTCACCCTGCCACAACACTGCCACCCAGGCCACTACAGGCACCACCGGTCATTCAGGGAGGTAAATGGCTAGGGCCCGCCAAGTCCCCAGAGACATTCGAAGGACCCTGGCGCCAAAACGCTTCGGCCCGCGCACGCTCGACAGAGACCTCACATCGACCCACCCTTCCATTAGCCACACAGCTGGCAGATTGAGCCTGCTGGCATCCTGGGGGCTAACTCTAACCCTAGGCCGGCCCAGGAGGAGCCCTTCCCAAGGGGCCTGGTGTCACAACACCGGGGATTGGGGACCCCCAAGCCCCAGCGCCGGGTGCACCCTGCCGCCCCTCCGCACCCAGACTGCTAGGGGGGTAGCCGTTCATTCAGGCTGGGGGAACGGGCAGAGCACTCCGAACCCCTCCGACCTTCGAAGGCGCCCCGAACCAAAACGCTTGGACCCAGGCTCATGTTCACAAGCACCCTCAACTCGGCCCAACTTTCCGCTCGATGCACAGGTGGTGTATCGGGCCTGCAGGTCTCCTGGGGACTAACCTTAACCATAGGTCGGCCCCCAAGGGTCCCTTCCCAAGGGGCCTGGCGTCGCAACGCTGGGGATGGGGACACCGAGCCCAAGTGCCGGACTCACCCTGCTGTCCTTCAGCCACCCGAGCCACTAGGGGCCCACCGGTCAATCAGTGTAGGAGAATGGTTAGGGCCCTCCGAGCATCTGCTGACGTTCATAGGCCCCCCGCGCTAAAACGCTTAGGCTCATGCTCAGGCTAGCCAGCGTCCTCACCTCGGCCCAACCCTCCGCGTGTTGTCAGCCGCTGATCGGGTCCACTGGCCTTCTGGGGGCTAACCGAAACGCTAGATCGACCCCGAGAAGCCCCTCCCAAGGGGCCTGGCGCCGCAACACCAGGGATTGGGGATGCCCAAGCCTCAGCACTGGACTCATCCTGCCGCCCAGCTGCCACGCGGGGGCTTGGGGTGGTGCCGTTCATTCAGGGCCAGAGAATGGGCAGGGCCATCCAAGACACAGAGACCTTCAAAGGCTCCCCAGGCCAAAACAACGGGGCCCATGCTCCTGCTCACCAGCGCCCTCACCTCGGTCTGCCACTCCAGTCTCCACACAGCTGGCGAATAGGGCCTGCGGGCCTCTTAGGGGCTAAACCTAACCCTAGGTTGGCCCCGAGGGGCCCTCCCAAGGGGCCTGGCGCCGCAACACTGGGGATTGGGGATACCCAAGCCACAGTGCCTGACTGACCCTGCCACCCCGCCACCATCTGGTCTGCTGGGGGCGCTGCCAGTCACTCAGGGAGGAGATTGGGCACGGCACGGCGAGTCCCCGGAGACATTCGAAGGCCTCTGGCGCCAAAACGCTTGGGCCCATGCTCCCGCTCGACAGAGGCCTCACCTCGACCCACCACTCCATTCGCCGCACAGCTGGCAGATTGAACCTGCCGGGGTCCTGGCGGCTAACCCTAACCATAGGTCAGCCCCCGACGGGCCCCTCCCAAGGGGCCTGGCGGCGCAATGAGGTGGACTGGGGACCCCGAGCCCAGCGCCAGATTCACCTACCGCCCCTCCATCACTCAGGCCGCTAGGGGTGCTTCAGTTCATTCAGGGTGGGAGAACTGGCAGGGCCCTCCATTTCCCCTGCGGCCTTCGAAGGCCCCCCGCGCAAAATGTTGGCTCCCACGCTCCTGCTCGCCAGGGTCCTCACCTTGGCCTGCTCCTCTGCTTTATTCAGAGCTGGTGGATAGTGCCTCCCGGGCTCCTGGGGGCTAACCGAAACCCTAGGTCGGCCCCGTGGGGCAGATCCCAAGGGGCCTGGCTCTGCAATGCTTGGGATTGGAGACTCAGAACCCCAGAGCCAGACTCACCCTGCTGCACTGTCACCACCCAGGTCGCTGCGGGCGCCGCCGGTGATTCAGGGTGAAGGAAGTGGCAGGGCCTCCCGAGCCCCCTGTGACCTTCAAAGGCCCCCCACGCCAAACCACTGGTGCCCATGCTCCCGCTCCCCAGCGCCCTCACCTCGGACCGCCCCTCCGCCCATCGCACAGGCGGCAGATCGGACCTGCCGGCCTCCTGGGTGCCAACCCTAACCCTAGGACGGCCCCTGAGGGTCCCTTCCTAAGGGGCCTGGCGCCGCAAAGCCGGGCACTGGGGACCCCTGAGACCCAGCTCCGGATGCACCCTACCGCCCCGCAACACACATGCCGCTAGGGTCGCCACCATTCATTCAGTGTTGGAGAACTGGCAGGGCCCTCCTAACTCCCTCTGACCTTTGAAGGTGCCCCGAACCAAAACGCTTCGGCCCAGACACATGTTCACCAGCACCCTCACCTCGGCCCACCACTCCGCTCGCTGCACATGTGGTGTATCAAGCCTGCTGTCCTCCTGGGGACTAACCCTAACTGTAGGTCGGACCCCGAGAGGCCCTTTCCGAGTGGCCTGGCACCACAACGCTGGGGATAGGGACACTGAGGAATAGTGCCGGACTCACCCTCCTGCCCTTCAGCCACCCGAGCCGCTAGGGTCCCGCCGGTCATTCAGAGCGAGAGAATGGGCATGGCACTCCAAGCCCCGGGCGACTATCGAAGGCCCCCCCACAGCAAAATGCTTGGGCCAATGCTCCCGCTCACCAGCGCCTTCACCTCGGCCCACTCCTCCGCTCGCCTCACAGTCGGCTGATAGGGCGTGCCGGCCTCCTGGGGGCTATCCCTAACCGTAGGTCGGCCCCCGAAGGGCCACTCGCAAGGGGCCTGGAGTTGCAAAGCCGGGGATTGGGGACCCCCAAGCCCCAGCGCCGGATGCACCCTGCCACCCCGCCTCACACAGGCCGCTAGGGGCGCCGCCATTCATTCAGGGTGGGAGAACTGCCAGGGCCCTCTGAACCCACGCCGACCTTCGAAGGTGCCCCGAACCAAAACGCTTGGGCCCAGGCTCATGTTCACCAGCACCCTCACCTCGGCCCAACTCGCCGCTCGACGCACAGGTGGTGTATCGGGACTGCCGGCCTCCTGGGGACTAAACCGAACTGTAGGTCGGCCCCCGAGAGGCCCTTCCCAAGTGGCCTGGCACAGCAACGCTGAGGATGGGGACCCCGAGGAAATGTGCCGGAATCACCCTGCTGCCCTTCAGCCACCCGAGCAGCTAGGGTCCCGCCGGTCATTCAGAGCGGGAGAACAGGCATGGCACACCGAGTCCCCTGCGACTTTCGAAGGACCCCCGCAGCAAAATGCTTGGGCCAATGCTCCCACTAACCAGCGCCTTCACCTCGGCCCACTCCTCCGCTCTCCTCACAGTTGGCTGATAGGGCGTGCCGGCCTCCTGGGGGCTATCCCTAACCCTAGGTCGGCCCTCGAGGGGCCCTTCCCAAGGGCCCTGGCGACTCAACGCTGGGGATGGGGACCCCGAGCCCAAGTACCGGACTCACCCTGCTGCCCTTCAGCCACCCGAGCCGCTAGGGGCCCCGCCGATCATTCAGAGCGGGAGATCGGGCAGGTCCCTCCGAGGCCCCGCCGACCTTCGAATGCCCCCCGCACTAAAAAGCTTGGGCTCATGCTCAGTCTCGCCAGTGCCCTCACCTCGTCCCAACCCTCTGCGTGCCGCACAGCTGCTGGTAGGGTCCACCGGCCTCCTGGGTGCTATCCATAAACCTAGATCGATCCCCAAAGGTCCACTCCCAAGGGGCTTGGCGCAGCAACGCCGGGGATTGGGGACCCCGAACCTCAGCACCTGACTCACCCTGCCGCCCAGCCGCCACCCGGGGGCTTGGGGTGTTGCCAATCATTCAGGGCGGGAGAACAGGCAGGGCCCTCCGAGACACAGCGAACTTCGAAGGCCCCCCCACGCATAAACGGCAGACCCACCCTCCCACTCACCAGCGCCCTCACCTCCGTCCGCCACTGCACTCTCCACACAGCTGGCGAATAGGGCCTGCCGGCCTCCTGGGAGCTAAACCTTACCCTAGGTTGCCCCGGATGGGTCTCTCCCAAGGGGCCTGGCGCCGCATCGCCTGGGATTGGGGACCCCCAAGCCCCAGCGCCGGATGCACCCTGTTGCCCCTCCCCACCTGGGCTGCTAGGGGCGCCGCTGTTCATTCAAGGTGGGAGAAGGGGCAGGGCCCTCCGAACCCCCGCCTATGCTCCAAGGCACCCCGAATCAAAACGCTTGGGCCCACGCTCATGTTCACCAGCACCCTCAACTCGGCCCGCACCTCCGCTCCTCGCACAGCCAGCGACTCGGGCCTGCTGGCCTCCGGGGCGCTAACTCTAACCCTAGGACGGCCCCTGAGGATCCCTTCCTAAGGAGCCTGGCGCCCCAAGGCCAGGGATTGCGGACCCCCAGGCCCCAGCGCCGGACGCACGCTGCCGCCCCGCCCCACACAGGCCGCTAGGGGCGCCGCCATTCATTCAGGTTGGGAGAACAGGCAGGGCCCTCCGAACCCCCGCCGGCCTTCGAAGGCGCCCGGAACCAAAATCCTTGGGCCCTGGCTCACGTTCACCAGCACCCTCACCTTGGCCCAACTCTCCGCTCGATGCACAGGGGGTGTATTGGGCCTGCTGGGCTGCTGGGGGCTAACCCTAACCATAGGTCGGCCCCTGAGGGGCCCTTACCAAGTGCCTGGCGACGCAACGCTGGGGATGGGGACCCCCTGCCCAAGTGCCGGACTCACCCTGCTGCCCTTCAGCCACCCAAGCCACTAGGGGACCACCGGACAATCAGGACAGGAGAACGGGCAGGGACCTCTGAGCCCCAGCTGACCTTCGAAGGTCCCCCGCGCAAAAACGTTGGCTCCCATGCTCCTGCTCCCAGCGCCCTCACCTCAGCCCGCCCCTCCGCTTGATTCAGAGCTGGTGGATAGGGCCTGCCAAGCTCCTGGGGCTAACCAAAACCCTAGGTCGGCCCCAAGGGGCCTGGCTCTGCAACCCTGGGGATTGGTGACTCAGAGCCCCAGAACCCGACTCACCCTGCCGCACTGTCCCCACCCGGGCCGCTAGGGGCGCCACCAGTCATTCAGGGCGGGAGAACGGACAGGGCCCTGGAGAAACCAGGGACATTTGAAGCCTCCCGCCAAAATGCAGGGGGCCAGGGTCCCGCTCGCCAGAGCCTTTACCTCGGCCCGTGCACCTCTTGCCGCCCAGCCAGAGGATTGGGCCTGCCGCCTCCTGGGTGCTAACTCTAACCCTAGGTCGGCCCCCTACGAGCCCCTCCCAAGGGGCCTGGCCCCACAACGCTGGGGATTGGGGATCCCCGAGCCGCAGCACGGGACTCCCTGTGCCGCCCCACCGCCAACGGAGCCGCTAAGGGCGCCGCTGGTTATTCAGGGCAGGGAACAGGCAGGGCCATTCAAGTCATGGCAACATTCGAAGGCCCAGGGCCTGCCGGCCTCCTGGGAGCTAACCCTAACCATAGGTCGGCCCCCGAGGGGCACTTCCCAAGTGGCCTAGTGCCACAACGCCAGGGATGGGGACCCGGAGCCCAAGTGCTGGACTCACCCTGCTCCCCTTCAGCCACCCGAGCCGCTAGGGGCCCCGCCGGTCATTCAGAGCGGGAGAATGGGCAGGTCTCTCCGAGGCCCCGCCGAGCTTCGAAAGCCCCCCGCACTAAAAAGATTGGGCTCATGCTCAGTCTCGCCAGTGCCCTCACCTCGTCCCAACCCTCCGCGTAATGCTCAGCCTCTGATCGTGTCCACCGGCCTCCTGGGGGCTAACTATAACCCTAGATCGATCCCCAAAGGACCAATCCCAAGGGGCTTGGCGCAGCAACCCCGGGATTGGGGACCCCGAATCTCAGCCCCTGACTCACCCTGCCGCCCAGCGCCTGGAATCAAAACACTTGGGCCCACGCTCATGTTCACCAGCACCCTCAACTCGGCCCTCACCTCCGCTCCTCGCACAGCCCGCGACTCGGGCCTGCCGGCCTCCTGGGCGCTAACCCTAACCCTAGGACGGCCCACGAGGGGCCCTTCCCAAGGGTCCTGGTGACGCAATGCTGGGGATGGGGACCCCGTGCCCAAGTGCCAGACTCACCCTGCTGCCCTTCAGCCACCCAAGTCGCTAGGGGACCACCGGTCCATCAGGACAGGAGAACGGGCAGGGACCTCCGAGACACGGTGACCTTCGAAGCCCCCCCCCGCACAAAAACGGCAGACCCACCCTCCCACTCACCAGCGCCCTCACCTCCGTCCGCCACCCCACTCTCCACACAGCTGGCGAATAGGGCCTGCCGGCCTCCTGGGAGCTAAACCTTACCCTAGGTTGCCCCGGATGGGTCTCTCCCAAGGGGCCTGGTGCCCCATCGCCGGGGATTGGGGACCCCCAAGCCCCAGCACAGGATGCACCCTGTCGCCCCTCCCCACCCGGGCTGCTAGGGGCACCGCCGTTCATTCAGGGTGGGAGAACGGGCAGGGCCCTCCGAACCCCCGCCTATGCTCGAAGGCGCCCGGAATCAAAATGCTTGGGCCCACGCTCACGTTCACCAGCACCCTCAACTCGGCCCTCACCTCCGCTCCTTGCAGAGCCGGCGACTCGGGCCTGCTGGCCTCCTGGGCGCTGACACTAACCCTAGGACGGCCCCTGAGGATCCCTTCCTAAGGGGCCCAGCGCGGCAATGCCGGAGATTGCGGACCCCCAAGCCCCAGCGCCGGATGCACGCCGCCGCCCCGCCCCACACGGGCCGATAGGGGCGCCACCATTCATTCAGGGTGGGAGAACTGGCAGGGCCCTCAGAACCCACGTCGACTTTCGAAGGCGCCCCGAACCAAAACCCTTGGGCCCTGGCTCACGTTCACCAGCACCCTCACCTCGGCCCAACTGTCCTCTCGATGCACAGGTGGTGTATCGGGCCTGCGTGGCTCCTGGGGACTAACCCTAACCATAGGTCGGCCCCCGAGGGGCCCTTCCCAAGGGACCTGGTGACGCAATGCTGGGGATGGGGACCCCGTGCCCAAGTGCCAGACTCACCCTGCTGCCCTTCAGCCACCCAAGCCGCTAGGGGATCACCGGTCAATCAGGACAGGAGAACGGGCAGGGACCTCCGAGCCCCAGCTGACCTTCGAAGGCCCCCCGCGCAAAAACGTTGGCTCCCATGCTCTTGCTCCCAGTGCCCTCACCTCGGCCCGCCCCTCCCCTTGATTCAGAGCCAGTGGATAGGGCCTGCCAAGCTCCTGGGGCTAACCAAAACCCTAGATCGGCACCGTGGGGCACATCCCAAGGGGCCTGGCTCTGCAACGCTGGGGATTGGTGACTCAGAGCCCCAGAACCGGACTCCCCTGCCGCACTGTCGCCGCCCAGGCCGCCTGGGGCGCCGCCGTTCATTCAGGGCGAATGTAGGGACAAGGCCCTGGAGAAACCGGCGACATTTGAAGCCTCCCGCCAAAATGCAGGGGCCCACGCTCCCCCTCGCCAGAGCCTTTACCTCGGCCCGCGCACCTCTCCCTGCCCAGCCAGAGGATTGGGCCTGCCGCCTCCTGGGTGCTAACTCTAACCCTAGGTCGGCCCCCTACGAGCCCCTCCCAAGGGGCCTGGCCCCGCAACGCTGGGGATTGGAGATCCCCGAGCCACAGCGCGGGACTCCCCCTGCCGCCCCACCTCCAACGGAGACGCTAAGGGCGCCGCTAGTTATTCAGGGCAGGAGAACGGGCAGGGCCCTTCGAGCCATGGCAACATTCGAAGGCCCAGGGCCTGCCGGCCTCCTGGGAGCTAACCCTAACCATACATCAGCCCCCGAGGGGCCCTACCCAAGGGGCCTGTCGTCACAACGCTGGGGATTGGGGACCCCCAAGATCCAGTGCCGGATGCACCCTGGCGCCCCGCCTCACACGGGGCACTAGGGGCGCCACCATTCATTCAGGGTGGGAGAACTGCCATGGCCTTCCAAACCCCCGCTGACCTTCGAAGGCCTCCCGCACTAAAAAGCTTGGGCTCATGTTCAGTCTCGCCAGTGCCCTCACCTCGTCCCAACCCTCCACGTGCCGCACAGCCGCTGATCGGGTCCACCGGCCACCTGGGGGCTAAGCATAACCCTAGATCGATCCCCAAAGGTCCACTCCCAAGGGGCTTGGCGCAGCAACGCCGGGGATTGGGGACCCCGAACCTCAGCACCTGACTCATGCTGCCGCCCAGCCACCACCGAGGGGCTTGGGGTGTTGTCGATCATTCAGGGCGGGAGAACAGGCAGGGCCCTCCCAGACACAGCGACCTTCGAAGGCCCCCCGCACAAAAACGGCAGACCCACCCTCCCACTCACCAGCGCCCTCACCTCCGTCTGCCACTCCACTCTCCACACAGCTGGCGAATAGGGCCTGCCAGCCTCCTGGGGGCTAAACCTAACCCTAGGTTGCTCCCGAGGGGCCTCTCCCAAGGGGCCTGGCGCCGCATCGCCGGGGATTGGGGACCCCCAAGCCCCAGCGCTGGATGCACCCTTTCACCCCTCCCCACTCGGCTGCTAGGGACGCCGCTGTTCATTCAGGGTGGGAGAAGGGGCAGGGCCCTCCGAACCCCCGCCTATGCTCGAAGGTCCCCCGAATCAAAACGCTTGGGCCCACGCTCATGTTCACCAGCACCCTCAACTTGGTCTGCACCTCCGCTCCTCGCACAGCCGGCGACTTGGGCCTGCCGGCCTCCTGGGCGCTAACCCTAACCCTAGGACGGCCCCTGAGGATCCCTTCCCAAGGGGCCTGGCGCTGCAATGCCGGGGATTGCGGACCCCCAAGCCCCAGCGCAGGATGCACGCTGCCGCCCCGCCCCACACCTGACTCATCCTGATGCCCAGCCGCCACCCGGGGGCTTGGGGTGCTGCTGTTCATTCAGGGCAGGAGAACGGGCAGGGCCCTCCAAGATACAGTGACCTTCGAAGGCCCCCCGTGCCAAAACGCCCAGGCCCATGCTCCCAATCACCAGCTCCCTCACCTCGGTCTGCCACTTCACTCTCCACACAGGTTACGAATAGGGCCTGCCAGCCTCCTGGGGGCTAAATCGAAGGCTAGGTTGACCCCCGAGGGGTCCATCCCAGGGGCCTGGCGTCACAACACTGGGGATGGGGACCCTGAGCCGCAGCATGGGACTCACCCTCCCCCCCCCACCGCCAACAGAGCCGCTAGGGCGCCGCTGTTTATTTAGGGCAGGAGAAGGGGCAAGGCACTCCAAGCCATGGCAACATTCCGGGACCCAGTGCGCCAAAACGCTGGGGCTCAAGCTCTCGCTCGCCATCGCCCTCAACTCGGCCCATACCTCTGCTCCTTGCACAGCTGGCGGATCGGGCCTGCCGGCCTCCTGGGCGCTAACCCTAACCCTAGGACGGCCCCTGAGGTTCCCTTCCTAAGGGGCCTGGCGCTGCAACGCCGGGGATTGGGGACCCCCAAGCCCAAGCGCCAGATGCACCCTGCCGCCCCGCCCCACACGGGCCGCTAGGGGCGCCGCCATTCATTCAGGGAAGGAGAAATGGCAGGGCCCTCCGAGCCCCCGCTGACCTTCAAAGGCCTCCCGCACTAAAACGCTTGGGGTTATGCTCAGGCTCGCCAGCGCCCTCAACTCGGGGCAACCCTCCGCTTGTTGCACAGCCGCTGATCGGGTCCACTGGCCTTCTGGGGGCTAAACGCAACCCTAGAATGGCCTCAGAGCGGCCCTTCCCAATGGGTCTGGTGACACAACGCCGGGGATTGGGGACCCCTGAGCCCCAGCGCCGGACTCACCTTGCCGCCCAGCTGCCACCCAGGGTCTTGGGGTGCTGCCATTATTCAGGGAGGGAGAAAGGGCAGGGCCCTCAGAGACACGGTGACCTTCAAAGTCCCCCGGCGTCAAAACGCCCGGGCCCACGCTCCCACTCACCAGCGCCCTCAACTCAGTCCGCCACTCCGCTATCCACACAGCTGGTGAATAGGGCCTGCCTGCCTCCTAGGGGCTAAACCTAACCCTAGGTTGGCACCCGAGGGGCCGCTCCCAAGGGGCCTGGCACCGCAACGCTGGGGATTGGAGATACCAGAGCCAAAGCGCCTGACTCACCCTGCACCCCGCCGCCACCAGGGCAGCTAGGTGCGCCGCCGGTCATTCAGGGAGGTGAATGCGTAGGGCCCACCGAGTCCCCGAAGACATTCGAAGGCCCCCCGCGCCAAAACGCTTGGGCCCACGCTCCCGCTCCACAGAGACCTCACCTCGACACACTACACCTTTCTCCGCACAGCTGGCAGATTGAGCCTTCTGGCGTCCTGGGGTCTGACCCTAACCCTAGGTCAGCCCCCGAGGGCACCCTCCCAAGGGGCCTGGTGCAGCAACTCGGTGGATTGGAGACCCCCGAGCCCCAGCGCCGGACTCACCTGCCGCCCTGCCGCTACCCAGGCCGCTAGGGGCGCCACAGGTCATTCAGTTGGGAGAACTGGCAAGGCCTTCCATTTCCCCTGCGACCTTCGAAGGCCCCCCACTCAAAAAAGTTGGCTCCCAAGCTCCCAAGCTCCTGCTCCCCAGTGCCCTCACCTCGGCCCGCCCCTCCGCTTGCTGGAGCCAGTGGATAGTGCCTGCCAGGCTCCTGGGGGCTAACCGAAACCCAAGGGGCCTGGCTCTGCAACGCTTGGGATTGGTGACTCAGAGCCCCAGAGCCGGACTCACCCTGCCACACTGTCGCCACCCAGGGCGCTAGGGGCGCTGCCGGTCATTCAGGGTGGTAGAAAGGTCAGGGCCCTGGAGAAACCTGCCACATTTGAAGCCTCCTGCACCAAAATGCAGGGGCCCACGCTCATGCTTCCCAGCGCCTTTACCTCAGCCTTCCCACCTCTCGCTGCCCAGCCAGAGGATTGGGCCTGCTGGCCTCCTGGGGGCTAACTCTAACCCTAGGTCAGCCCAGGAGGAGCCCCTTCCAAGGGGCCTGGCTCCGCAACACTGGGGATTGGGGATCCCGGAGCCACAGTGCGGGACTCACCCTGCCGCCCCACCACCAACGGATATGCTAGGGTCGCAGCTGCTTATTCAGGGCAGGAGAATGGGCAGGGCACTATGAGCCATGGCAACATTCGAAGGCCAAGGGCGCCAAAGTGCTGGGGACCAAGCTCCCACTCGCCATCGCCCAAAACTCAGCCCGCAACACCGCTCCTCACACAGCCAGCAGATCGGGCCTGCCAGCCTCCTGGGGGCCAACCCTAACCCTAGGTTGGCCCCCAAGGGGAACATCCCAAGGGGCCTGGTGCAGCAACGCCAGGGATTGGGGACCCACGAGCCCCCGCGCCGTACTCACCATGCCACCCCGCCACCCACCAGGCCACTAGGGGCGCCGCTGGCCATTCAGGGAGGGAGAACCCGCAGGGCCCTCCAAACCCCAGCGACCTTCCAAGGCCCCCCGTGACAAAATGCTTGGGCCCACGCTCCAGCTCCGTGGCGCCCTCAACTTGGCCTGGCCCTCCTCTACCGCACAGCTGGTGGATCATGCCTGCCAGGCTCCTGGGTGCTAACACTAACCCTAGGACGGCCCCAGAGGGGCCCCTCCCAAGGGGCCTTGCACTGCAACGCATAGCATTGGAGACCCCCAAACCGCAGTGCCAGACTCACACTGCCAACTCGCCACCACGCGGACCGCTCGGGGTGCCGCTGCTCATTCAGGGCAGGAGAACGGACAGGGCCCTCCGAGGCTCTAGCGACATTCAAAGGCCCCATGCGCCAAAACGCTGGATACCATAATCCCGCTCGCCAGCGCACTCACCTCGGCCCCCTCGTCCGTTTGCCGCACAGCCGGCGCATCAGTCCTGCTGGCATACTGGGGTCTAACCCTAACCCTAACCCCTAACCTTAAACCCTAAACCTTAACCCCTAATCCTAACCCTAACCCTAACCCTAACCCTACCCTAAACCTAACCCTAAACCCTAATCCTTAAAACTAAACCCTAACATTAACACTAAACCCTAAACCCTAACCCCTAACCCTAATCCCGAAACCCTAAACACTAAACCCTAACCTTAACCACTAACCCCAATCCCCAAACACTAACCCTAAACCCTAACCCTACCCGGACCCCTACCATACCACTAATCCTACCCCTAACCCTACCCCTTCAGCTAACCCTATCCCTAACCCGTAACCTATCCCTAAACCTAACCCTAACCCGTAACCTAACCCGTACTCTAACCGTAACTCTAACCCGTACCCTAACCCTAACCCTAACATGTACCCTAACCCTAGCCGAAACCCTAACATGTACTCTAACCCGTACCCTAACCCGTACCATAACCCTAACCATAAACTGTACCTTAACCCGTAACTTAAACCGTACCCTAAACCTAACCGTAGCCCTAACAAGTACCCTAACCCGTACTATAACCTTAACCCTAAACCCTAAACCCTGACCCTAACCCATACCATAACTCATACCATAACCCGTAACCTAACCCTACCTGTATCCTAACCCTAACCCGTACCCTAACCGTAACCCTAAACGCTAAACTGTAACCCGTACCCTAGCCCTAACCACTACCCTTACCTTAACCTTAACCCATACCCTAACCCGTACCCTAACCCATACCCTAACCCGTACCCTATCCCTAACCCGGACCCTAACCCATATCCTAACCCATACCTAAAACTAACCTGTACCCTAACCAGTACCCTAACCCATACCCTAACCCTAAACCTTACCCTATACCTATCCCTAACCTGATCCCTAACCCGTACCCTCACCCTAACCCTAAACCGTAACCTAACCTGTACCATAACCGTAAACTGTACCCTAAACCTAACCCGTACACTAACCCTAACCTGTACCCTAAACCGTACCCATTTCCGTACGCCAACACTTACCCTAAACTGTACCCTAGCCCGTACCCTAAACCGTACCCTAATGCATACCCTAACCCATAACCTAACCCTAACCCATACCCTAACCCTAACCCGTACTCCAACCCTAACCCTAACCCTAAACCCAAACCCTAAACCCTAACCCGTACCCTAAACCCTAATCTGTACCCTAACCCATAACCTCTAACCTGTAACCCCTAAACCCAACCCTACCCTGTACCCTCTCCTTACCCTAACCCTAACCCCTACACTCACCCATACCCTAACCGTAACCCATACCCTAACCTTAACCCGTAACCTAATCCGTAACCTAACCCCGGGGATTGGGTACACATGAGCCCCACCACGGGACTCAGCCTGCCACCACTCAGGAAACCATGCCCCTTGGGGCGCCACAGAGCATACCGTGCAGAACTGGTAGGGCCCCCCTGAGCCCCCAGTGATCCTGGGTGGCCCCCTACACCCCAACCCTGAGGCCCACGCTCATCCCGCCCCACGCCTTCCCTTCAGCTTGCCACCGAGCTCGTCGCAGAGCCGGCAGATAAGGCCTGCCGGGTTCCTGGGGCCTAGACC